>NC_092876.1:52937406-53247861 GCF_028372415.1 Notamacropus eugenii
GAGTTCAGTAGCAAAATACCCATTTTATGATGAGAAAACTGAGTCTTGTTAATAATCAACAGAGCAGGATTCAAACTTAGATTTCTCCTGAATCACCAGAAGTATTAAAATGGTGAATGAAGAATCAGTATTGTCCTTCATCATCATCATCATAATTCTACTGCAGAAATCTCCATTGTCATTTCCTTTTAGAAATTATTATGGTACCTTGAATGGAACAGTTACATGAACTGTATTTTAAAAAGCCCTAATAGCCACAAAAAGAACTAAAAAGAACTTTTAAATAGCCATGGTCCTATTAATCTGACCATACCAAAAATTAAAAACTGAAAGTTCCTACTCAGAGGAACTTTCATAATGATCTAATCACGTCATGTCCATGGTTAAGTGTCTGCTCAGTGCTCTTCCCTCCACATTGTTCTGCTTCTCCCTCTCCCTCTCTCTCTCTCTCTCTCTTTCTCTCTTTCTCTTTCTCTCTCTCTCTTTCTCTCTCTCTTTTCCTCTCTCTTTACAAGGCATAGCAGCAGCGGATTGGTGCCATATACAAATAGTGCTGGATCTGGAGTCAGAAAACTTGGGTTCAAATCACTACTCGTACACTTGCTGGCTGTGTGACTCTGGGAAGGTAACTTGACCTGTCTGAGGTTCAGTTCTCTAGTAGAATGGGGGAGTTGGACTCTTCGACCTTAGGTTTCATTTCAGCTCTACATATCTGATTAGATTATGATAAGAGGTGGGAATGTACAAGCATGTTCTATGGTTAAAGATGTAATGTCTTGGTGGTGGGCAGATAACAGGAGCTATTGAGAAGTCTGGGGCAGCCTGTCCTGAGACCAAAGAACAGGGGCCCCTGCAGTCTTATTTGACAAGTGGAACATTTTATGTGCTTCTGTGTACATCTTACCTTCATCAGCTATGCAAGGTGAGTCAAGATGTCCTTCTGCCTCATCAAATGAGGGACATAGGTAATCACCTACAGCCATCCAACTGTTTTTTCCAGCTGGTGGGTTAGAATGGGGTGGCGTCCTTCTGAAAAGCCATTTGTGGAGCAAAACACACGTGAGCCTCCATGGGCCTGCCTATCCCTGTTCTCAAATGCAAGAGAAAAATCCAATTACAAAAGTAAAAAAGTATCTTTTACAATAGTATCTGACTTTCACAAAGTAGAAAAGACTTGAAACCAGTCCTTTATTTTTCTCCAGCTTTGCTCCAGTTTGTGAGAAACTAGATTTTGGCTTGGTGTGGTGCTGGATCTGGAACCCAAGGACCTGGGCTCAGTGCCTCTGGCACTCCTTGTATGCCCTTGTGCAAAGTTACTTCTCTGGGACTCAGTTTCATTATCTGTAAAATGAAAGCATCAGACTTGGTGATTTCTAAGATACAGCTACAATCTTAAAATCCCTAGGAAACTGATGGTTTAGAATAACTGCGCATCTTGTACACAACCTTGTGCACATCTTATATACCTTGAGGTTCCCTGCCAAGATCAACAAATACTCATGGGAACTGCTGAAGCCCAGGTGCCTTAGAAAAGAGAAGAGAGGGAGACAGAATGAGGCAGTGATTTAGATACCACAAATTGATGGACATAGCCTTTCTTCCAGGAGCTCATTCTCACCACAGCCTTGAAGCAATTTTTAATATTCAGTCAGTGCTCCCTCTTTCCTTCTTCCCTCCCTTGTTTTCAAACCTGCAGTATAGAGGCCTTTTTTTTAAAGGCAATCTGGGTTAAATGACTTACCGAAGGTCATACAGCATCGAGGTTGAATTTGAACTTGGGTCCTCCTGAGTCCAGGGCCAGTGCTCTGTCCACGATGCCACTCAACCCCCCTGAGGCATAGAAAACAAAAACAAAAGCAAACAATCGAATCCTGAACTGGGACTCTTTCAGAGCATTTGGGCTCAAATCTTGGTTGTCACTTATCTCCTGGGTGATCATTTTTTGGGGGGGCCTCAGTTTCCTCCTCTGTAAAATGAGGGAGTGGAGCCAGATGATTTCTTCCAGATCAAAAATGGCATAATCCTGTAAAGCAAACAGGTGGGTGAGCAGGGTGCCCATTGCAGCTGCTCCTGCAGGCTCACAGGTGCCAGGAGACCCCTGCAAGGCTGCCCTCCTTTACCCTCTGGCAGCATCTTAGCTGCCTAATGTTCTAACCCTTGAGAACCTGATCCTTTTGGGGCAGGACAGCCAGCAGTCTCAGCAGAATTTCATTCCTTTATCCAGGTGAAGGCCCAATTAAAGCAGGTAAGGCACACGAATGCCTTGTGTGGAGATCCCAGCTCACCCTAGCCATGCTAAGGATTACTTCATATTGGAGATATTAATATAATATATGATATAACATAAGGGATTACTTTTAATATTGGGGGTGGGCTGCAGGGAAAGCAGAAACTTAAGTCCTTGGCTTCTGTTACTGTTTTTTTGTGGGTTTTTTTGTCACTTCAGAGTGAAAACCAGTAGAGGCCTTGGAAGTGTTCAATTGCAGGAGTGTTGTGGGGATGTTTGTGGTAGCTCATTATGCTGCTTATATCATTGAATCAAACTCTACACAACTTTCTCTGGGGCAAAGGCACTTAAGAAAAGAGAAATGAAGGCCTCATAGGCCATCTCAGCTCTCCAGTTACCTATGTGACCCTGGAGAAAGTCACTTTTCTCATCTGGAGATTAGACTCAGGAATCTTTGTGTCCTGGCATAGCAATGTGCTTCTAGGTGGCCAGGTGAAAAGAGCTTCAGAGTTAGAGCCAGGGGGCCCGAGTTCAAATGCAGCCTCACATCTATTTTGTGTGACTTTGAACATTAAACCTCTTTTATTCTTTTTCTGAGGATAATGATGGCACCTGTCTCACAGGTTTGTTGTGAAGATCAAATAACCTCTGTAAAGGACTTCACAGAGCGTAATGCTTGCTATAAATGGTAGCTATCGTTATTACTACTCTACCTAAGTTTTCTGATCCCCTTAACAGATTAGCTGCATGAATTATAATTTATGGGCTCATCAGGAGCTCAGCACTCAAGATTTAGGGTCATGTGATGACTCAGGCTTCTAACCATGATATATATCCTAAGTTATATACCCTTCTCCATAGAGCTGACAGGTAAACTATTTTTTGCTCTCTGTTTATAGTATCACCCTTTATGTCTAGATCGTGTACCCATTTTGACTTTATTTTGGTATATGGTATAAGATGTTGGGCTATGCCCAGTTTCTGCCATACCATTTTTCAGTTTTACTAGCAGTTTTTGTCAAATAGTGAACCCATAGTTTGTCAAAATTGGAGGAGGAGGAGAAGAAGACGGAGGAGAAGGAAGAGGATTGTTATTATTTATCTTTTAAGGCAGCATTTAGTCCTGGCTCCATTCCCAAACTAGTTTTGTAGATTTTGGAAAGTCATTTAGCTTGTACAGGCCACACTTGATCTCCCCAGTTTTGAAATGGTGAGAATGGACTAGCTGATCTCTGAATTCCTTTTCATTTATAATATTCTAGTGGTTTTTTGTTTTTTAAGTTCTTCCAACCTCCAGCTTTTCTCTAAGGGCTCTCCCAGCTCTGACATTTTGTGTTCCTTTTTTTTTTTTTAATTAATTTTTAGTTTTCAGTATTCAATTTTATAAGATTTTTGAGTTCTAAGTTTTTCCTCCTCTCTTCCTTCACCCTTCCCCAAGACAGCATGCAATGTGGTATAGGGTATACATGTACAATGACAGTAAACATATTTCCACATTAGTCATGTTGTGAAAGAAGAATCAGAACAAAAGGGAAAAACCACAAGAAAGAAAAAGAGAGAAAATAGTATTCTTTGATGTGCATTCAGACTCCATAGTTCTTTCTCTGGATGTGGATAACATTTTTCCATCGTGGGTATTTTGGAATCATCTTGGATTGCTTGTATTGCTGAGAAGAGCTAAGTCTATCAAAGTTGGTCACTGCCCAGTGTTGCTGTTACTGTGTACAATGTTCTCCTGGTTCTGCTCACTTCACTCAGCATCAGTTCATGTAAATCTTTCCAGGTTTTTCTGAAATCCCTCTGCTCATCATTTCTTATGGAACAATAGAATTCTATTACATCCCTATACCACAACTTGTTCATCCATTCCCCAATTGATATGCATCCCACACATTCCAATTATTTGTCACCATAATAAGAACTGCTTTAAATATTTTTGTAAATGTGGGTCCTTTCCCCTTTTTTATGATCCCTTTGAGATACAGACCTAGTAGTGGTATTGCTGGATTCAAGGGTATGCACAGTTTTATAGCCTTTTGGGCATGTTTGCAAGTTGTTCTCCAGTCACTTTACAACTCTACCAACAATACATTGGTGTTTCAATTTTTGCCCATCTCCAACATTTATTATTTTCCTGTTTTGTTATATTAGCCAGTCTGATGGGTGTGATGTGGTATCTCAAGAGTTGTTTTAATTTGCATTTCTCTAATCAATAGTGATTTAGATCATTTTTTTCTTACAGTTATAGATAACTTTAATTTCTTCATCTGTAAACGGCCTGCTCATATCCTTTTACCGTTTATCAATTGGGGAATGACTTGTATTCTTATAAATTTGACTCACTTCTCTATATATTTTAGAAATGAGGCGTTTATCAGAGATACTGGCTGTAAAAATTGTTTCCCAGCTTTCTGCTTTCCTTCTTATTTTGGTTGCATTGACTTTGTTTGTGCAAAAACTTTAATTTAATGTAGCCAGAATTATCCATTTTGCATTTCATAATATTCTGTATCTCTTGTTTGCTCACGAATGCTTACTGTCTCCATAGGTCTGTCAAGTAAATATTCCTTGCTTTCCTAATCTTTTATAGTGTCACCCTTTATGTCTAAATTATGTACCCATTTTAACTTGGTATAAGATTTTGGTCTATGCCCAGTTTCTGCCATACTGTTTTCCAGTTTTGCCAGTAGTTTTTGTCAGTAAGTAAGTTGGAGTCTGGGTTTATCAAACAATATATTACTATAGTCATTGACTACTTCTTATGTATCTACTGACATTCTGTGTTCTAAGACCTCTTCCAGCTTTGACATTCTCTGTCCTAAGGGCTCTCCCGGCTCTGACAGTCTGTGCTATGAGGATTCTTTTAGCTCTGGCATTGGCAATGAGGAGTAGCCTGGGAGTGACATATTTTAGAGCATGTAAAAGTGAGACACCACACAACAATACTCTACATTTGGAATCAAAGTACGTGGCTTGAAATCCTTATTTTTGCCATTGAATGCACCTTGAGCAAGTCCTTGAGCAACCTCTCTGAATTTCATTTTCCACTGGAAAAAAATGAGGATTTCTTAGAAGAAGAAAATGAAGCCCTAAAAAGTTGTGACTTGCCCCATGTCACGTATTCTATGACATCTAGTTGACTACATGGCCTCTGAAGTCCCTTCCAGCACTAAATATATAGTCCCATTACCTGGTGTCCCCTTGATTAAGTTCTCACTTAGGCAGACCCATCTTCCTTCTCTCCTGTTTCTAGGCAAGCAGAAAAGCAGTCAGGCTCTCAGGAACAGTGGCATCTGGATTATCCCATGCAGGGTCCCAGTGTTTGAGAGTCCCTTTGTTATTTTAGGTAGATGACTAATGCTATTCTCACCCTTCTTTTTTGTTTGTTTTAAGTAATATTTTATTTTTCCCCCAGTTACATGTAAAGATAATTTTAGCATTCATTAAATTTTTTTTTAATTTTCAGCATTCACTTTTATAAGATTTTGAGTTCTGAATTTTTTCTCCCTCACCTTCCCCTCTCCAAGGTGGCATGCATTCTGATATAGGCTATACATTCATATTAAACATATTCCCACATTAGTTATGTTGTGAAAGAAGAATCAGAACAAAGGGAAAAGCCACAAGAAAAAAAAAGAGAAAATAGTATCATTCGATCTCCATTCAGACTCCGTAGTTCTTCCTCTGAATGTATATGACATTATCCATCTTGAGTCTTTTGGAATTGTCTTTGATCATTGTATGGCTGAGAAGAACTAAGTCTATCAGAGTTGGTCACTGCACACAGCTGCTGTTACTATATACAATGTTTTCCTGGTTCTTCTCCCTTCACTCAGCATCAATTCTTGTAAGTTGTTCTAGGTTTTTCTGAAATCCCTCCACTCATTTCTTATACCACAATAGTATTTCATTACAATCACATAAGACAATTTGTTCAGCTGTTCCCCATTTGATGGACATACCTTCAGTTTCCAATTCTTTGCCACCACAAAAAGAGCTACTATAAATATTTTTTGTACATATGGATCTTTTTCCTTTTTTATAGCATTCAATTTTTAAAAGATTTTGAGTTCCAAATTTTTTCTTTCACTATTTTACCTATCCTCTTCTTGAGACAGTAAGCAATTTGATATAGGTTGTACATGTTCAGTCATCCAAAACATATTATCATATTAGTTGTGAAAGAAGACACAGACCCAAAGGGGGAAAAAAACAGGGAAATGATAAATGTTGGAGATGTGCAAGAACTGAGACACCAGTATATTGTTGGTAGAATTGTAAAGTGATCCAACAATTTGGAACTATTCCCAAAGGCCTATAAAACATGAAAAAAATACAGAAAGTGAAAAATAGTATTCTTCTATCTATACTGGCATTCAGATGCCATCAGTTCTTTCTTTGGAGGTGAATAACATTTTCCATCATGAGTTCTTTGGAACTGTCTTGGATCATTGTATTGCTGAGAAGAGCTAAGTCATTCACAGTTGATCATTGTACAGTGTTGCGGTTATGGTGTACAGTGTTCTCCTGATTCTGTTCACTTTGCTTTGCATCAGTTCATATAAATCTTTTCAGGTTTTTTTGTGAAACCATCCTGCTTATCATTTCTTATGGAACAGTAATATTTCTTTACAACCATATACCATAACTCATTTTACCTGTTCTCCATTTGAAAGGCATCCTCTCAATTTCCAATTTTTTTTACCACTAGTAAAAGAACTGCTCTAAATATTTTTTGTGTGTGTAAATAGACCCTCCTCCCCTCCCCCTTTTTGTGATCTCTTTGAGATACAGGCCTAGTAGTGCTAATGGTGGATCCAGAGGTATACACAGTTTTATATCCCTTTGGGCATAGTTCCAAATTTTTCTTCAGAATGGTTGGATCAGTTCACAACTCCACCAGCAGTGCATTAGTGTCCCAATTTTCCCACGTCCCCTCCAGCATTTGTCATTTTCCTTTTCTGTCATATTAGCCAATCTGATAGGGGGAGGTGTACCTCAGAGTTGTTTTAATTCTCAGCCTTCTTATTATAAAAGAATACTGGATTAGGGAAGAATTGAGAAATTTGGGTTCAAGTTATAGCTTTGTCTTGAGCAAATCATTCTTGTCGAGCCTCAGTTTCTTCCTTTGTATGATGAGGGGGTCAGATTATGTAATAGCTGACAGGTTTGTAAAGCACACTATCTTCATGAGCCCTCCAGGCTGATCCTGTAGATATGCTTAGTCTCATTTTACATTTGAGACAGCTGAGTCTCAGAGAAGTAAGTGACTTGCTAGTAAGGATAAAAGGAGGGATCTGAGCTCAGGTTTTCCAGAATTCTTTTCACAATATTATTTTGCCCTAGCTTAATCAATCAACAAGTCAATTAGGTGCTGAAGTGGATAGAACACTGGGCTTGGTGATCAGTAAGATGTGAATACAAATCCTGATTCAGGCATTAGCTGTATGGCCCTGAGCAAGTCATTTAACCACATTGTGCCTCAGTTTTCTCATCTACAAAATAAAGGGACTGGACTCCATGGCCTCTAAAGTCCCTTCTAGCACTAGATCCTATAGGATCTCTCATCCTATGAACAAAAATGTAACATTCCTTGCTCTCAGGGGGCTTACATTCTATGGGAGGAGACAACAGTTCATTTCCTTCTGGGTTCTAGTAGATTCGTGGGCGTATGTCTGTTTGGGGTATCTCAGCTCACTCCATAAAGCTTGCCCTTCTCCCTTTTCTTTCCTGTGTTGTGGCCTTACACATTCATACATAGCAAGCATGCCTTTTCTATAACAGGGTTTATACCTCAGAGATGACAAAGCCATCTGAAAATACCAGTGGGCTGGGTGTGACAGGTCAACTAGGAAGGCGTGGAATGTTGTACAAGGGTTGTTTCAAAAGGTAAAAACCCTGTGTAAGGGTCCTGGTAACCTTCCTCCCTAAAGCCTCCAGCCCCCGTGGTATTAGGAGTTAAGAGATGATGTTGTCTTCATGGGTCCGAATAGAGCCTTGTGAAGGAAGGTGGGAAAGGGCACCATATGGATCATAGTGCTTGGGGTCATATCAAGATCAATGGAATAAACTAAAAGAGCCAGTAGACTTGGTTCGGACCCCTACCGCCTAGATGACATCATTTTTGGTTTTATGTTCTTTGATGAAGTAACTCTGTTGTGGAAACTCCTTCCACTAATGTAGCCTGACAGTTTGTTCTCTAGCTAGGTGGTGTAGTGGATGGGGTGCCGGACTTGGAGGCAGGAAGACCAGCTTGTAATCTGGCGTCAAGTGCTTATTAGCTGTGTGACCCTGGACAAGACAGTTGACTTCTCTGGGCCTCAACTTTCTCTTCTGTACAACGAAGGGATTGGAATTGATGGTGTCTAAAATCCCTTCCCGATCTAAATCTGTGACCCTATATCTGCTTGGAATATAGAGGGATCTGGACCCTGACACTCTCTGTGGCTCCCAGCTGTGACATCCTATGTTCTAAGGGCCTGCTCAGTTCTGACATTCTGGGTTCTAAGGTCCCTCCCAGCTCTGACATCCTGTGTTCTAAGACCCTCCCTGCTCTGACATCCCTGGTTTCCAAAGGCCATTACAACTCTGACGTCCTGTGTCCTAAAGTCCCTCCCAGCTCTGACATCCTGGGTTCTAAGGGCCTTTCCAGCTCTGGCATCCTGTGTTCTAAGAGTCCTCCTAGCTCTGATAACCTGTGTTCTAAAGACTTCCCCAGCTCTCACATTCTGTGTTCTAAACTCTGATTAAGATTATAATGGAATATATAATTACTTGGAAAAAGAATGATCTGGAATTGTCTGGCACAGTGAAAGGAAGGTTCAGTGACTTTTCTGGGTGTATGTAGGTAGTAAGAGCCATAGGCTTGAAACAAGTTTTGAATTCTGAGCCAATGTGCTTTCTGGTTGTGTGACCCCGGGCAAGTCACAAAACCTCTATGAGTCTCAGTTTGCTCAACTGTAAAGCAAGGGGGTTGGACTAGGTGGCCTCTAAGCCCATGATCCTACATGTCAGAGGCTGAATTTGAACCCAGGTCTTTGTGGCTCCAAGGCTTAGCCTCTGTCCACTGCACTGCCTACCTCCTACACATATACACACATTTATATAGCCGTGTTCCCTCTTTGTGACCACTGGCAAGTCTGTTCCCTTCCGTTCCCTTCCCTGGACCTCACTGTATTCCTATGTAAGATGAGTCCTTTCCAGTTGATACTTCTGTGATTGTATGACGCCCCTGCCTATGGGAAGTCGCTGTAGCCTTGGAAACACAGGTGCTACCTCTGACACATAGTGACCGTGTGACCTTGCGTTCTCATCAGCTCTCTTAGCCCAGAAGGAGCAGAGAAGGCCCCAGCCACCATTGACAGGAGGACTTTCTTCATCTGGGAGTTCTCTTTGCGAATGAAATCACTGGTCCCAGCCTCTCCCCTATTCTTCCTCCTGTCTGAGAGACCAGCCTGCTTTGAACTTCCGTTGTTATTTAGCTGCTGTCTCTCACTTTCTGTACCTTGTGGAGTTTGCTGGGGTAACCACACACCAGCTCCTCCAGTTTCTCCAGGGCCAGCATTTTGCAAGGTTGTTGTGCCCTGGGGCCTTGTAGTTCACATAAAACAGGTACAGAGAAACAATGACCCCTGTAACATGGTCTGTCAGTGGAGAAGTTGATGCAGCATCAGAAGACCACCTATCTCACCTGCAAGTGGGAGCAGGCTTAGGCGGCCTGAGAAGGGGCCCATTGTTTTGTTCTCTTGGACGGCTCACTACCCACAGGCTACCTTGACATAACTCGCTGGGCTGCTTCACACTGCGTTAGAAACCACTAGTTTTTTAGCCCCAGAGGCAGGATCACCAAGTTTGTATGCCTTGGAGAAGGACACGACCACAGTTGGGACCAGCAGGGACTCCGTGTATGTAAAGGGATAGCATGCCCTCTGCATACTGTCCTTCCCCTTCATTCTTTTTAAAAAAAACCAAAATGCCTTTTTGGGTAAACATCAGGAGAATTTCCTAATAGCCCCTTTCTTCAAATGCACATATGTGTACCCTTCCTTGAAGCCCAGAACAGTTAAGGAAAAGCAGCCAGCCCAACTCCTGAGTATATAGGTAATACTGCCCCTTTGTCCTGAGAAGAGGGGGATGCCTGCTTCATCCTCATTTCTTCAGAACTGTTCATCACTGTTAATCTCTGTTCAATTGCTTTTTGCTGTAATTTCCGTTTATATTATTGAAGTCCTTCACCTCATTCTTTCACTCCCTCCAAACTCCTAAATTTTATTGCATAGTTGCTAGCGTGTCAAATATTACAATTAAGATCCCCAAAGATTTTGATAAACAGTAGGCTGAATCATAGGATGAGATTTAGAACTGGAAGTAATCTTAGAGAGTGGAGGAACCTGTACATAGATTTTAGAGAGAGTATAAAACTAGACAGGAAAAAATTACATCTTTCTTTCGACACAATTGACTTGCCTTGTACCTCTTCTGTATTTTTAAAAATTCTTCTGTATTTTATTTCATACATTTAAAAACATTCTTCTGAGAACGGGTCCCTCGTCTTTCCCAGACACTGCCCAAGGGGTGCCAAGGAACAGAAAAGTTTCAGAAACCCTGCTGTGGTTGAAGCCTTTCTTTTTACAAATGAGAAGACAGGATCAAAGAGAAGTGACCTTGTCCAAGGTCATGCAGCTATTGAATAACAGATCTAGAATTTGAACCTAAGTACTCTGACTTCAGTGTTTTTTGTTCAGTCGTTTTAGTCCTGACTCTTCGTGACCCCGTTTTGAGGTTTTCTTGGCAAAGGTACTGGAGTGGTTTGCCATTTCCTTCTCTACTCATTTTACCGATGAGGAAACTGTGTTAAGTGACTTTCCCAGGGTCACCCAGCTAGTAAGTATATAAGGTCAGGTCTTCCTGACTCCAGGCCTGACACTCTATCCACTGTGCCACCTACCTACCCATCAGTGTTCTTTGCACTACATCAAAAATTGAATAGAGATCCACGTACAGTCTTACAATTGACTTTTAAAATGAGTTATACCAAGTTAGCTTTGGGGAGTCACAGATTATAGGGTGTGGAAAGAAGATCTGGCATCTTAGTGGACTGACAGCTCATTACAAATCAATGGTGTCAGGTGGAAGCTACAATAGCTGTAGAATACCTTAAGAGAAACAGCATGGCTTTTCAGAATTAAGGAGGTGACAGACTCAATGAACTTAGCCCCAGTCAGATCCCACCTGGAACATGATACGCATTTGTGGGCCAGGCAGCGTAGGAGTGCTGACACACTGGAGAGCTTCTAGAGAAGATTAAGTGAATGGCAAGGGACTGCTGTCCTCTCTCAAAACAGAATCAGACTAAGGGTATTTATCCAGATGAAGTCTTCAAGTACTGAAAGAGGGATTAGACTTCTGCTTAGCCTTTTTGTAATAATCCTACAGACACTCAAAGACAGTTATAAGTCATCGTTTAGCTTTATTTAATCAGTGTTAGCCTGGAGAAGGGATGAGTTAGGGGAAGCCAACTGATATCTTCACATACTTGAAGGACTGTCCTTGGGAAGAGAGATTAACTTTGTTCTGGTTGGCCCCAGAGGTCACAACTAGGAGTAAGCAGCAGAGAAGCAAGAATTTTGTTAGGTAGTAGGGAAAGTATCTTCACAATTAGAGCATCCCATCAGAAAACAGGACACCTTGTAAGGAAGTGAGTTCTCCCTCACTGGAATTGGTCAGACGGAGTCTGGAGAACCCTTTTGGGGGCTGTTGAAGAGTGGACTCCTGCTGGGGTATGGGTCAGACTAGATGGAGCTCCAGGGGAAAGAAAGGACCCTGGCTCTGGAGTCCACTAGCTAGTTAATCGACCTTGGAAAAGTTCCTTCCTTTTTTTGGGTCTCAATTTCCTCTTCTGTAAAAGGAGAGGGGGTGGATTGAATGATTTCTAAGGCTCTTTTCTGTTCAGTCTCCTGGGGAAGCTACTCAGGGCTTGCTGAACTTTGAGAACTGCCTTCCCTTTGTTCAGCCTCCCCTGCACAGAAATGACCTGTCACCGATCAATAGGCCCTCTAGTGGCAAGTTAGGAGAATGCATTACCTAATTTGGTGTTACCCGAAGTTTTGACACATTCTTTTGCATTGGCCCATACTCCTCCTCGGCTTTATATCTTCTTCCCCTTCCCTAAAGAGCACAGAAGAACATATATAGAATCAAAATTAACCTTCTCTCCCCCCCCCCCCCCCCCCCGAGTTCTGCAATCCCTTTGGAGAAAATTGATGTTGCAAAGCTAGATCTGAGAATTATTGTTGCAGGATCTTCCTGAAAAGGCAAGGATGGAGGCCTGAGGTTGGGAGGAGCTTAGCTGATGGTCTGAAAGACAGACCAATAGGGTGTTTAGAGGAGGCGACCTTTTCCAGGCACCTCCCCTCACACCCACGGCTTGCTATAGCAGGGGCAAAAGATCAGCAACTGCTCTGCAATAGATACTCTCAGAACAATTTTGTAAATATAGTTAAAACAGATGGTACAAATATTATTCCATTTTATAGAAAATAAGACTGAGGTGCTAAGGTTAAACGACATGCCTAAGTAAAGGTAGTTGGATCAAATGAATACTAAGGTTCCCTCCCCCCAGGTCCGTGGAAAGGATTCATTCTATGTGATATGAAAAAAATGGAAATCACTCAGTTAATAAGGGTTTATTAAACACCCACTGTGTGCCAGGCACTGTGGTAGGTGCTCTGGAAAGTGCTTTCGAAAAAATAAAAATGAGCTTTTATTCAGTAGGAAGCGATCACGTGTGGGGGGCAGGGTGGTATAATGGCTCTGGATTCAGAGGACCTGGATTTGAAGCCTACCTTTGATTCTTGCTACCTTTGTGACTTTACTTCTCTGGTCCTCATTGTCATCAGTCACCAGTTTTGTAACCTCATCACCACACTCTACTCACTGTTACTCCCCCACCCCCCATCCAGTCAGTTGCCAATACTTGTTTCTCCCTCTTACTCTCTCTCATATACACCCTCTCTATTCACACAGCCACCACCCCACTTCATCACCTCTTGCTTGTAATATTGCATGCTCTCCTGATTGGTCTCCATGCCTCAAACCTCTTCCTACCCCAACCCATCTTCCATAAAGCTGCAGAGTGATTTTCCTAAAGCATCCCCTTGCTCATCACTGACTCCCTACTGCCTCTAGGATGAAATATAAACTCTCAGTTAAGTCCCTTCATAACCTGGCCCCTTCCTATCTTTCTGGTCTTCTTACAGTTGACTTCTTTCCATGCACTCTGTAGTACAATCACACTGACCTCCTTGTCTCTCTGAATGTGAAATTTGCTATTGCATGCTTCCATGTCTTTGCCTGGTTGTCCCCCATTCCAGGAATGTACTTCTTCTTTACTTCTACTTCTGGTTTTCACCTTTATCCCTGGCTTCCTTCAGTTCAAGTCCCACCTTCTTCAGGAAGCCTTTCCTGCTACCCTAACCTTCCCCAAACTACCTTGTACCGTATACATTTTGTCTACTTCCCATCTGTTCTCGTGTGCATATCGTCTCCTGCATCAGAATGTTAGCTCCCAGCTGGCAGAACCTATTTCACAGGCACATAGTATAGACTCTTGGACTAGAGAGTTCCTTCAAGGCTCCAGTTTTGTGAGTCTATAATACTATGTACAAATCCTATGCATATATATAAATATATCCAAGACTTATGCAAACTAAAGATGAGGTAGTTTAGGGAGGAGACACTAACAACTAGGAAAACAGGAAAGGCCCCATGTGGGAGGTAGTGTTTGAACTGAGCTTTCAAGGAACTTGGAGATGTAAAGAAACAGAGGCAAGGAAGGAGAGCATGCCAGGCACAGGGGACAGCTGGTTGCAAGGCATGTGCACTGGGAGGAACTTCAAACTTGGAGTCAGGAGACCCATGTTTAAATGCTGACTCTGACCTTGGACAAGTCACTTAACTTTGAAGCCTGGGTTTTGTCCTTTGTAAAATAGGAATAATAATGCATATGATATCTGCCTTACATCTATATTCATAGGCCTGCACAGAGAAAAGCACTTTGTAAACCTTTGTTCTGAGATCTCTTCCCCCCACTTCTGACATTCTGTATTGCAAAACACCATCCAGCTCTGACATTCTGTGTTCTAAGGCCCTTCCTGGCTCTGACATTGTGTGTTCTAAGGGCCCTCCCAGCTTTGACATCCTGTGTTCTAAGGATCCTCTGCTCTGACGTTCAATGTTCTAAGGCCTCTCCCAACTCAACTCGGACATTCCCTGTGATAAGGTCCTTCCCAGTTCTGACATTCTGTGTTCTAAGGTCTCTCCCTACTCTGACATTCCCTGTTCTAAGGCCCTTCTCAGCTCTGGCATTCCATATTCTACCATCCATTTTAGCTCTGACATTCTAAGTTCTGAGGTCTCTCCCTCCTAACTCTGATGTTCAGTCTTATAAAGACCCTCTGAGCACTGACATTCTGCTCTAAGGTCTCTCCAAGCTCTTACATTCTATGTTTCAGTGACCAGGATAACCTATCTATAGTGTTGTGCTCCAAAGCTCCCTTGAGGTTAATTAAAAGCCAATGGCAAAAAATGCAGCAAACTAAACAAATACCCAATTTTATCCTTAAGGGGACATGGGAAAATTGTAGGGTCTGACTGTGTCCCCCGTGAGACTTCTCACTCAGATTGTCTTATCTCTCTTTGAAATTGTTTTCAGTGACCTTATAAACTCCTTCCCCTTGAACCTGCTTAGTCCTTCCTTTCCTCTCCTTGCCCCAAAAACCTGCCTTCCTCTTCCCAACCTCTTGAGTCCATTTCAATGTGCAACACAATGCTTCCCTTAGTCACAAATATTTATTATGATATTATTAATTAATAAAAAAATTGTTACTATGTGCCCAGCACTGTGTAAGTGCTGGGGATAAAAATAAGAAAAAGAAAGACATTTATTATTATAGGACCTTAAGAATTAGAGGCGGAAGAGGACTTAAAGCCCATATGTTTGCCTCCCTTCATTGTCTAAATGGGGAAACTGAAGCCAGAAAATGAAGTGACTTGCCCAGGATCATTTGGCTAGTAGTTAGCAGGATAGGAAGCCAGGTCCTTTATCTGAATTCACTGATCTCTCCACTCTACCATTTAGCAGAATATCAACCTCTTGAGGGCAAGGACTTTTATCTTTGTACCCTTGGCACCTACAATATAATAGTCCCCTAATAAATATTTGATGAGGGGGCTGAGCCAGGATGGTAGAGAGAAGCCAGGAAGTTGTCTGAACTCTCCCCAGTTTCCCTTGGAAATCAAACCTCTCAAAGAATTCTAAGATGACAGAATCCACAAAAAGGTGGAGTAAAACAATTTTCCAGTCCAAAATAACTTATAAGGACTTCAGAAAAGGTCTGTGTCATTTGGGTGAAAGGGGAGCTCAGCCCAGTGAGGTAGCGTCTGGACCAGCAGGTGAGAGGCTCTTAGCCACAGCACAGATAAGCAATCAAGGCCTGGAGATTCTGGCTCAGCAGGCCACTTGTGAAGCTTCCAGCCCCAGGGAAGCAGTCAAATTGCCAGCCCCAGAACTCAGGGCCCCAAAGATGTGACTAGGCTGGGCCACCCTAGCATAGGAGGCAAGCCACCAGCACCAGAGGCTCCAGGACAGAAAGGCAGTGCCCAGACCTCTGGCGCCTAGTGCAAGAAGCTTGGAACAGTGCCCCTGTAACCTAGGAATAGAGTTCAACTAGCAAAAAACAAGGTCCTTGACCATAAAAAGCTATTGGGGTGACAGGGGAGACCAAAACACAAACTCAGAAGAGGACAACAATGTCAAAATGCCTGCATGCACAGCCTCAATGGGGAATATGAATTGGTCTCGAACCCAAAAAGTCCTCTTAGAGGAGCTCAAAAAAAAAAAGAGATTTTAAAAATCAAGTAAGAGCGAGAGAAGAAAAATTGGGAAAAGATGAGAGATTATGCAAGAGAATTATGAAAAAGAGTCAACAGCTTGAAAGAGGAAGCACAAAAGTTGACTGAAGCAAACAATTCCTTAAAAAATAGAATTGACCAAATGGGGAAAAAAAAATCCACTGAAGAAAAAACTCCTTTAAAGGTAGAATTGGCCAAATGGAAAAGGAGGAACAAAAAGCTAACTAAGGATAATTGCTTTAAAACTAGAATTGGTCAAGGAGAAGCTAATGACTCAAGACATCAAGAATCAGTCAAACAAAATCAAGAGAAGGAAGAAATAGAAGAAAATGTAAAATACCTCATTGGAAAAACAACTGACCTGGAAAATAGATCCAGGAGAGAGAATTTAAGAATTATTAGACTACCTGAAAACCATGATAAAAAAGAGCCTGGACACCATCTTTCAAGAAATTATCAAGGAAAACTGCCCTGAGATTCTAGAACCAGAGGGTAAAACAGTCATTGAAAAAATCCACTGATCACCTCCTGAAAGACATTACCAAATGAAAACTCCAAGGGATATTATAAATTTCAGAACTGTCAGATCTAAGAGAAAAATCTGCAAACAGCCAGAAAGAAACAATTCACATATCAAGGAGCCACAGTCAGGATTACACAGGATTTAGCATTAAATTAAATCTTCAGAGGATCAGAAGGTTTGTAATATGATATTCCAAAATGCACAAGAGCTTGGATTACAATCAAGAATCAACTACCTAGCAAAACTGAGCATAATTCAGGGGAAAAGATGGACATTCAATGAAATAGGGGACTTTCAAATTTACCTTATGAAATGACCAGAGCTGAACAGAAAATTTGATCTTCAAATACAAGACTCAAGAGAAACATAAAAAGGTAAACAGGAAAAGGAAAAAAAACCCTACACTAGTCAATAAGGTCAAACTGTTTACGTCCATACATGGGAAGGTGATACTTATAATTCTTAACCTAATCTCTATTAGGGCAGTTAGGAAGGAGTGTACTTAGAGGATATGAGTATAAATTGACTTTGATGTGGTGATCCAAAAAATTAAAGGGTGAAAAAAAGGATTATACAGGGAGAAGAGGAAAGGGAGGCAGAATGGGGTAAATCATATCACATTAAGAAGCATGAAAGGCCTATTACAGGAGTGGGGGAGAAGGGAGGCAGTGAGCGTTGTTTGAACCTTGCTTTCATTGAATTTAGCTCAAAGAGGGAATAAAATTCACACTCCTTTGGGTAGAGAAATCTATCTTACCCTATAGGGAAATAGGAGGGAAAAGGGGAAATAAAATGGAGCTTGATAGAAGAGAGGGAAGAAGTAAAAAGGGAAAGGGAAGAGAAAAGGGAGGAGGGTTGAGAGAAGGGAGGGAAGTTTGGGAATGTGGTGCAAAAAAAGGTGATGAAGCGAAACATTGGTTAGGAGGGACAGGATGAAAAGAGAGAGAAAACTGTAAAAGGTGGGGGGATATGATGGAGTGAAATACACAGTAATCATAACTGTGAATGTGAATGGGATGGATTCTCCCATAAAATGAAAGCAAATAGTAAAGTAGATTAAAAAACCAAAATCCTACAATATGTTTTTTAAAAGAAACATTTGAAGGAGAGAGATATACAGAGAGTAAAGGTACAAGGGGAGAGCAGAACATATAATGCTGTAGCTGAAGTATATTAGCAGGGGTATAAGTCCTGATCTCAGACGTAGCAAGAGCAAAAGTAGTTCTAATTAAAAGAGCAAGGAAGGAAACTACACCTTGTGAAAAGGTATCATAGACAATGAAATAATATCAATACTAAACATATATGCACCAAGTGGTGTAGCATCCAAATTCTTAATGGAGAAGTTAAGTGAGTTACAGAAAGAAAAAGTAAAACTATACTAGTGGGGGACCTCAACCTCCCCTTCTCAGAACTAGATAAATCTAAGCACAAAGTAAACAAGCAAGAAATTAAGGTGGTGAATAGAAATTTTAGAAAAGTTAGATATGATAGAAATTTGAAGAAAATTGAATGAGAATAGAAAGGAATATACCTTTTTTTCCTCAGTGGTACATGGCACCTACACAAAAACTGACCTTGTATTAGGGGATAAAAACCTTACAATCAAATACAGAAAAGCAAAAATATTAAAGCATCTTTTTCAGATCATGAGGCAATAAAAATTACATGTAATAAAGGGCCATGAAAAGATAGATTAAAAATTAATTGGAAGTTAAATTAATCCTAAAGAATGGGTGGGTCAAACAACAAATGATAGAAAAAATCAATAATTTCACCAAAGAGAATGATAACAATGAGACAACACACCAAAATTTATAAGATGCAACCAAAGCAGTACTTTGGGAAAATTTTATATCTCTAAATGCTTACCTGAATAAAATAGAGAAAGAGCAGATCAGTGAATGAGTATGCAATTAATGAAGACAGAAGAATAACAAATTAAAAATCCCCAACTAAATACCAAATTAGAATTTCTGAAAATCAAAGGAGAAAGCGATGAAATTGAGAGTAAGAAAACTGTTGAGCTAATAAATAAAACTAAGAGCTGGTTTTGTGAAAAAAATCAATAAAATAAATAAACCTTTGGCAAATTTGATTGAAAAAAAGAAAGAAAAAACCCAAATTACCAGTATCAAAAATGGAAAGAGTAAATTCACCACCAATGAAGAGGAAATTAAAGCAATAATTAGGAGCTATTTTGCCCAATTATATGTCAATAAATCTGACAGTCTAAGTGAATGAATGTTTATAAAAATATAAATTGCCCAGATTAATAGAAGAGGAAATAAAATATTTAAATAAACTTGTTTTAGAAAATGAAATTTAACAAGCCATCAATGAACTCATTAAGAAAAAAAAATCTCTAGGGCCAGATGAATTTATAAGTGATTTCTACCAAACGTTTAAAGAAAAATTAATTCCAATACTATATAAAATATTTGAAAAGATAGGTGAAGAAGGAGTTCTACCAAATTCCTCTTATAACATAAATATAAGACTGATTTCTAAACCAGGAAGAGGCAAAACAGAGAAAGAAAATTATAGACCAATTTCCTTAATGAATATTGATACAAAAATTTTAAATAAAATATTAGCAAAGAGATTACAATAATTGATGACCAGGTGGGATTTATACCAGGACTTCTGGTTCAATATTAGAAAAAACTATTAGCCCAATTGGCCATATCAATAACAAAACTAACAGAAATCCTACGATTATCTCAATAGGTGCAGAAAAAGCTTTTGACAAAATACAATACCCATTCCTATTAAAAACACTGGAGGGTATAGGCATAAATGGAGCTTTCCTTTATGTGATAAGTAATATCTATCTAAAACCATTGACAAGCATTATCTGCAGTGGGGATAAATGGTAAAAGGAAATGAACAGACAGTTTTCAGATGAAGAAATCAAAGCTATCATCATATGAAAAAATGCTCTAAATCACTATTGATTAGAGAAATGTAAATTAAAACAACTCTGAGGGTACCATATCACACCTATCAGACTGGCTAATATGACAAAACAGGAAAATGATAAATGTTGAGGAAGACGTGGGAAAATTGGGACACTAATGCATTATTGGTAGAATTGTGAAGTGATCCAACCATTCTGGAGAAAAATTTGGAACTATGTCCAAAGGACAGTGCACAGTTGTGCATACCCTTAGATCCAACAATACCACTGCTAGGTCTATATCCCAAAGAGATCATAAAAAAAGGGGGAAAATATAGCAGCTCTTTTTGTGGTGGCAAAAAATTGGAAATTGAGGGAATGCCCCTCAAATGGAAAATGACTGAACAAGTTGTGGTATATGAATGTAATGGAATCCTATTAAGCTGTAAGAAATGATGAGCAGGCAGACTTCAGAAAGGCCTGGAAAGAGTTAGATGAACTGATGCTAAGTGAAGTGAGCAGAACCAGGAGAACACTGTATACAGTCACAGCAACACTGGGCGACGATCGCTATGATTGACTTAGCTCTTCTGAGCAATACAGCGATCCAAGACCATTCTAAAAAACTCATGATGGAAAATGCTGTCCACATCCAGAGAAGGAATTATGGAGTCTGAATGCATACAGAAGCAGACTATTTTCACTTTTTTTTTTTGTTCTTCATGACTTTTCATTTTTATTCTGTTTTTTTTCTTTTGCAACATGACTAATGTGAAAATATGTCTATATGATTGCACATGTATAACCTATATCAGATTGCTTGCCATCTTGGGGAGGGGAAATGGGAGGGAGGGTGGGAGAAAAAAATTGAAACTCAAAATCTTACAAAAATGAATGTTGGAAACTATCTTTATATATAATTGGAAAAAATAAAATACTATTTAGCAATAAATAAATATTTGATGAATTGAACATTGCATTATTGGGAAATGATAATGCCAAGAAGAGTGTAACATTGAGAGCTAAGATACCTAGATTCTATTACTAATCCCCCAGCTAACCCTCAGCATGATTTTGGATTAGTTGAACTAGGTGGTCTCTAAGGTTTCTTCTAGTCCTTCAGTTTGACTTCTCTGTTTCAATTATGTCCCCACTGTACTCCATTTTATACTAGAATCAACAAAGTGATCTTCTCAAAGCTCAGGTCAGACTTTTACCCCCTATTTGTTATATTCCAGGGGTTCCCTTTTAATTCTAGGATCAAACACAAAGTCTTCTGGTGTATGAAGCACTTCACAACCCTTCCTACCTTTCCTAACTTTGTTTCCCTTGGTGCACTCTACAATTCCTCCATACTCTCCTTGTTCTCTGACTCTCTTGTTTTCTACTCCATCTTCCACGTCCTTGCTTTTGCACTGTCTGTCTCCCATGCTGATAATGAGCTCTCCTCCCAATGCCATCTAGTTCTGCCTCTTAGAATCTCTGGCTTCCTTCCAAACTCAGCTCAGAGGCCAGCTTCTCTTTGGAGGTCTTTGAGCAGAGAATGTGACCACTTGTTGGCTGTGTTACAGAAGGGAGTTCTTTTTCAAGAACTGATTGTGAGATGGCTTCTGAGGTCCCTTCTCTGCAACTTGGCAATTCTCTTATTTTTTATTTAGTCCAGCTTTCTTATTTTTTCCAGGGGAGGAAACTGGGGCCCAGAGAGGCATGTCTGAGTTCACAAAAGCATCAGGGAGCTGGGCACCCTTTCAAACCCATATCTTTTTATTCAGATTCTTGCGCTCTTCCCATTACCCTTTGCTTCTTTGCCTTCCTTACAATGGTAGGGCACAGAGCCTTTGGCTAAATGAGGTGTCACAGTGCATTAATCCTTCCCAATTTCAGCATTTCACAATTGTTATCATTTTCCAAGTACTCTGAAATCAATTCATCTCCCTCAGCTGATCGAGCATGATGTTCCACAACCCAGCCCAACTTGTTCCTTTTGTCTTGAATGCGTCTCTCTCTTATTTTCTGTCTCATGTCCCATATATGCCTAGGACAGTGTGTCCTGCCTGCTCAGTGAAGGGTGTGTCAGGTTGATGCAATAATTCTCTAGTTGGCAGGTGAGGACAGTCTGCAAAGGTCCCCTCACAGGTTCCTGCTCTTCCCTTCCTTAGCACTTTAGGCATCAGAGAATTAGAGGAAGGGCATAATTTTCCCACCCATTCCCCACCCGCTTTGGCCCCTGGTGCTTAATATAAGCCAGGACTCAAAGCAGCTCTGTGCGTGTGTGTGCATGTATGTATATATGTGTGTTTCCCTATACCAGTTCCCCATACAAATGGAATCTCAGGTCCATTTTCTATCCCTGTTCTATTTCCAGCTCTGATATTTGGTGTTCTAAGGTTCTTTTAACCTGTGATAGTCTGTAAATCCATATTCTGATAATTTGTGGGGACAAATGGTGATAGATGTCCTTTCAGGCAACATTTGTATTTTGAGAAGCCTTCTATTATTCTGTAAAGGGAGGAGGGTTTAGCCTTGTCCTGCTTGGCCTAAGAAGACAGAGATAGGAGCAGTGACTGGATAGAGGCAGGTTTGGGTTCTGTATAAGGGAAGACTTCCTTACAACTAGAGTTATCCAAAACTGGGATGGGCTGCTCCAGGAAGTGGTGAGCTCCCCGTCCTTGGTGGTCTTCACACAGGCTGACTGACATGTCAGGAATATCATAGAGGATACTCCTTTTCATATATAAGTTGGACTCAATGGCTCCTGAGATCCCTCCCAACGGATATTCTGTACTAAAAATGAACCGAAAAGAATGGCTATAACACTGGGAATTTGGGATACCAGTTTAATGCAGCAAATATTTATATAGCACCTTCTCTATGCTGAGTACAGTACTAGGTGCTCAAATGAAATACAAAGTTTCAATAAGACACATGAACTCTTCCTCCATGAAATGTAAAGTTTAATAGGAGGATAGGATATGGATAACTATACAGTAGAGTTTCAGATTAAATGCACGAGATAATTGCAGAATGTAATTCTATGGGGAAGGGGACATACAAGACAGAGGGATAAGCTTATCACAAGCAGCAAGAAGCAGACTTCATGGAAGAAATGGCATTTAACAGGCATAAAGAAGGAGAGAATGGGGACTTGGGATGAACACATGAGCAAAAACACAGAGGCAGGAATGCAGAGGCGGTATTCAGAGGGGAACGAGTTAGTTTAATTTGACTGGAGCACAGATTGCAAGGCAGGTAGGGTGTGCCAGTTTGTGGAGGGCCTTGAATGCCAGGCAAAAAGTTTAAATTTTCTCAGGCGTTAGTTTTCTTTATTGAGTTGTTTTTTTGTGTCTGACTCTTTGTGACCCCCTTTGGGGTTTTTTTGGCAAAGATGCTATAATGGTTTGCCATTTCCTTCTCATTTTACTGATGAGAAAACTGAGGCAAAGAGGGTTAAGTGACTTGCTCAGGGTCGCCCAGCTAGTGTGTGAGGCTGGATTTGAGCTCAGGAAGATGAGTCTTCTTGACTCTAGGCCAGGCACTTTATGCACTTTATGCACTTTATGCACTTTATGCACTTTGGTGCCCCCTAGCAACTCCATAGGTTAGTATTAAGCCTCTAACTTTTTTTTTTTTTTTTAAGCAGAGGAGGAACTATCTATGATCTGTGCATCAGTAAGATTGGCCTGGCATCAACATTAAGGACAGATGCCAGTGTCTTCCCCTGGAGATGACTTCTATCTACTCTGTACATACCTTATTTGGCTTAGTTATTTATTTACATGTTATCTGCACTAGAATGTTAAACCCTGGAGCAACTGATACAGTGACAACCTTGGAAAAACAAACAACTTTACAAAACTTAAAAGCCCTAATTAATTCAGTGACCAACCATGGTTCCAGAGGACTTGTGATGAAGCAGGTCATCTCCCTCCTGACAGAAGGGGATGGACTCAGGGGCCAGAAGGAGACAAAGAATTTTAAAGTGGCCAGTGGGGGAATTTGTTTGGCTTGGCTATGCATATTTGTTATAAGAATGTTTTTCTTTTTCTTTTTTTTTTTCCAGTAGTGATAGTGGTGGTGTGTGTATGTGTCTGTGTGTATATATGTGTGTGTGTGTGTGAATGTATATATATATATATGTGCACGTATATATATGTGTGCATTATGTATACATAGTATATGCATATGTGTATGTATGTGCATATATATGGGATAAGGAAGACAGAAAAAATGATGTGGGTAGAAAAATAGACTGCTATTAACTTGTGGAGAATCTTGATTGATAGTCAAAGGAAGTGGAACCAAAGCAATGATCAGGGCAGATTTGAGGCCAGGGAACTTTCTGGGGCCTCCCAATCTTTATTAAGTAGGAGTTACCTCTTTTGCATATATATATATATGCAGATATATACATATACACACACACACATATACACATTTATACATATGTATGTAGGTATGTGCATATATATGTATATACACACACACACACACATATGTATGTCTTAACTCGATTACAAGCGGTCTGATAACCCTCCAATGAGAAGTGGGGCAGTAAAGCCCCAAGTCAAAGGTTAACTGGAGTGTATGGCTGTGCTCAAAGGAGATATGAAGGACTAGAACAGGTGCATGCCCCCAAGAAGATCTCTGGGATGCTTGAGAGGAAGCTATATACATATACATACATATATATACACATATGCTTATACACACATGTGTATATAGATATATGCATTTCAGGGTGGGATAACATGTCTATAAATTCATGGGTTAAGGTATATTATTGGAAGGTCTTGTACTTTTCTAAGGGAAATATGGAAAAGGGGAAAGGGCACAGTCAAATTTAAATGGGTTTGAGTTCCAGCTCTATCCCTTCCTGGATGTGAGAGGCAGCAACGGATAATAGAAAGATCGCTGGGCCAAAGAGTGGGAACAGATGTTTGGGAGGGGATGTCAGGTGGTAAGACTGAGGCACAAAGGGATCATGGCTTACCCAGGGTCACTCAGCAAGCGATAGAGCCAGTACCTGAAGCTGTCTTCTGATGCTGAATCCAGTGCTCTTCTCACCACATCAAGCTGCATGAAAAGTTGAACATCATGATGATTTTGAAAATTAAATCTGATTTTCTAATTGACCTACCTTGTCTCCTCACAGCACTGTCCACACCATCCCTGATTCATCTTCAGTGAACAGTGGCATCTAATTGGTTCCATATATATATACATATATATACCTTTCTTTCTGTCCCTTCATCCCTTCACTTTGACTTTTTTGTCAAGTTAAAGTGAACAAATTCTGAAAAGCTTTCATGTGCAAGTGGAATTAGGCTTGTTCACCTTGGCCCCAGAGGATTCCACATAAAGAAAAGCTATCTGTTAGGTTCAGCATTTCAGACCTGGAACACTCTGCCTTGAGAGATCATGGGTTTCTCATCTCTGGAGATCTACGAGTGGATGTTGGATGACTCTGTTATGGGAATGTTGGAAAGAAGAATCTTGACTTCTAGTCAGAACTCTGAGATCCAAATGAAGTCTTCTTATCCTAGAAGAGCTTCTACTAAAAGCTTAGCAGAGCTTAGCCCTGCCTCCTTTTCAATTTTACTGGTGTCTTTTTGCTTTTATATCCTGTTCATTTCTAAACATACCATTTCCATCCTTGCCACCATCCAGTGAACCACTTCCCCCAGTGAGGCCTCCCTTGTTACAAAGATTAAAAATAGAAAAAGTTTAGCAAAACCAACCAACTCAACCATCTTGTCTGTTGGCATGTGCACCATTTCACACCCAGAATCCCCCACCTCTTAAAAAAAGAGAGGGAGATGCTTTTCCTCCTTTCTTCTTTGGGTCCAAGCTTGGTCATTATAAGTACACACTGTTCAATTCCTTCCTTCCTTCCTTCCTTTCTTCCTTCCTTCCTCCCTTCCTCCCTTCCTCCCTCCTTCCCTCCCTTCCCTCCTTCCCTCCCTTCCCTCCTTCCCTCCCTTCCCTCCTTCCCTCCCTTCCCTCCTTCCTTCCTCCCCTCCTTTCCTCTTTCTCTCCATTTACATTTTTGGAGACATTGCAGATATTATTTTCCCGATTCTGATTTTTTTCACATTGCATCAGTTCCTAGGGTCATGAGGGAACCCCACTACCTCGTGGAATCTTCACTTCAGTTAGGAAGTATTTCCCAACTTGACAATTACACTTGCCTCTTTTCAAGATCTGTTCCCTCTCCCCACCTCCAGTTCTGCCTGCTAAGGCTAAGCTGAACCATCAGAACAAAGTAAATGCCTCTTCCATGTCTCAGACCTTCAAACCCTTGAAGAAAATGATCATAATACCTCCTTAAGACTTCTCATCTCTAGGCTTTCCATATGAATTTTCGGTTTCTAGGTTTGTAGAGGAGACTGAATTACCTCCTTATCAACAGACGACAACTTAGAAACTTAGCCTGTCCTTGACATCTGGCCTTTTTCTCCCATGGGCCATGCCTGTAGGTGCCTGTAACTACCTACTATACCTTTCTTGGAGGGCTGAGAAGCAAGGGTCCTATCTTGTGGGACACAGCTGTGTTTACCCTTCTGAAAAAAATTCCTTTGGAGGTATAATGGAAACATTCATCTAGGGTTATAAGTCAGCAGTCTGATGGATTTTTCAGTTTGGGTGCCTTTGGGTGGCTGGGGGGAGACTTAGGTCTTGTATGAACTACATCCCTATGCTTATCTGGCAGACTTTCCTCCCCCCATTCTGGGGGAAAAAAAACAGACCCTAAAGGACTTTTAGACTGAATCAGGAGGCAACAAACATTTATTAAATGTTTTCTCTGTGCCAGGCCCTGTGCTAAGTGCTGGGGATACAAAGAAGGATAAGAGATAAAAGGCATAGCGTCTAGTGCTGGGGTGGGGAACTTGTATCCTCAAGGCCACATGTGGTCTTCTCAGTCCTTGGGTCCCTTTGACTGAGTCCAGGTTTTACAGAATAAATCCTTTTATGAAGGGGATTTGTTATGTGCCGTCTGGATTCAGTCAAAGGGCTGCACTTGAGGACCTAGAGGGCCACATGTGGCCTCAAGGCTGCAGGTTCCCCACCCCTAGGACTATATAGAGGTGATAGGGCTTTTAAGAGGCACAGTTGGGGTGCAGAATCATGGACTGTTGTGAAAACATCATACAGCTAAGTCATCCCTCATGCTCCATCCACAGTGCCAACTCTCCATGCCAACTGCATATTGATCCAGGTGCCCCAGAGTGCTGGTACTGAGGAACCCATCTCACTTCCTAATATTTACACTTCCCATGGAATCATGGAGGCAACTCAGAATGCCCACTGGGGGTCCAGACTCAGTGCTGAGAGCTTGTATCAAGCTTTCCACTTCCATACTGGGATCTAATTTGAGTATCACTCAAGTGAAATGAAATGTGCCCCAGAACGACCTTGACTTTAACTAGTAGCAGACCTTGAGTGTTGCTTGGACTTTTAAAGACATGGTTCAGAAACCCAGAGAACACCATGTTCTGAAAGCTGTTTTTAAGAATGATGTTCTCTTTGGAGAGCTGGTCCATGTTGAGCCATTACCAGACCACAGCTGAATGTCCTATATTTGGGACAAATACAAATTTTAAACTCTACTTCCTGCCACCCACGGTGTTTGCCCAAGGCAGGAGGGTAAAGCAAAGATGCCTTCCCCTTCCTGGTTCCCAAACCCCAGCCCACCCTGTCAATGCTCTCCTCCTAAGCCTATCCTTCCCAGGATCCCATGGGCCAGCCCTTCTTAGATAAATTGACAACTCTCAAAGTTGAAAGGCTGTCCACTATTTCCTGATCATTCTTGTATTTTTATTTCTTTTTGTTTTTTGCTTATGCTGTGCACTTCACTACCTCCTGCTTCTTGTGTAGGACTCCTAGAGCACAGAGAGAATGACATGTGGTGTTAGGCTAGAAGCGAGAAAAGAGAAAAAAGGGTTAATCATAATATTAGTAATAATAGCTAGCATTTGAATGCTAGCTATTTGAATTTAAATTTGAATTTTAAGGTTTGCAAAATGATTTACAAATATTTCTACTTGTTCCTCAAAACAACTCTGGGAGGTAGGTGCTGTTATTATCCCCATTTTACAGATGAGGAAACTGAGATATGAAGCATTTAAGCGACTTCCAGGGTCACTCAGTAAATGGGCCAGATTTGTATTCAGGTCAGCCTGACTACTGTCCTACTTCAAAGAGGAATGTGCTTTCTAGGAAGCCTCCAGAGTTCTGGTCAGAGTATCGAGAAAGTTTCTCAGATTTGGTAGGAACTATCAGTGTTAGGAAGCCCAGGGTGCCAGGCTGACTCCAAATTTGGTGTGTGTGTTGTATATGTGAATATGATCCTGGATTGTCAAAGACTAGGCTGGTGGAACTTAAACTGGCATGGCAGAGCTATAACTAGGGTGGGATTACAGGGCTTTGTTGCAGGACACTAAAATTTAGAGTGTTGTTATGAGCATTTAGCAGCATGGCACCAGCTGAACTTAGTACCTGGGTAGTGTAGTCAGAATAGGGACAGAGAAAGGGGACCTGTGATTTCATTGGTTTAGAGAGTTCTGGGCTGAGGAAGTTTCACTCAGCTCTTAAAGGCAACTAGGTGGCTCTGTAGTGCGTAGTGCTAAACCTAGAGACGGAGAGACCTGAGTTCAAATTCGGCCTAAAACACTTCCTAGGTGTGTTATCATGTTACCTTCTGTCTGCCAAAGGTTCTCAACTATAAAATGGGAGTGATAATAGCACCTACCTCCTAGGGTTGTGGTGAGGCTCAAATAAGATACACAGTGCCCAGGAGATACACGCTTACATTCACATATAGTAGATGCCTAATAAAAGCTTATTTCTCTCTCCCAATTCCCATTGGCACCTTCTCTGCAGTTTATATACTTGGAGAGCTGCCTATCCAACCTGAGAGGCTAAGAGACTTGTCCAGGGTCACTTAGCCAGTATGCTTCAGAGGCAAGGCTTAATTGAACTCAAATTGTCTTGATTCCAAGGATGACTCTCTCCACTACACTAAAGACAAGTTAGATAAAATAGAAAGCTACCAGATGCTCCATCTCCTCCCTTTTGCCCCCTCAAGCGTATTCTGTGGTGAGGGGTCTCTCTCCCCACCCTCCTAACTGTATTTGTCTTAAAAAGTGGATGGCTTTGAGGGGATGTTTCATATCATTTCCCCTGAACATCTTTTGCCAAGCTTGCTCTGGCCTACCACGTTGCTCTCGTGATGCCTTTGGGCTGTGGGCAAAGTTCTAGTGATGTCTCTTGCCCCCAAGATGAACCTGGCTAGGGGGTGATGCAGAGCTCAAGCTTTCTGACCCTTTTGAGGGTCCGAGCCTGCTCTTGAAGGCTACTGGGGCCGAAGTGAACCACCCACAATCCCCCTCTGTAAGCAAGTGAGCTTTTGTGTTTCTACCTCCCTCTCCATACAGTTGCAGTCTCCGCTTGGCCTCTCGATGTCCTCTCTCAGCCACGCCTCTCACCAGGCAGTGTAAGAAGGCCCAGGCCCAGGCCCAGCCCCAGGCCCAAGCCCCAGGAGCCCACCTTCAAGGAGCATTCCTAAAGGAATAAAGTTCTCTTTGCCAGGAAACAGGTACAAGGCTTGATGGGGGCAAAATCACATTTTATTTTCTGTGTCATTGATGCATTTGTTTTACATTCCAGTCATTTCCCAGTTCAGAAGGCAGCACGTGGATGGAATGCTGATCTTGAAACCAGGAAGACCTGGGTTCAAATTCTGCCTCTGATCCATATTGACTGTGACCCTGGGCAAATACCTTCACGTGCTCTGTGCTCTCAGCAACTCACTCAGGAGTGGGAGAAAGGGTGCTGACATGCACTGAGAGAGGCAGCTCTCTTTCTGGGGGTCCCATCCTTGTACCTCTCCT
This sequence comes from Notamacropus eugenii, assembly GCF_028372415.1. Lineage (NCBI taxonomy): Eukaryota > Metazoa > Chordata > Mammalia > Diprotodontia > Macropodidae > Notamacropus > Notamacropus eugenii. Next base: position 52,966,857 of record NC_092876.1, read on the forward strand.
CTTTCTTGATAGTTTCCCAGTCTCTGCCCTTGAACTGTTACTAGTAACCCCTTGGCTCCATTCTACATTCATTGGCACCCCACCCCCACCCTGGCCCCCTGCAGGGCATCATCTTGCTACTGGTCCTCACAGTATGCTGGCTTTGCTAAATGTCATTTCATCACATCTTCCCATGGTCCCTGAATTCCTCAGATTCACCATTTCCTATGGCCAAGTAGTTAGACTTCATCCATTTTGGGTGGTTGTTAGAGGAGAAGGGAGGGATTGAGCCTTGAATCTTCCAGAGACTGCTATGGGGAAAAATGAATCTAGGAATTCCCCAGGGACCTAAAACAAATAAAAAAACAAACAAACCCAGCAGCCTGACACACAGAAAATCTTTGAGGATAGCCAGGGATGGGAATTCAGTTCATTCAAAAAGCATATATTAAATGCCTGCTGTTTGCAGGCACTTTACTAGGTGCTTGTGGGGTGGGAATGTTCAGGGAGGACTAGCACCTCTGGTGTGAAGGCTGCTGAGCTCTGTTTGGGGCTGCACCTTTGGGATCCACCTGGCACTCCACTTTCTCCTGTAGCTCCTGGTAGCATGTACAGTGGCCAAACTCTGGTAAACTCTCATAGCAGATGGGCTAAACTGGGTTTGGGGGAGTGATGGGCCCTAAACCCTTTAGTGAGTTAGGGGCATATCTACCCCAAGCATGTGAAGACTTCCTCTGGTGTGATGGGCAGATGAGAACAATGTGTTCCAATGGCCATGAATGCGGCTGAAGCAGGCTCTGTGGAGCACTTAGAGCTTGGTCAGATATCAAAGATGCCAAGGTCATCCACTGCATCTGGGGCCACCACCAGTCATCCTGACTTTTCTCTTGCCACTGGACTGTGATGACTCTGGAAGAGAGAGTGAGGCTGAGGACTTTGCACAACTCTGCCTCCCTTAAATCCAGTTCATATAAGAATCAGGACATTCCCCCCCCATGATCTCATTGTTCCTCTTTGAAAATGAAGGACAGACAACAGCTAGGTGTAGCAATAATAGTGATGACAGTAGTAATAGCGAGCATTTCTATAGTGCTTTAATGATCCTGGGAGGTAGTCACTATTGTGATCCCTATTTTACAGTTGAAGAAACTGAAGCAGATGGCTTAAATGACTTGCCCAGGGTCACACAGGTAGTAAGTGTCTGAGGCTGGATTTGAATTTCCATCTTCCTGAAATGGGGTTCAAGGCCTTATCCATTGAACCACCTACCTGCCAAGCAATCCACAAATAAAAACACACGTTTCCCTGACCTTGAGGAGTTTGTGTTTTATATAGGAAAATAACATGTAAGCCAATAGAGAAACAGGAAATATATGTAAAGTGATTTCACTGGGTAGAGAGTGCTAACACCTGGGATGATGAGGAAGGGCCTTTTCTAGGGGTGGAAGTAGGAGATCCCTCCACACCTAGGAAAAGTAGCTGAACTAAGGCTGGGATTTTGACTTAGTCCAGTGAAATTCCTGGTTATTGTGCCTTGGAAGGCAGGCCATGTGGAAAGACTCTCTTGGGACCATTTTAGTGCCTTTGAACTGAGCCTCAGAGGGACTAGTGCTTGAAAAGGGCTTGTGTGATTGGCAGAGAGGCAGATTCACCCTGGTGTGAGAGCTCGGTTCTAAGTGAACGAATCCTAATCCACTTGTGCCTTTTTGCTCCTCCACAGCTCCTGAGATGACACCTGCATGAGCAAGGCCCGAGGGGCCCCAAGGCCGCCATGCATGACGCGCTCTTCCTGACCTTTGGTCCTGAGAGAGAGAGAGAAAAAGACGTGTCTCTGTGTGTGAATTTCTGTCTTCAAAAAGGAGACCTGAGCCCAAGGGGGACACAATGGTCACCAACTCCACTGGGTCCCTTCAAGGGTGATGTTGGAATGTCTCCTTTCCAGGCTGGGCTGAAGGGGAAGGACATCATGACCCCATGTTCTAGGGCAGAAGGTCATGGCCAGGTTTGGGTCTCTCTGTCTATGCAATTTTTTTCAAGAGTCCCTGACCCTGTCTTTGCCTCTAAAGTCGTCCATTGCCATTACCTGCATGGGCTTCAATCTTGTGGCCAACTTCGGTCCCATCTGAGGGGGATCTTCAGGAGAAGGTTCCTGGATTTGATGTTTCCCACCCTCCATCTTCCCAATCCCAGTCTCCCTTTCTCCAAGTTCTGCAGAAATCCCCAGAGGGCAGAGATGCTCAAGGAGTCTTGGTGAAATTCTCCAGGTGACCTGAGGCTCCCCTACCCCTTGGGAGGGGAGAGGAAGAAGAAAGCCTTCTTGCCTAAAAAAATGATTTGGTGGGTCTTCATTCAGTTCTCCTGGCTGGGTGGATAAGACACCTCTAGATTTCAAACTCCCATCAGTGCCTGTATTGTTGACTCTGGGTTAGAGGAGTCCTCCAGGCCTGGGTGAGTCTTGGAAGGAATCTGGTCCTTCCCTTCAGGCCTGGCCTCTCCAGGGAAGGCAGAGAAGGTGGGCTGGGATGCTTTCACCTCTGCTGCTGTCCCCCATTCTGATGCTGTCATGGGCATCTAAAGTCCTTAGGCTCTCAGTGTCAAGTACCATATGAACTTGAAAAAAAACATTTAGAAATACAGAAAAAGTGGAGAACCTTCAAGGTCAAGAACAGCCCTGATGGGGTAGGGGTGGGAGTGGGAGATCCTTCCACACCTAGGAAAAATAGATGAACGAAGGCTGGGATTTTGAATCGGTCCAATGAAGTTCCTGGGCAGTGTGCCTTTCAAGGCAGGCCATGTGGAAAGACTCTCTTGGGACCATTTTGGTGCCATTAAACATTCTTGGCTTGATGTTCAAACCCAAAGTGAAGGACATTTATCAAAGTACAAGAATCTTGACATAATGTGATTGGGGGCTGTTGGGTTTTGTTTTGTTTTATTTTTCCTTTTTCCTTCAGGGCTACCATGGTTTAATCTCCCAACTCTGTAAATATGTATGAAGATGATTTTAAGAGCATGTATTTATGTCCCTGACTGTAAATGCTCCATTTTTAAAGTTTTATAATTCGTGTTATTTAATTAATTAACAACTGCAGTAAAGTGATGGAGATGGGTCCAGGAGAAAGGTCTCCTGGAGATAAATCCTCACATGGGCAAGAAAAAAAAATTGGAATCACAGTTTCATGTCAGAATTTGCACATTTCCCACACAATGGAAAACTTTTCTCAGTAGATAATAAAATGGAAGCCTCACTCTCCTTCCCAAATTAATGAATCCTCTAGCATGGAAATAGTGGATTTTTCTCATCCTAATGGTAAAAATTTGTCCCAATCATTGTTCAAATTCACAAAATTATCCCTCTCCCCTCCTCCAATTCCCCAGGTATTTCTGCTTCCTGGGAAAGAGTTCTGTGGCTGAAAGCCCATGAGCCTCTCCTTCTATCCTGTAACAATGAGTGTTGTTGGGGGCAGGGATTATTAAGTGAAGGGAAATCATTTTTTGCATGTGAAATTTTGCTGGTCATCTTTGAGCACTCTCCTCATGTGATTCTTGATCTGAGTGTCCCAATAATGAAAAAGAAAAAAAATGAAAAAAAAATTATTTTTTTAAAGTGGTGTTTCCTGGTCAGTGCTGGTCTTCTGAACGTTGAGTGAGATTGCTGAAGACTCTGTTGTTTGTCTGCCATGTGAAGAAAATTAACAATAAAAACAAACAAAAATGAAGTGCACCTATAGGGGAAGCCTGTGTGAAGAAAGGTCCTTTCCTTAGCCTCGGCTCCTCCCAGTAGGAATTCTGGACTTGGGCAGGAGCTTGGGCTAGCTGGCTGCTGAATGGGAGCTTCTGACTCCGAGGGAGGTGGGAGTGGGGGCTGAGCCATTGCCTTGATCTCCCCTTTGTGAGCTCCATAGCTTTCTTCTTTTTGTTCCATCTCCTTCTCCCCCCTTGCTCACTAATGTCTCTCTCCCCCCTTTCCTCCCCCATCTCTTTCTCCTCTCTCTTCCTTTCTCTCCCTCTCTGTCTGTTTCTCTCTATCTTCTCTCCTCCCTCCCCTCACTCCCAATCAGAAGTCACATCTTTCTATACATTCTCAGCATTACAGGGCTATCCAGGGGACCACCAGGCATGTCTAGGGGAGAAGGTCACACCTGTAAGGTAGGGTTGGGAAACTGATGGGGCAGGGGGGATGTTCGGTATTGACATGGGAAATTGGAGGAGACATTCATGGAAAGGGGGGACGTCAATAGGGAAGGTTGGGAAAGGAGCATTGATAGGTGATGTTAGAGACATCTATTGATGGGTATTTGAGAAGCATTCACTGGGAGACTGGGAAGGACAAGAAAGTCAGTGGAGCCATTGACTGTCAAGGTGGTGGGTAGACATTGATGAGAGGTTGAAAAGGGGGCATTAATAGGGATATTTCAAGGAGTCATCAATAGAAAGTGAGGACATTGGCAGAAGAGATTGGGAAGGAGGTATTAACAGATTGTTTGGGGGAAGCTTTTGACAGGAGGTGAGGAGTGGACATTGATGAGATTGAGAAAAGGGCATTGGTGGGAAATTGAGTCACTGTTGGGAAGTGGGGGCATTAATGATCTGGTTAGGGTAGTTATCAGTGGAGGAGGTAAAGGGGAAAGTTAGGAAGGGAACATTGATGGGAGCCAGAATTGGCTTACTGGTTGATTGTAGAGAAGATATCAAAGGATTGTGCTACTTCACTGAGAGTTAGCCAAGCCCATATCTCCATTTCCCCACTAACCATTTCTATACTTTAAATGAGTTAAAATGTGTCATCTTCCCCTGTCCATCCTGTCTCCTCCCCTCCCCAAAGAAATAAACACATTTTATTTCAAACCAGAGGGAACAGACAAAAGGGAAAGATCAAAGTGATAGAATAGCTAGTTCTTCTCTCAAGGCTTGGTTCCCACCCCCTTCCCCTGCCGTTTTCCTCCTTAAACACTAGACAAGAGAGGGTAGGGAAGGAAAGAATGGGGAAGGGGGCGAGAGACATTCTGAGACCATTTTGACCATTTTTGACTAAGCTAAGGGCTGTGTTTCACCCAGAAACTCTGGGCCAGAGAGGTTTGTTTTTTCTTTTCATTTTTGCTTCCCTTGACATTCAGTTCTGCTGATAAGATTCCAAAGCCCCACGAGTTTGAAACGAGAGGGGAAACCTGCTTGCAAGAGGGTCTGGCAAACAGTGGCCCTCTCCAGGCTGCAACTTTCCTCAGTTCTCCAAAGATGCACTGTCTCCATCCCCGAAAAGTAAAGGACACCCATCTGTTGTCAGGCAGTGTCTGTGCTGTGCTAATGAACTCCACAAACCAACCCTGACTACTTGTCCCCAGGGGAAGGGAGAGTTGATGGGGGCAAAGGATCCCATGCAAAGAAATTGGCAAGTGAGGAAGGCAATCATTATTGTAAATCACATGACAAGCTCTTGTCACTGAAAATTAACTGACTCAAATTTCCTTTAGATCATGGCTACGAAGAAGGATTAAAGACATTTGCTCACATTGCCTCTACACAAACATATAAAATAACTATTGGCTATATGTGTATGTGCATATATGTCTATATGTGTGTATAGAAATATATTTTTATATATTTTTACATTATATATGTATATAATTTTATATCCTTATGGGGGGAGGGAGGGAGGGGGAGAGAGATTGAGAGAGAGAGAGAGAGAGAGAGAGAGAGAGAGAGAGAGAGAGAGAGAGAGAGAGAGAGAGGAGAGAGATAGAGAGAGCTTGCTTCATGACAACCCTGTGAGACAGAAGATAGTATGTTTGCTTGTGTGCTGTTGTTATCCCCATCTCACTGATAAGGAGACTGAGGCTTCAAAGTTAGCTAGTGATTAGAGTTTGGGGTTGAACCCAGGTCTTTTGACTCTTGATCTAGTACTCTCTCCACAAAATAGATCTAATTTGGAATACTTCAGGATCCTCACAGAAGCTCAGAAGCCATCTAGTCCAATTGACACCTGAGAACAAATCTCCTTTGATAGCTAATGCTTATATAGCACTCTCAGGTTTCCAAGTGTTTTATTTATGCAAGCCCCAACAACCTTGTGACTTAGGTGCTATTATTATCCTGATTTTACAAATGAGGGAACTGAGATTGAGAGAGTTTAAGTGACTTGCCCAGGATCACACACCTATAGTAAGTATCTGAGGGAGGATTCAAACTCAGGTCTTTCTGACTCCAAATCCAATACGTAATCTACTGTGCCACCTAACAACCTCTAGAAAAATACCCAAGGAGTGGTCCTCCAACCTTGTATGAAGGACAGAAAAAAGCAAACAAGCATTTATCATGTGCCTACTATGTGCCAGGAACTGTGCTAAGCACTTTACAAATATTATCTTATTTGGTCCTCACAAAAACCCTGGGAAGTAAGTGCTATTATGACCCTCACTATATAACTGAAGAAACAGGCAGACAGAGTGACTCCCAGGATCAAACAGCTAGCAAATCTCTAAGGACAGACTTGAACTCAGGTCATCCTGCCTCGAGGTCTCTCACTCTTATCTACTTCAGCTCAGAGAAAGGGAACCACATTAGTATAGTTCTGGACACATAGTAGATTCTTAATAAATGCTGGTTAATCATCTCCAGATGTAGTCTTTTATTTTACTTTCTCAGATTTGTAGGAAGTCTTTCCTGATATCAAGCCTCGACAATCCCTCCCCTCTATCCCACCCCAGGCTTCTCTAGGCTAATCAACCCAGTTGTTGTTGTTTTTTAAATAGATCTTCATAAATTGTATTACAGTGGAAAGAACACTGGGGTCCTGGGTTCAAATCCTGTCTCTGATGTTTATAACTTGTGGGATCTTGGGCAAGTTAACTTGTTTGCCTCAGTTTCCTCATTTGAAAAATGAAGGGTTTGGGCCTCTGAGGTCCCTTCCAGCTCTGTCTGTAAAATCCTATGTCATGAACTCAAGATTGTTGCCAAACATTTGGAATAGCAGAAAAAGAAGCATTGTTCTTGGGATGGCCCTAATTTGAAATTTGTAGACTAGTTGATTGAGTAGTGACTATGTTTATTTTTAGAAAAATCCCCATTTTTGTAACAAGATTCCCCTTGGCTTTGAGTTTCCTAAACCAAGTAATGTCCGTGCTGGGTAGGATATCCCAGCCATTTACTGGAGAAAGAGGTCCTGGGGGACCTTTCCCTCTGGAATAAAGTCTAAATTTGGTCATCTTTTGATCAAAAGTGGTGTGCTGCTATTTAAGGGGATCTGCTCCCCATTTAACCAGGTATATACATCTGCCTGGCCTGAAAAGTACATGGAACTGACACAGGGACTGAATACTATTCCAGAGCTTAAAATAGTAACTTTTGTGCCCTGGTCAAGTGGTACAACTCATTTCCTCAATTCAACTTTTTAAGACAAATTCATTTGGGGGTGGTTGGGATGAGGGCAGGGCCAGGGTCAGAGAAACACAGCCATGGCAGGTAGAAATGGGGTCATCTGGTAGCTTCCTATTTTCTTCCTAAATAGTTATTAAGCTTAGATGTTTATGCTGCTGAGGACTGAGGTGCCTTGGGACACAAATCCCAGTTTCCCTGCTCTAGTTATATCTCTGCCATGTTCTGTATCTTCCTGATTTGGCCAAACTTGGAGTTCACTTACTGGTCTTTCCAGCCAGTGAGTTCTGGGAGTTTCCTTTTTTGAGGTCATCAGGAGAGTTGAAGGCAGTAGTTGTAGGGGAAAATATATAGGACCAATAGACAGAAATCCTGGCTTTCAATCAGCCAGTCAATATGCATTTGTTAAATACTTGCTATGTGTTGGGCACTGTGGCAAAGACTAGGAATAAAACAGGCAAAAATGAACTGGAATTTTCTTCTATCTCTGTCTCCTAGCTGGGCACCTTCCTGCCCTGGGGGATTACTCTCCTTATTGGTGACAGTTTCTCTCAGACCACTATTTTAAGAACAGCCCCAGACATGACATCACTATTCCACTGTTCCCATGTGAGGCATGCCCAGTCACTAACCTTATCCCCTCAAATGATGTCACATTTGGGTTAAAACAGCACAGTGCCTGGCACATAGTAGGCACTTAATAAATGCTTGTTCCCTTTCCCTGTCTGACCACTATTCTCCTTTGTGTGTTGTCTGCCCCAATATAATGTAAGCTCCTTGAGGGCAGGGACTGTCTTTATTTTTGTTTTATTCATTCATTCATATAAAATATTCAGAGATGAGTATGTGTATGTATATATTTGTTTGTAATGCAATGTACAGTGTATGTAAATATACATGTAAGTATACAATGTGTATATTTCATATACATATATGTATACATACATAAGTTGGTATAATGTATGTGCATATACATGCATACATAAATACATGTCTGAAGGGATGTGGTGTTGGTGATAGTAGAGACTATCAGGCAAGAATACTTATAGGGGTTGCTGCTGAAACTGAGCCTTGAAGGGAACTAGGAGTTCCAAGAAGCAAAGGCACCAGAGGGAAAGCAGTCCAGAAAGGGAGATAAAGCCTGTGCAAATTCCTGGAGGTGGAAGATGATCTGTCACATAGGGGCAGCCAAGATCAAGTCATTTGGACCGAACTATAGAATACATGAAGACGGTAGGGTGCAATGAAACCAGGTCTATAGCCAGATTTTGAAGGGCTTTAAATGCTAAAGATGTTTGTATTTTATTTTACAGGTAAGAGGGAACCTTTGAAAACTTTTGAAAGTGAGGGTGTGACTGACATGGTTAGATCTGTTGTAATAATAATAATAGCTAGCGTTTATATTTAAGCTTTGCAAAGCACTTTACAAATATCTCATTTGATCTTTACAACTACTCTGAGAGGTAGTTGTTATTATCCCCACATTATAAATGGGGAAATTGAAGCAGACAGATGGAAATAACAAGTAGGTGGTAAAGTCGGTAGGGTGCTGGATCTGGAGTCAGGAAGACGAGACCAATTGTGTGTCCTTGGGCAAGTCACTCAATCTCTGCCTCAACAGTCAAAACAAAGCAAAACAAAAAACAACCAAAAATACCTTCCTCCCAGGGTTGTTGTGACGTTCGAAAGAGATCATATTTGTAAATATGTGCCTGGTATATGGCGGCTGTAGCTGAAAGCCAGCCGTTGTTACCATCACAATCATCATTAATAGTAGTAGTAGTAGTAGAGTATTAATAGTAATAGTATAGTAGTAGCAGTGATAGCAGCAGCAGTACTAGTAGTATATAGATTGGAGATGGAAGACAGGAAGTAGGAAGGCTAATCTGAATGTCCGCCAGTCTGCCAGTCATTAGCTATATGACCTTGGGCTAGTCTCTACCCTTCTCTGAACCTCAGTCTCCTCCTCTTTAAAATGAAGGAGTTGAATTAGGTGATCTCTAAGGTCCCTTCAAACTCTGATATTCTGTGTTTCCATGGGGTTCAGGGACCCATTTTTATGGAGCTCCTACTGTATTCAGGGCAGTATAGAGGAATAGAAAAGAAGTCTCTTTCCCCAAGAAGCAAGTATACAATATCCCAGTGTTACTGTTAAATGTTACTTCTCACCCAGAGAGACAGCATGAGCTCCCAACTAGAGAACTGGATTTGTGATCCAGAAAAGTCAGGACCTGCCTCCAACACATCCTGGCTGTGTCTCTTGTCATGTCACAGTGTCCCCCAGCAACCCCATACAACTTTAAGCTGACTTTGCCTTCCTAGAGAAATGTCTTAATAGTTTATAGTTTCCTATAATCAAGCAGTCATTCAATGTGCATTTATTAAGTGCCTACTATGTGCCAGGTCCTGTGCTAAGAAGAGCTGAGAATACCAAAAGAAGCAAAAGACACTCCCTGACCTCAAGGAGTTTACAATCCAATGAGGGAGACAAAGCAAGCAAATATATACACAGCAAGCTGGTTACAGGATATTTAGGAAACAATAGAGTAAAGGCAGTGGAAATCAGAAGGGCTGGGGATGGCTTCCAGTAAAAGAAGGGATTTTAGTTAGGATTTAAAGGAAGCTAGGGAGATTAGTAAGTGGAGCTGGTAGGGGACAGCCAGAGAGAAGGCTATCAGCAGAAAAAAATATATAGGAAAGTCCACATTAGATAGTTATCACATACTACCTGACTGACTTTGGGAAGTCACTTTCCCTCTCTGATTCTCAATTTCCTTCTCTATAAAATGAGGTTAGAATAGATGATCCCTATGGTTTCTTCAAGCTTAAAATCTATAATCCTCTGAATGAGGGGAGGCTTCCAAAGGAAGTATGTCCACAAAATATTCTTTTTTCAGTTCCTCAACTATTGGTTCTTTCTCTTGTGATATGGTTTGGGTCCAAGTTGGCTGGCAGCTCTGCTTACTTCCTGGGCAGAGGAGGGGATGGGAGGAGTGGGGTGGGAAAGCTCATGTAGGAATAGGAACAATGTGATCAAACTGACAGGTGAGGTTAGAGGTAGGGAATACACAGAACTGTGGAGGAAAGTTTGAAACTTTGAGAAAACAGGTTATGTCAGACTAACAGTCCCCATATTGATACCCTGACTCACTTTCTGGTGCTAGCCTGAGTCATAGATTTAGAGCTGAAAAAGACCTGAGAGGCCATCTCGATCAACTTTTCCATTTTGTAGCTGAGGAAACTGAGGCCCAAGGAAATTGTGAATTGTCCAAGGTCCCAGGGATTAATAGAGTGTCACACTTCGAATTTGAATTCAGAACCTCTGACCCCACAGTATCATTGAACTCCTACAACCATTTCCCAACTCTATCTCAACAGTTCCTTGAATTTTGGTCCTTTGAAGAAGGCATCAATTTAGCCAGAGGGGCCATCTCCAAATGTCCTAATCTATATCTGGCCACTGTACCCAGGTGACTCGAGAGGAGAAAGTGAGGCTGGTGACCTTGTATAGCCTTCCTTCACTTAAATCCAATTTACTTGCAAATCATGGCATCCTCCTCCTGATGTCATGATCCTCTCCTAGAATGAAGGACAACAATGAACATTGGTTTATCCAGACCTTTTTGGCTCACATAGAGCCCGATTCAGACCCCGCCCCTCTTCTTAGGTATTACCCTTCTATTGTGTCATTCATACTCTAATTGCCTATATATACCAGGCTTCCCACTCCCACTTCCCATGATGGTATATATAGTTTGCACCTACCCCAAACCCCTTTCACTGCCTGATTTGCCAAATTCTTGGAACTGATTCATTCAATCAGTTCACAAGCATTTATGAATCACCTCTTATGTGCTTAGCGCTGAACATTTTATATCCTTCAGGAGTTTATAGTCTCATGGAGGAGATAATATACAAATAGGAAACAACAAACATGAGTGTAGACAGACTTTGGGAGACAGTGAAGGAGAGAAGGGCCTGGCAGGCCAAGTCCATGGGGTTGTGAAGAGTTGAACTTAATTGAATGACTGAACAACAAACAGAGCATAATAGAAGACCACATATGAGCCACTAGCTTTAGGCAGGAAAGACCATGGGGAGGATCACCGCATCACATAACCTCCTAGATGAAAACCCACAGGCCATTTAATCCAATTAATATCCACAAAAGAATCCCCTTGATGATATGCTAAACAAGTGGTCATTCAGCCTTTGCCTGATGACTTTCCATGAGGACAAACACTGCTTTTCGAGATGGTGCATTTCATTTCTGGATAAGTCTCCTTGTAGGAAGTGGTTTTTCTTACTTCAAGACTAAATTTCCCCATTTTGGGCTTCTACCCTCATCACTCCTAGTTCTGCCTTTTGGTACCAAGTGATAAGTCTAATCTCTGTTCTGTATAGTAACCCTGCAAATACTTGAAGACAGCTTTCATGATGCCGTCTCCCTCTTCCCCCATAAGTGTTCTCTTCTTCAGGTTACCCATTCCCTTCAGCTGGTTATTGAGTGGAATAATGTTAAATTTATCCCATCATCATCCTGATAACCCTCCACCTTATTAGATGACCTTCCTAAACATGGGGTCTGGAAGGAACCATAGTATACCAAATGTAGTCTAAGGCAAAAGACAGCAGAACCATCACCTGTGAGTTGAATTGGAAATGATGGAGAAAATATCCATTTCTCAATGAGTATCATCCATGTGGATCTTGGGATTGAGAGGTGGAAAGGACCTCAGAGGCCATCCTGTTCAATACCCTCATCTTACAGCTAAGGTCTAGAATCACTAAGAGACTTGCCCAAGGTCACATGGGTAGTATATGCCTCATCTCTGATTCTCCTATATGTGTGACTTTGAGTAAGTCACAACCTCCCCTGGACTCAATTTCCTCATCTTTAAAATGCTGGAGTTGAAGAAGCTAGGCTCTGAGGTCCCTTGTAGCTCTCCAATTCTACATTGCAGTTCCAGTCTTAACACGAGGGTCCTCTGACTCTAGGTCTTATAGTCTTTCCACCAGACCACTGTGCAGCCCCACATGAGTTGAATGCCCTGGCTAGAGCAGAAGGTATAACATCCAGCGAAGTAGTAGGCTTTAAATAGTTGGGCTGGGGACCACATTATGGAGGGACATGAAATGTCTGACTAAGAAATTTGTTGCTGGTATCAGAAACCAACAAGGGAGTGAGATGATGAAAGTGACATTTTAGAATGATTTATCTGGTGGCTATATACAGGATGGATTGGAAAGGGGAGAGGAGAAAATAACTTTCAGGACCTTAGCCAATGAGTTTGTGCTGATGGAGAAAAGATCCTATGCCCTGAGCTGTTTGGTTTGATTAATATGACCTTAGCGCTAGAGGGAAGGTCATGAAAAGCATCTATAACAACTGAATAAATTGAATGTACACAACTGCATTTTTAAAAAAATGTACTTACTATGTATAGAGAATTTTCTCAGTGTAGGGGAAGATTTTCTGAGAGGTCAAAATCTGTGATTTTATTTGTATAGTGTGGAAATAGCTTTCCTCATTGTAGCTCAGTTGTTCTTCCATGTCATCCCCCATCCCTCCCAAGGCCCCATGCCACTCTACCCTTTTTATTTAATTTTTTATGTACATGCTCCTATATCTTCTTCCCCCATAGAATGTAAGCTCCTTGAGGTCAGTAACTATTTGTTTTTTTTATCTTGGTATCCACTATGTCTGGCATATAGTAAATACTTAATAAACATTTGTTAAATTGAATGAATGAAGTTTTGCTCTCAGAGAGTTGCTAGGAGTAATGAGAGGTTCAGTGACTTATCCAGGGTTATGCAACTAGTATCAGAAGAGTCAGTCATCGAACCCAGTTCTTCTTGACTCTGTGATTGGTCTTGCATCCATTACACCATGTTTCCTCTCATCGTGAAAGGTAAAAGTTTAAATTAGACAGGCTCTGGATCATCATGGCTCTCACTGTCCAGTAGACAGTCTCTTGGGAGCTGGGATGATAATAATACCTTATAGTGGGTACCTGGTCATTTTTGTCTTGTTCTATTCTTTAGCTTCTAATGACTTCGCCATACTTCCCATACAGCCTTTGGTGCTGTGTGCACATCTTCTGAGAAGATGGTCCCTCAGGGTGACATATCTCTTCAAAGTTCTTCCCACTTCTATGGCCATAGGGTGGAAATGGCACTGTAAAAATACTTGACTTTGTTGCCTCCAAATGGGTAGAGTTTGCTACCACAAACTCATGGCCCATGATAAAAAGGGGATCCTCTGTGTATGAATTTCAGTGAATCACCATATATTAATAATAACAGGTGGAAGATTACATCAATATCTAGCTGGTACATGCTACTTAAAAAACCAGAATAGGCAATTCAACATTATCCAAAACCTTTATTACAGAGGTTTGAAAGCAAAGAAATCAGAGGAAAGAGAGAACCTCAGAAGAAGGAAAATGTGGAAAGTTGCTGGTCATCTATATGGTTGCAAGAAGTCCAATGCAATGACAACACAAATACGAAACAGAAAGTTTGCAAATTGTTTACATAATGAGCAATTGAAGTTATGTTATTGAGGGGAGATGTCTCAAACTGTAGATTCTCTGCAAACCTAGAAAGAATGGGGGCTGGATAAGATCCATAATTATTGACTCAGTTACTTCACAGTACGTAATTATTAGCAAAACACTTTACCAGCTTCCTCTCAGATATAAGCCTGAGCCACAGATGTACTTTTCTTAACAGAAGGCATCTTGCAGTTATTGCCAAACACAGTGACTCTTCCAAATATAGGCCAATTATATGTTTATATATTTTACTCAAAGCATTCACAATTTGCATAAATAATATATGTATACATGTAAGATATATATATGTACATATGTATCCTATATATTTAGAGGGAAGAAATTTGGAACATGTAGGGTTAGAGTTACGTGTGTGTGCCTACATATGTACGTGTGTGTATGTTTATATACCCATGAGAAAAGATTGTATTGACTGGGAAACAAAAAAAGGTTTGCCAAAAAGTTCCAAAGATATAAAGAGCAGCTAATCACTAATTAGATAACAAGCTGTTCCAAAGCTCTGTAACATACTACATCTTTACAGATTATTACAAAGTCTGTGACTCAGTTCTATTATAATTTCTTCAAAGATTACAAATATATGAAATAGATGTCATGATAGAATGTTAGACTATCCAATGTCCTCATGGAAAATTTGTCTCTAAGACATGTCACCAACATAATAATGTCAAGAACATTTGATATAAAATGTAGCACCTTTCAGGGAGACCATTTAAAACTCAAAGGACCAGGTTTTAAGGATACCTTATAGAACTAAGCAAATTTTTGCATCAATTGATATGCCTGATATCTGCATCTTTTCTTGTAGTCACAGCTGTCCTGCAGAACGATGGAGCTTATCTCCTACCCTGGCAAAGCTGCAGCATTATCAAATCCTTTTAGCACATGGTCACCTTTGAGAGGGCACTGAAGATATTAAGCTATTTCTGTGATGAGCAAACTGCCTTAAGCCAGAGAATTGTAAAGATCTTCAGGTCTCCTCTGGAGGTTCTGAGGAACTTCTTTTTCTCAAGCCAGAGAAAGCTGTAGAGACAACATAGTCAAGCACATGAAGACTTTCCCCAGTCATGCTGTAGTTAACAGCAAGACAATGCAGCCTTTCCCCAGCCAGCTCTTCAAATAGCAGAGGATTCTATTTCCTAGCCCCTCAATAACTCTCAACAAAACATCTCTTTTCTCACAGACATAGCTTAAAAGACAGGCATTTTCATGTTTTTCTTTTTCTCTCTTAAGCCTTAGACAACCATAAAGGGAAACAAATGAGGTTTTCTCTCAGACTATAAGTGATACTGAAGGGCAGTAGACCTAGTCAAGCTGTTCAGCAGGAGGAGGATTCTTCTTTTCTCCAATCAACTTCCAGCAGCCACAGCGCTCTCTACGTCACAATTCTCTACATCAGATGCAAAACCTGCCAGTCAGCTGTGCTCAGCATGTATCATTTCTATATCCTGTCTTCTCTAAGTTCCTATTATCTTTCTGTATTTATTGTCTCTGGTTTTTTCTGACTCCTGTACTCAGCTTCTTTTCAGCATCTATCTACTATAGCATCTCCTCTCTTTAATCTTCTCTTATAGCTACTCATGCTTGAAATCAGGGGTTCTTTTTGTTTAGTGCCTCATTTCTACCTCATGATGGGAAAACTTAAAAGAATCTACTTTCTTTCAGGTGAGACTCCAGTAGTTCTTCTCTCTTATTGTCTCATAGTCACCACATAGTCATTTGATTTGTAGTTTCTCAGTTATAACTTTAAAAACCTGAAAACAGCCATAAGTAAAGGAATGGTTGGACAGCAATGCCCTGAAGTCGTCCTGACCTCCAGTGCGGGCTATTACCTCTGAGAGAGATCACTCTGTCTCGAGTCTTCTAAGAATAGTCTGTCTTTTCTCAAGCACTTTTATCTGCTGGGTCATGTTGCTTTTCACGCTGATTTTATCAGCATCAAATGCACAAATGTACTTTTTTCTGCCCCCTTTAGCAAACAAAATACCTACAGAACAATAGGGCAAAATGTTATGCACTGAAATACTAGAAACTATGTACTGTAGAACTGATGATACAAAAATTTAGCATCTACTAAATACCTAGCAAGATATAACCTGGTGTCTAGAATTATACATCGGAAGCTATAAATTGTCAGAGAATTAGAATCAGAGAATTTTGAGAGACAAAATTAGTGCCCACAATCTCCTAGTTACAGCAGCTTAAGGAAGATTTTTTAGGGAGGCAATTGAGATTAAGTGATTTGCCTAGGATCACACAGCTAGTAAATATTTGAGACTGGATTTGAACTCAAGTCCTCCTGACCCCAGGGCTAGTATTCCATGCACTGTGGCACCTAGCTGCCCCTAGGATGATAATTTTTTTTAATGAATGTCATCATAGCAAATATTCATCATCTCTGAGCTTTCAAAATATAGAGACCTAGAAGAAGAAATTAAAATCATTTGGGAAAAGAATAAAGTATATTTCATCCTTATATCCCTGTTTGCTATTAGAATGGTTCCAAAGATGCCTTCAGTGAGCCTACATAAGGAAACTTCTGTCCCAACAGGCATCCAAGTGGCACAAAAGAGTACTGAATTTGGTGATGAGGTGACCTGAATTCAAATCTAGCCACAGACACTTACTAGTTGTATGACCCCAGACTTGTCCTCTTTTTGCCTCAGTTTTCTCATCTGTAAATTGGGGATAATAATAGCATCTACCTCACGGGACTGTTGTGCAAACATATATAAAGTGTTTGGTAAACCTTTAATCACGCTAGCTAGATATCATTCAATTATAAAAAGTGTTATTGTATTCATTTGGGCAAAATAGTCCACTGAACATTAAACATGAATGAATCTTATCAGGATAGTGACTTGTCCTGGAACTATGTGGTGAGATTGAAAATGAAAATTCTAACAGGGAAAAGGAGAACAAGGAGAATATATTATTATTGATAATAATAATAACATGTATTCACATAATGCTATAAAGCTAGGGCAGTGTATTCAATATATTATCTCACTTGCTAAAGTCAAAATTGGCATAAAAATCAGAGAGTGATAGGGATGGAAAGGACTTGAGACATCATTTGATACAATGGTTCCCAACCTGTTAGCCTTGGAACCCCCTCGCCCCCGCCCCAAGAGGGAGTTAACAGTGGAATAGCAGCTAATGTTTTAATACTAAGTTGAAAGACATGATAACCAGTACACAGAAGGCAACTGTTGTTGCATTGTCTTCTGATCTGGTTGTATGATATCTGGGGTATCATGGCCAGTTCTGGGAACCATATTTTAGATGTTGATAAACTGGAAAGGATCCAGAGGAAGATTATTAAAGTAGTGCAAGGGCTTATGAGAATTACTGGAAGGAACTGAGGATGTTTTGCTTAAGGAAGGGAAGACGTGGGTGGGGAAGGAGATGATATTTGTTTGAAAGACTGTGAAGGGCTATCACATGGAAGAGGGATTGGATTTTTTTTCTGCTTGACTGCGGAAGGCAATCAGTGGAAGTTGTAAATGGGGAAATTTAGGGTTATTACTTTCAAATATGCAAATTAAGCTATAATCTCACTAATTTGGAATTTTTCCTCCAATGGCACAGAGCTCCATCCATCCATCCTACATATCCCTTGCAATTCTTAGCAGTATGTCATCTCATCAGTTTGCCTTAGGGGATCCACACAACTAGCTTGGAGCCTTTTGGGTTTTATCTGACGTTATGAGGATATCAGTGAAGTACCTGGGCTATCCATTTGGCAATTTTGCTTTCACTATACGTCCCTTCTGTCTTCTCTTCCTATCATACATTTCCTTAATGACATCGTTTGTTAATGTGCTCATTGAGAGGGGATTGTTTTTGCCTTAATTTGTATCTTCAGTGATTATCACAGTGCCTGACATACCATAGGTGCTTATTAAATGCTTGTTGTTGTCCTCCAGTTGGTTGTACTGTAGCTTTCTCACATTGATCATGTCCCTCTCATTATCCTGTGTATGATATATTCAGTTTTAATTCTTTGAAGGCTGCATACAGCAACATAGTGGAATGTTGGTATTAAAATGATGGGCCATTGCGTTCAGGAAAACCATTGCAGTCATTAAAGGAGTTTGCAGTTTCCTGAAGGCAACCTACCCTTTCCTCTTCTTTTTCAATTCTGGGCTCAACTAGTCCATTTGTGTATCTGTTCCAGATATACATATTGAGGAATGAGCTCTATTGACTGTTCATTCAAATGCACATCATAATCTAGGCAGTAGAATCTTTATCCACTTGGTCTTTGCTGTGGATGATTAGACCAACTTTGTTTGAGTACCTATAGTTCTCTTCCAGGAGTTTCTGCAGTGATTCAGTACTCAATGTAACCAACACAATATCATCTACAAATAGGAATCTGGAAGACCTCATCATGCATGGGGAAATTTATCTTCAAACTGGACTCTTTGAAAGATTTCCTCTATTACAATGGTGATCACCCCTTCTGAAGGCATATACCTCCGTGTATGCTATTGTGCCTTACCTGATGTTCATGGTCATTGAATAGGATTATTTCTGTTGTTATATCTTTCAAGGAATCTTTAATGATTTTGATATATGGGTGTGAAAAACCTTGTTGAAGGAAAGCTTATAAGATAGCCTCTTGTTTGATCAAGTCACATACTTTTTCATTATCAACGGGACTGGAAAACCTTTGTATCAATTCATATTATCCACTACTGGAATGGGCTTCCTTGGGAAGTAGTGAGTTTCCTCTCATTAGGGGTTTTTGAGTGAAGTTTGGATGACCCTTGTTGGTTGAGGAGAAGGAATCTTGTACAAGAAGATGGCCTCTAAAATCCCTTCCTATTGTAAGTTTCTATGACCTTTGTTGGGCTCTAGATGGTGAAATAGATAGGACCCTGGCCTTAGAGTCAGGAAGACCTGGGTTCAGATCATCCCACAGACACTTAATAGCCGTGTAACTATTAGCAATCACTTAACCTCTCTGTGCCTTAGGCACTTTCCTCATCTATAAAATGGGGAGGCTGGATTCTATGACCTTCAAGAATCCTTCCAGTTCTAAATCTATGATTCTACAAGTTACTACAAAGAACCTATGAGTCCACATAGGTGCCAGTCATCGATATATCCATTTTTAGTTCAACAAAATACACAATTACATGACTACATCTGCTACTGTATAGAGGTCTATGAAATCTTCTGATAATAAAAAGGTCTCTTCATAATTAGAAAGGTTAGAAACAACTAACATAGTCTAATCCCCTCTTTTCATAGAGTACAAAACTGGAACTGAGAAAGGTAAAGCTACCTACCTAAGGTCACATAGTGAGTTACTAACAGTCCTGGGAGTCAAGGCCAAGGTCATCCTCCTAGTCCAGCCCTCTATCCATATCCTAGGCTCCCTTCAGTGAGACTGATGAATTTGCACAACTCTGCCTCCTTGAAACCCAGTTCATTCACAGGTCAAGACATCACTCTCATGATGTCATCGGTCCTCTTGGAGAATAAAGGACAAACAGCAGCCACAACAAGCTCCCTCCAGCAAGTGAAATCCATGTGTTTGTAGGATGTAAATCTGGAAGAGGCCTTAGAGACCATCAATTCCATAGGCATTTACGTGGGGCTCTGTCCATGCAAAACATTGTTAGCCCCTGGGGAATACAAAAACATAAATAAAAGCAATCTCTGCCCTGAAGGAACTAAGATTATACTGTCAGATGCAATATGTGTACAGAAAAATATACAAGACACATGTGTACACACAGAACGTGTCCATGAGGCCATGTAGTACAGGGCAAAGGGTGCTGGATTTAGAGTAAGCCTGAGAACAAATTCCATTTCTGCGACCCATTACTTATGTGAGCTCAGGCAAATCACTTAACCTGTTTAGGTCTCAGTTTCATCATCTGTAAAATGAGATTTGATCACCTTTAATAGTCCCTTACAATTCTACATCTATGTTCACAACGATTTTTTTGTTTTTTAAAAATATATTTGATATTTTATTTTTCCCCGATTATACATAACAACAATTTTTAACATTTATTTCTGCCCCATCCTTGAGGAGACAAGCAATTTGATGTAGGTTACATGTGTGCAGTCATGAAAAACATATTTCCATCTTAGTTGTTGTGAATGAAAACAAACAAAAAAAAGAAGACAGAAGAAAAATAAAGTGAAAACAGTACGCTTTGATGTGCATTCAGACTCGATTAGTTGTTTCTCTGGAGATGGATAGCATTTTTCATCATAAGTTCTTTGGAAACGTCTTGGCTCCCCAAGGACTTTATAAGCAAACACTACACACACACGCACACACACATACACACACACACATTATATTAGATCTGTTATATTGATATACTACAGTACAATGTTGATACATAATACAGTGATATCCAGAAAAATAAGAGTACAAACAACTGAGGTCCTTGTGTAGGAGGCAGCATCTGAACTATGCTTCGCAGGAAGTCAGGGAGTCTACAAGGTAAAGTCGAGAAGAGTGAATGTCCAGTCATGGTGGACCCCCCTCTTTTGAGCTGCCAGTGTGAAGGCTTTTATTTCCAAGCATCATGGGATTGGCTGTACTGGTTTAACTCTTCCCTTAGCTCCCTCATGGATCACCTTGGCTCCTCATAGCCACCATTATTTCCACCCCTCCTCACTTAAGGCAGTGAGTCAGGCAGCTGCTGTGCTCCATTCCAGGTCATGATTCAGATCCTGGGCTCAGATAAAGGGCAAGTAAAGCCCAGAAAAAATCTCGCCAGATGTTTGTTTCAGCTTTTGGTTTTGACCTTTACTTGATGGAACAGAGCCATTGACATATGTTCACTCAATTGAGATGTGATATTAACATGTTTGTCCTCACAGGATATACCAGGCCTGCTCATTTTAAATCCAAGCCCTACAGTTTACCATGCAGAGTGGTTCAGGTTTATCCAAGTCAGGGAAGCTAAACTATTCCTCTGGGTACTTCTGTCAGTAGACACAAGAGCATGCAGGACTGGAGAAGGGGGAAATTCAAGAAAGATGAGAGTGGGAGTGGAAGAGTAGGAAAAAAAGGCAGAGAGCAGGATTAGAATATTGAACCATGTGGTCACCATTTAATTCACTATCCTATCACCTCCTGCCTCTGCCTATCTATGAAAGCTGAAAGACCAGGTATTTGTTGCTGTCCTCTAAAATATAATAAATGCAGAACTTTGAGAAAAAGGATTAATGTGAAGGACAATGACTGGGCCCATCTTACTTTTTTGTTCATTGTTCTTGTGTTTCCCCTTCCAATTAATTTGCATTAAATAAACCAAAGTACCTCAGACTTACACAGCTACTGTAGTGTTTTTCTTTTTTCTTTTGATATCTGACCTTCCACATCATGAAATAGATTTGAAGGCAAAAGATCCCTATAAGTTTTAAATGAGAATCATAAGGAACTTCTAACCCTAAATCAGATACGGATTTGGGACAAAAACATAGACCTTAATAAGCAGCAAGGTTCAAAGACAGATTAAATTGAATACCTGTAGGCTATACTTATATGCCTAGCTGTTCTGGGTTCATAAAGACTTTGGAACTTTTCTTGTGAAGAAAAAAGTTTCTTGTAACTAAGACTCTAAAAAAATTCCACATCTCCCTCTTGGGAGGGGTGGGGGTGGAGAAAGCAATTTTGGCCTTTTCTGTAGTATGATACTTAATATGTGAAGGATCTACTTCTGTCACCATAAGAGTTGAAATGTAAGCTTCTGAGATGTAAACAAAAAGAAAGAGAGATGAGATCATTCCTTCTCCTATTTTTTATCTTTTGAGATAGTACCTCATAGAACTTCAGCTGAAGCCAGTGCTGATAGCACAAAAAAGCTCTATAATAATGGGACCAGGAACACCTAGAAAAGACCACATGCCTAAGACAGACATAGGGACACAGCAAGGGAGTCCAGCTGGGGCAGCATGATGAGTCACCAGAAAATACTCTTAAAAAAAAGATCTGGAAAGTTTATTGAACTCTAAGCTTGATATGAATCAGTATATGGCAGTAGAAGATATTATTTTGACTGTAGGCTGTATTAAGAGAGATTTTATGTCCTGAGCATGGTTGATAATGGTCCTAATGTTTATCACATCAGGAACACAATGTTCAGGTTTGGGCCCCATCTTGGCCAGCCAGCGTGAAGGACATGGAGACAACTACCCAGTTCTGGGACTGTAATCAAATTTCTCCTGCTGTTGCTACAATATATTCATCCGTGGAACTTTCCAAACCAAAATGCACCTTCCTGGTCACTATTCCTCTATATGTGTTGTGGTCCTGTTATAATATGAGCTTCTTAAGGAGTAAAGACTGTTTCTACTTTTACAATTGTAATTCTAGCACTAGCACAGTGCTCTTCATTCATCCATCCATCTATGCATTCATTTTTGACCCTGCCCCTTATTACTGGTATGACTTTTAGAAAACCATGCCCTCTCTCTGGGCCTCAGTTTCCTCATATATGTAATGAGGAGGTTGGGATAGGTGACCTTTGAGATGCCTGTTAGTTCTAAATCTAAGATCCCACCATCAGCCACAACTGTTTTACCCTCTGTAATACTGAACTCTGAAATTCTTCTTTTTTTGGGGAGGGGCAAGGCAATTGGAGTTAAGTATGTGTCAAACATTTGAGGCTGGATTTGAACTCAGGTCCTCCTAACTTCAGGACCAATGCTATATCCACTATGCCAGTTAGCTGCCCCTTGAAACTCCTCTTTCTGATCATAATCTTTTGTGATCATGTTAAGGCACATTGGCCTTAGAGTTAGGAAGACCTGAGTTCAAACTCATCTCAGGCACTTGCTAGCTATGTGACCCTAGGAAAGTCATTTTGCCTCTCTTAGTCTCAGTTTCCACATCTGTAAAATGGGCATAATAACACCTCCCTCCTAGGATTGTTGTGGGTATCAAATGAGGTCCCATATCTAGAGCACTTTGTAAACCTTAAAGAGCTCTGTAAATGTTAATTACTGCTGTTGTTGTTAACTTCCTAGTTCTCTTCCCCCCACCCCTGCCCCTGCTTCATAATGAAACCTATCATTTGTGGAAAGAGTATTGGTTCTGGGCTGTGAGGACCTGTGATGTTTAATATTTGTGTGAACTTGAGTTGGTCACTTAATTTCCATGGTGGCCTTACTTTCCTTATCAATAAAATGAGGGAATTAGAATACATGACCCCTATGGTCCCTCTAGCTCTGATTCAGCCTTCCTATACTTTATCTTCCTTTGTGTCAGGCCTAGAGGCCTAAGGGCTACCTGAGTCTTTCCTTACCTGTCGCAGGTCTTCGGCTGGCCAAACTGGATAAATGTGTGAGAGAAGAGACTTTCCAGAGTCGAACAAGGGTTAGGCTTTATTCAGGGTCTTGGTTACATGTACAGGGTGAATTCTTCCTCAGGAGAGAGGAATCCTCTTCCCAAGGAGGCAAAGATCTTACAGTAAGAGAATGGGAGTGGGAGAGGGGAGGGACCTTCCACCCTCTCAGGGCCCCTCAGCGCTAAGAGAGCCTTCAGGCTTTCCTGACCCTACTTAAGCTCTCCCGCCGCATAGTTTGCACCTGAATACCATGCCTGCTCTCAGCCCTTAGCTAGACAACAACAGGTGTGCTCAGACCATGGATTAACCTCAAGGGTGGGATGCTCTCCCCAGCAAGTTTCCCACGGGGAAGAGACAGAAATACACGAGATAGCCCGGGTCTCACACCTCAATTCCCAGCTGTTCCCTGGGGGGCCTCATGAGAACTCTAAGGTTTAGAAGTCCTCACTTTTACCTGCCCGAGACTGTCCACATGAAACTGAGCTTACACCCCCAACACCTTTGTGTACTCTATGATCCTATGACATGGAGTTCCTTGCTTGTCTTCACACACAGTACTCCATCTCCCAACTTTATGTCTTTCCATTGCCTGGAATGCTCTTGCTCCTTACTTCTGCTTCCTGTCTTCCCTGGCCTCTTTCAAGTTTTAGCTCACACCTCCCCTTCCTGAGAGGCCTGTCACAAACCTCTTACCTCCCCTCTTCCCTGCTCCTCTCCCCCAGTATTAGCTCTTTTCCTCTAAGGTTATCTATAATTTAGGGCAAGTAGGTGATACAGTGGATAGAACACCAGTGCAGGAGTCAGGAGGACTTGAGTTCAAATCTCACCTCAGACACTTGACATTTACTAGCTGTGTGACCTTGGGCAAGTCACTTAAACCCAATTGCCTCATCCTGGGTCATCTCCAGTCATCCTGATGAATATCTGGGCACTGGATTCAGATGGATGTGGAGGAGAAGTGAAGCTGGTGACCTGCACAGCCCTCCCTCACTCAAAACAAAGTCAAGTGCAAGTCATGTCATCATTTCTCTGACGGCGTGGTCTTCTTTGGCAATGAAGGATGAACACACTTATAATTTACTCTCTATATTTTATATATACCTTTACACATTGCCTATATCAGACCATAAGTTTCTTGAGGTCAACAACCATGTTTTTGCCTTTCTTTTTTTCCCCAGTGTTTAGAACAGTGCCCAGAACATAGTAGGCCCCTACTAAATATTTGTTCTTGATGGTGATGACATAATGGGTGCCCAGTAATTGAAATGAAATGTTTCTTTAAGTGGCATTTAACAGCACCCAATTTCTTTATATGAATGTAAATATACCTACTTAAGATAGTGCTTCATCTCTGTTAATTCCACTGGAGTCTTCCTTCACTGCCTCAGTAAAACTTGGAGGTGATTCTGGGTTCTTGAAAGCTCTGCCAAGATAATGCATATCCTAGGAAATCATATAGAACTGCAGGGTTTTTGAATATAGGCCTCTTGTTAGACTATGGATTTGTAGTCCATGGATCACCTTGTTGAGTTAAGGGAGGTTTATTGCCTGGATGGCAGCAGGATGATGGATTTCTTGCATCCCAGTAACTCTTGAAGACCATCTCTAAAGTCTCAGAGGGGCTACTTTCTGCTTTGGTGGAGGTGGTATCCATGCTGACAAAATCACAGATCTCAAAGTGGTAAAATATTAAAATATTCCATGGTCTTTGAGGCAAATCCCCTCCAAGCTATCTCTAGCTCTGCCAGTGATGCCCAAAGTGATGGCCCCTTCTTTGGGCTAAAATCAAATCTTCCTCGTAGGCTACCCTGCCTGCTGACAAGAAAAGACCCCAGGTCAGCAAACTGGTGTTGCAAACAGTGAACAAACAATGACCTTGACCTTGGGGTTGTTCAGAAGCAAGGAGAGTCAGATGAAAACCAGCTGTCCAGAGGCATTTGTGCTCACCATATGTAAATCCACTGACTACTGTCCCCAGCCCGGAACAGATGTTCATGGAGGTGGCTTGGGAAGGCTCAGCAAACAAGGGTCCATAAGCTGAGTAGATGTTCTCATTCTCTCCTCTCTGCAATTGGTGACCCATATTCTTTGACTTTTTAATCAGAGGGAAGAACAGATTTTTTTTCTATTTTGGTCTTATGCATATGTCATTAAATCTGCTTAATTTAACTATAACTTTTCTATAGCCTACTTAGTCTCTCCAGAATACTCAAATAAGAGCAGACATTATTAATACATTTCAATTCAGTTGTACAAATACGTGTTAAGAAGCTATTTATTTATGTGCAAAGTAAGAACAGATGACTGGCATTTATTAAGTACTTAGTGTGTGTCAGGCTGTGCTAAGCATTGGTGATACAAATAAAGGCAAAAACAGGACCCTTGCCCTCGAGGACCTCACATTCTAAAGGGAGAGGTAACAGGTAAATAATTCAAAATTTAGGAAGGGAGAGTACAGGTATCTGGGGGGAGGGAGATAAGAGAAGGTCTACAGAAGGTATAACTTTAGCTGAATCTTGATGGAAACCATGGAAGCTGAGATGTGATGGTAAGAGAACAGAGCATTCCAGCAGGGTGGGGGTAAGGGGCACAGCCAGTGCAAAGGCATGGAGATGGGAGATGCAGTGTCATGTTTGTAGCATTTCATAGTGAATAGAGGGCTGATCTTGGAGTAAAAAAAAAGCTGGGTTCCAGTCCTGCCCCTGAGAATTACTAGTTGTGAGACTCTGGGGCAAGCCATTTTGTGTTTCAAGCAACTGACAAAGACTTACTGAGTAAAAGCATGGATGAGTGGTGATCTGGTAAAATGAAGCAGTAACCTTCCATGCTTGTGAAATAGCTGATCTTTTGCCTGTTCTGTACCAGGCACTGTGTAAGATACTAGGGATACTGAAATAGAAATGAAACAGTTTCTTCCCTCCAGAAGGTTACAATGTATTACAGGGATAGACTTAGACACTGATAAACAAATACAAAGTAACTTCAGAAGGTAGAGTTGGGGGGGTGGGGAGCTAGCATTAGGGAGATCTGGAAACATTGTATAGAACAAGTGGAGAATGAGACCAGCCTTGAAAGAAACAAGGGATGCTAAAATGTGGAGGTGAGGACAGGGTGTGCAAAGGTGCAGGAAGGGGAAATGGAATGCTGAGCTAGCAGGCCACTAAGGCTAGAACCTAGAAGGCACAGAGGGGAGGTGGGGTGGTAACGATCCACGTTCAGAACTCAACAGTGTTGGTGCTTCCCCACCATGGCAATCAAGTTACATGGAGCAGATTGGCAGCCAGACACATAAGGGATCTACAGCACCCCTGCATGGCCTGCAGCTCTTTCTCTCTAATTTGACCATTATCTGCTCCTGCTGCATCTGGTCACTTCTGTCCTTCCATTTCTTAAATGCCTCAAAAGAGAGGGAGCTTGAGAACAGGGGGAGGGGTTGTATCACGCAAGCTTTCATTTAGTATCTGTAAACCAAGCTCTGGGCTGGGTACTGGGATACAGAGACAAAATTTCACCAGTCCCTGTCCTCAAGAAGCATCTACTAGATTTCATTGTCTGATGTTTGTCCTTTTTTCTTGAAGAAGACCAATGACATCAGGAAGCTGATGTCATGACTTGCAAGTGAATTGGACTGAAGTGAGGCAGGGCTGTGCAAAGTCACCAGCCTCACTTTCTCCTCTGGAACCATCTGCGTCCAGTGACCAGATATGGATCAGGACCACTAGACATGGCCCTGGTGGAAGAAATAGTCATGGCATTATAATGATAGGTCACTGAATTAAATGAAATCTTCAAATGTTACTTTTTGAATGAAACTATCAGCAGTTTCATTCTAACTTAGCATCTGGGGCTACTTTAGGCACATCTCACTTCCCCAACTCTTTAACCACACCCAATCTGGAAACTTCCTGTCCAGCCTCATCTCACATGATGTCCCCAACTCTTCTCACAACTACCCCCATCAGAAAGCTATTTATGGGTCACCCAAAGCAAACAGAGCTAATCTTATAATCCATAGATGTTTTAAGGCCTGTCAGTGAACAGAAACAGCCTCCTTAGCTATTCACAGCATGAACTGCATTTGCTGGGATTTCCTCATACACTGCACCACACATCTGTCCTATTAAGGCTCTCTTCGTCTCCCAGTTCTGTGCCATGCTCCACACCACTACGCCTGTGGTTCTCCTGGGTTCCCAGCAGATGGCGCCTGAACTCTTCGTCTGGTTGTTGAGTCCAACATGGGAGCTCTCCTCTACTTCTCACGGAAATCTCTTTGTTCTTTCACACGATGGTGGGGTAGGGGGATTGTTCCAAGAGTTCCTTAGTATTGGGTCATCAGTGCCAAGAGGTGTGAGAGCAAGAGGAATCAGCCTTGGAGGGGGGCAATACCCCTCCCCAGCTCAATCCTCCAATGGCCTTTCATTTGTTTTGTGTATGCTGTAAATGTGCATGTCATCTCCCTCAATAGAATGTAAACTCCTTGAAGTTACGGACTGTTTTGATTTTGAATTTACATTATCATCACCTGGTGCAGTGTGGCACATAGTAGGCACTTGGTGAATGCTCCTTGATTGATTATTTATATATGGCTGTGATTAGTTTCTGTGTGTCCATAGCACTTGGTTCTAAATAAAATTTCTTCATCTCAGGTAAGGACTAGAGCCAAACAGAAGAGTTTAATGAAAATTAACCCATCCTTTCCTCACTCTTATTTGTTTTTTTTGACTGGATAGGCCATTGCATTGGTAGTGAGAACTCACAAGGAAAACACTTCCTCCACCATTGGCACACCAATCCTATCCCTGCAACTTGAGTCTTGGAGAGTTGCAGAAAGCATTGAGAAGTTAAATGACTTGGCCTGCGTCGTACAGCTAGTTTGTATAGGACTGAAATTCACTTCTCCCTGACTCTAAGGATTGCTCTCCATCCACTATACCATGGCTGCCTTTCTTTCTTCATTCGTCAAGTGAAAAGATCATTCTGATGTGTCCATTAAGTATGATGGCTTTTGGAGAAGTAGGGAAGGAAAATCAGAATGATTCCTGTTGCTTTGATTGAGACTCAGGGATTCAAATTCTGCCTCTGATGTATTTCTGGTGTGACCTTGGGCAACTTATTTTTCTTCTCTGAGCTCCAATTTGCTCTCATCTCTAAAAGGAAGGGAATGGATTGGATGACCTGTGAGGTCCCTTCCAGGCCTAATGCCATGATTCTCTGAACATTAATGATTTAAACCCTACAAGTCACTTTCCTCCCAATGACCTTGCAAGGCAGAAGATATACAAGTGCTGAGGGCATTTTCTACTGAAACTCAGAGAGGGGAGAAGTTTCCCATGGTCACTCAGTCAAGGAGTCCCAGATTCTCAGATTTTAGTGTAGTGGATATTTACATAACACTTTATACTTCACAAAACACTGATCTTCACAACAACTTTGGGTTGTTGCACTTTTTCAGATGGGAAAACTGAGGCTGAGACAGTAGATGACCTTCCCAGTTTCATGCAGCTAGTACTCATCTAAGGCACTGTTTGAACCCAGGTCTTCCTAACTCCACGTCCTATGCTCTGTCCATTGTGCAACACTGCCACCTGTGGGGACTCCCACCCCATTTATCCTCTAGTCCAACCCATATTCCACAAAAAGAATCTCTCCTACAACATTCCCAGCCTCTGAATCCAGTTCTCCTAACTCAGGTCTCAGAGTGCTCTCTCTGTCTCTGTTTCTCTCTCTCTCTCTCTGTCTTTTTCTCTCTCTGTCTCTCTCTCTCTCTATATATATATGTTTCTTGCCATTATATACATACATACATATATATATATGTATATGTATAGCAAGTTTTGAGCCCAGTGAATTGTGACCTCAAATCAACTTCTAAGACAAATTCACTGGATTGAGGAGGCTGGGAGTAGGGGAAGCCTTGAGAGACTACATTCTGCATAGGAAATTCTGGGTCACCCTGAAGATTCCAGGTTGGAAGAATTTGCAGGAGAGTGGGGCCAGGGCTGGTTGGAGGAAAGTCACAGGAATTTAAGAACAAGTAGAGTATCTGGAATTTTAATGATTTATTCTTGCCAAGTATATACTAAATTCACTTGTTTTTCTGTTGGATGTGGCCAAGTGGTGCAGTGGATAGAAGCCTGGCCCTTCTTTTGGTATCCACAACATGGAGGGGACAGTATCATATGTCCTACATGCCCCACTGGGAAATTGTGACTTGAGATAAATGAATGAATTTTTTAAAAATTAAATGCTTGCTATGTACCAAGAACCATAGAGCAGAAGTACAGGGAATATGAGCTTCCAGGATCCCTTTCTCCTAGAGAAACTCCAAACATTATTACATTTCCCTCCGCTTTGGTATAAGCTCCCACCAACTTTCAAAGAGAAGAAGATCCAAGGGTATGACCAGAGTTCAGTCATTTGGAAATTACTATAAAAATCATGCATGGGGAATTACTTTGAAAAATATAAAGTGTTGTGGAAATGTAAGATATTAATTAACAACTTCTTCTTTCAGACAATGGTAAGAAACATATTAGGGAAATGAGCCAGCTGTATCCTGAGAAGGTGGGGGGAGAGCTGAGCTGAGCTCAGGCGAGGATAGGCTGTAGGATTCTGCATCTCTCAACTCAGCCCCTGCTTTCATTTCTTTATTTAGGCCACCTGGAGACCTATATCAGGTTTAGGATGCAACACCTCACCAGTGCACTATTTTTGTATGAGAATCAGGGATTAATTGGCACATCTGTTTTAAAAGCATTTTCTGTCTCCAATGTACTGGTGCAGGGCATCTGCTTGCTTTTTGACAGTGACAGATAAAGTGGTGGAGAGACAAAGGAGAAGAAAGGTTAGCATTGGTGAGCTCATGAAGATGACAGAATGTCTAGTTAGACATTCAGCCTCTGGGGGGGTGGGGGTGGCCACCCCAGTTAGTCTGAGAATCACATTAAATAAATGAGCTCTAGAAAACTGGAGAAGAGAAACAGAGAGGATGGAGCATGCTCATCCCAAAGAGGGAGAGTTTAAGAAATACTAGGTGACTGGCTGATAAAAGCAAGTCATATAAGAGGTAAGTCAGAAGAAATTGATTCTGGCAGAGAAAGACAGTTTGAATAGATAATTAAATTTCCCATCCCTACTATATCATGCCTCTTATAATTTCATATCTATCTATCCATCCATCTATCTATCATCTACCTATCTATCCATCCATCTATGTAGTCTTATAATTTCACCCCTAAACGCCTTATCTATTTCCTCTTTCTGTCTAGGTGGTCTATAGCATACCCAGATGACAACATTGCTTCTGTTTCAGTCTCCATGATCTTCACCTATGAGTCTCCACTAAAATATGGGAGGAGGGAACAAGTATTTATTAAACACCTACTATGTGCCATGCATTGTATTAAGTACTTTGCAAATATGATCTCATTTTATCCTCACAGTAACCCTGGGAGATAGTTAGTATTATGGTAACCCTTTTATAGCTGAGGGAGTTGAGCCAGACAGAGGTTAAATGACTTGCCTGGGGTCACATAGCTAGGAAGTATCTAAGGCTGAATTTGAATTTAGGTCTTCCTGATTTTGGCCTAGTGCTCTATTAAATGTGCCTCAGTCTGGTTCCTGGGTTGAAAAATGTGCATATGTAATACTGCTTTATTCCCCACTCCCACCCCCATTGCCCACCTTTTTCTATCCTGTTCCACATAAATCAGGTATACCCTTTCAGAGCTATATTCTAGGTATGGGCCTCATCCCACCAAATTTGGGTGATAGCCATGAAGTCAAACTTACCACCCTGTGTTAGCATCTTGAGTTCACCTTGCTCTTTAGTTCATTCATTCAACAAGAACATCTTAAGTGTTTGTTATCTATTAAGTGCCTAAAATGGACCAGGAAACTGAGATTAGAAGTGATTAAATGGTGAGAACCAAGGGCCGGGTTTTCAGCTCTGGTCCTTTGACCCAAAAGTCAGTGTTCATTCCTCAATGACCTTCTGGAGCACATTCTTTGGGGCCACCAGCCCAAACTTCTATTAGCATTGATAGGTTGGGGCCCCAGAAAGATCCTGCTATTTCTCCCCTCAAGGTTCTAGAGATCTTTGGGGTAGAAGAGGGGGAACAGGATAGGTGATTTTCTACTACTAACACTCATATCTGCCTCCATTTTTGAGTGCACTTCCCTCTGTGATTAGCAGTTGATATAAATTAGCTAGCCAGACAATTACATTATAGATGGGGGTATTTTCTGATTTAATGGTCAGGTTGATGGTGCAGTGGATAGAGTGCTAGGCTTGGAATTAGGAGAACCTAAGTTCAAATCAGACCTCAGATAGTAGCTATGTGGCTCTGGGCAAGTCATTTAACCCTCTTTGCCTCAGTTT
Source organism: Notamacropus eugenii (assembly GCF_028372415.1). Lineage (NCBI taxonomy): Eukaryota > Metazoa > Chordata > Mammalia > Diprotodontia > Macropodidae > Notamacropus > Notamacropus eugenii. The sequence continues at coordinate 52,998,494 of NC_092876.1, forward strand.
CTTCATCTATAAATTGAGCTGAAGAAGGAAATGGCAAACCATTCCAGTATCTTTGCCAAGAAAACCCCAAATGGGGTCACAAAGAATCAGCCACAACTGAACAACATTTACTAATCCTGGGGGTACTTGCTGGTATAATAAGAATAGATGGCACGAAACATCTCCTCCCTCCAAGTCTGGAATGCATTCTCCCACAAGTACACACAAAGTTCAGGGGAAAGTGGGCAAGCCTAGAAACTGCATGAAGCAAAGGGAGTAATTCAGAGCTCTGGGAAGTTCTTCTGCTCTAAGTCCTCCTTGGGCATAAGCCCCCCATGTGGAGGTGAAGTTTTCTTCTGGATTTCTTGCACAGTCTTGAAGCTTCCTTTCCTCAGTGCATCTTGATTGTCTTTGGCTTCCAGTGTTGACACTGCTGCCTATCATGCCTGTACCAAGATCACTTCCAGGACTCTGATTAGAAATCCAAATCTTCTTAACTTTGTGGAGTTCACAGAGACTCTGGTCAAGGAGAAGTGCAGAGAGAAGACAGAGACTCTTCTCTTTTCCCTCCCTACCCTAGGTGATTCCTTCTTTTTTAAAACAATTTTATTTAAAATTTTGAGTTCCAAATTCTATCCTTCCCTTCCTTCATCCTCTCCCCCATCCCTGAGAGAGTAAGTAATCAGATATACATCATATATGTGCAATTATGTAAAACATTTCCATATTAATCATTTTGTACAAGAAAACTCAAATAAAAGAAAAAATGAAAGAGAATGAAAAATAGCATGTTTCATTCTGTTTTCAAATAATGTCAGTTCTTTCTCTGGAGGCAGATAGTAGGCTTCATCAGGCCTGCAAGCCTTTTTACCACCTTGTGTGGAACTGCTGTCCAGACTCTGGAAAGCTTGGGCTCCCAACAACCTTTCTATTTTATTCAAATCCCATGGGGCATGACTGAATGTCTTCAGCTAATTCCAATCTACCTTCTATGCTGAATCACTCCATTTAATCCAATGACTTTCACTCCTTCCAAATTCACCAAGGACTCCTGGCCTCTGGTCTAATGCCCTTGATTTATTAATTCAATAGAGATCTTTTATTCACAACTAGCTCATTTCTCTGATTGATGCTTTCAATGCAGCAGTCAGCGATCTGTAATCAATGTGATGGGGGTGGAGGAAATGGAACATCTCTCTTATCTTTCTTTATTTGAAGGACCCTACTCACTCTGATGTTCTGTATTCTGCTTTAAGGTCCCTTCTAAGCCTTCTTGTTCTGTCTTGCAAGATCCCTGCCCATGCTGCCAATCTCTCTTCTAAGGGTCTACTCAGCTCTCATGTTCTAGTCTATAATTCTCATTTTTGCTTTCTACAGTGCCTGTCTTGAGTAGCCTCCATGGATTTTAGCCCCAGGTGACCTGGGAACAAATATGCCATTGTACGTAGTAGTTTGTTTGGAATAACCATAAGTAGACCTTTTAGCTTTCAGTCCTAATCACAGGGAATGGGTCTCATTCTGTGTTGGTACCAGGTGATGAGTGATTTTTCACTAATGTATCTAATCTCAATGATCTAGATAGACTTACAAATATGGCCAGTCACAACCCACCCATGGAGCAGGTAAGGTAAGGGTCCATTCAAGAAGATGTCCAGTAACTTGAATGACTTCTGGTCCAGTAAAGGCAGCTTGTTGTTTCTTGTTCAGTTGTTTTCAGCCAAGTCCAACTCTTTGTGACCCCATTTGGGGTATTCTTGGCAAGGATACTGAAGTGGTTTGCCATTTCCTTTTCCAGCTCATTTTACAGATGAGGAAACTGAGGCAAACAGAGGTTAAGTGACTTGACCAGGGTCACACAGCTAGGAAGTATCTGAAACCAGATTTGAACTCAGGTCTTCCTGACTCCAGTCCTGGTGCTCTATCTACTGCAGCACAATATAGCAAATAAAGCACTGGACTTTGAGTCTAGGGACCTTACTTCAGATCTCTTTTCTAGCATTTGTAAGCTTTTTTGTGACCCTGGGCAAATCACTTAACTTTTCTTCAACTTCCTTTCCTTGTTTAAAATGAAGGGGCTGCACTGGATGGCTCCTAATGCCTCTTCTAGCTCAAAGTCTTATGATCCACGCTCTCCCACATTCCCCGCAGAGAATCCACCCAATAATTCTTCACTTTCTCTTGACTTTGCAAAGATACAAGTGAAGCACAAGAGCAAGGGAAGGCAACAAGCAATTATTAAGCACCTACTATATGCCAAGCATTCTGTTAAGTGCTTTTCAAGTATTATCTCATTTAATCCTCAAAACAACCCCAAGAGGGAGGTGCTATTATTACAATTCCCATTTTATGGTTGAAGAAACTGAGGCACAAAGAGGTTTAAGTGACTTGTCCAGGGTCACACAGCTAGGAAGTGCCTGAGGCTAGATTTGAACTCAAGTCTTACTGATCCCAAGCCCAGGGTCATGTCTTGGTGCCTAGCAGAAGGCTGCCTACTCATTCCTCCTCCTTCCATGTGACCAGCACAGCTTCCTTTTCAATCATACGCTTCTCTGATGACTTTCTTTATTCGAATTTTTCTCTGTAGCTCCTTGTTTGTTATGTTCTGCAGCCTTTCACACCTGCCCACGCCAGCCCCTCCACTGCCCCAGGAGTGAGTAATGTTGTTGCTCTGTAACTGGTGATTATTAATAGCAATAGGGAAAACACGACCTAAGGGAGAAATTGCTTAGTCCAGTGCTGGCTTCTAAAGCCTGGTGACTAATAGATCCCTCTAAATAACACTTGGCACCCAGAAGGATGATCTTTCTTCCTTGTAGAATCATCATAAAGTCAGGCAATGCTGTGGAATGGAAAGGCCCAGAGAAGAGACTGTCAGAGCTGGGAGGGCCCTTAGAATACAGAATGTCAGTACTGGGAGGACTCTTAGAACACAGAATGTCAGATCTGGGAGGGCCTTAAGAGTGTATCTAGTCTAACTTGGTCAGCAGATCTCCTGACTCATAGTCCAGTGCTTTTTCTCCCATGCTCTGTGGGTACTCATAACTATTGTGCTGAAATCTGACTGACATCAGAAATGAAAGCAGAGTCAGACCCTGTATACCACATAGTGCAGAACAGTGGGAGCAGTCATCTGTTAACCACATGTCAGAAGCACCCCGAGAGAGCAGGAAAGACTGGGAATTATCCTTCGGTCACATTCATGAGTCAGCAGCAAGGTTCATGCTGTTCCTGTTTACTCAGGTAGTGGAAAGAGCTTTGAATCTGGGTCAGAAGATCTGAGTTCAAATTCTACTCTTTACTATTTCACTTCTGTGGGCCTTAGTTTCCTTATATGTAACCAAAGGATGTTTGTCTGTATGGTGTCATGGAAGAAGCCCTGAACTTGAAGAGAGGGGCCTGGGTTCAAGTCCAGATGCTGCTATTTTCTAACTCTTTGGGTAAATCACTTCCACTCCCTTGGTCTCAGTTTCTCCTTCTATAAAATGAAGGAGGTTATATAAGAAGACTTCTGAGGTTCCTTCTGGCTCAAAATATATTCAGCTGTAATAATCTTAGGATGAAGTCAATCACAATCTGGCTTCAACTTAACTTTTCGGTCATTACACATTATTCCCCTATGGGTAGCGGATGTCCCAAAAGTCTTAGTGCAGTTATGAGCCATCAAAATTTAAAACTGCACTAATATTTTTAGAACATCTTGGATTTTATGGTCTGCCCCATTTCTTGTTTTGAAAGAATGATATTGTATGTCCTATCTCCATGCCTTCATACTGGCTGGAATGCTTGCCTGAATGCTCCTTTTCCTTGAATCTTTAGTTCCCTTCCAAGGTTGTCTAAAGGACTTCCCATGAAGTCTTTCCTGACCTCCCACCTTCTGGTATTTTCCACTCTGCAATTTTAACTTATTATCTATTGTGTGTATGTTTTAAAAATCCTTCTATGTTTACATGCTATCTTCTTCAATAGAATGCCAGTTCCTTGAGGACAGGAAGTGTTTCCTTTTTGTCTTTATAGCTGCAGAACCCAGCCAGTGCATACAGTAGCCATTTAATAAATATTTGGTGACTTGATTGATTGCCCAATTACTTTTCTACTAAAACAATAAAACCCCCAGAATTTTCAAGGAAGTCAGTTGCCAGAGGAATAGAGAGGATCAATGCCCCGTTGAAGATAGCGCTCCCAAAGTCAACCAAAGCTCCACAAATCTAATGAGAGCTGGAAGGATTTTGTTGAGGTCATTTAGGTCATCCCCCTGCCTCTTGGCCATATCATATCTAACAATGCCTTCCTTTCCCCCTGTTCTCTCCTGTTTTTTCTATTCAAGTTGAACATGATCTCAAGGGCTGTGTCAAAGCAGTAGATTGATTAGCCCAGGTCCTGTCCCTCCTGACTGTGTGCTTTATGGGAAATCTTGTTCTGCTTTCCCAGGCTTTTGGATGTGAGACTTTGTATCCATCTATCAGATGTCACAGATGTAAACACAGAAGGGGCAAATCATTCTATCTTCCCAAAGGGATATCAGGGATGTGCTTGGTGGGAATGATTCTCTTTGTTGGTAGAAGGACGTAGCTGGAACCTGCCAGAGATGGTTCTATGGTCTATTTGTGCTCAACCAAGTTGCTGCCCTAGATGCTGAAGTCAGGAAAGTTTTATTTCCAGAAGCAATTAAGATTCTTCTCTATGTTTTTTATGCATGTACATGGAATGTAGATTTCTACCATCCTTCAGGACCCAGCGTAGGGACGCTACCTTCAAAAAATCCTCCCAGTCTACAGAGATTCCTTTCTTCTAGATTTTTAAGGTACTGATTATTTGGCTCTCATCAGACACAGTTTTGCCTTCTCTTTTCTATGCATGCCTGTGTCACCACCAGCCAGAGAGAGGCAGGGACCACAATGATCATAGCTGGCATTTTTGTAGCACTTTAGAGTTTTGCAACATGCCTTGTATAATTCTCGGGTCAACCTTATGAAGTAGTTATTTACCATAGCTACTATTATCCCTATTTGGCAGAGGAGGAAACAGAACACTCAAAGGAGTAAAAAGATTTTCATGTTTGGTAGACTTTGGCAGACAATGATCCAGTAGACCAGATGAGATTGGACATTAGAGAGATAGAATGATTGATGTTTCAATCTACTGGAAAAGACAGAAAAGGATAGGATCAAAGGTACAAATAGAAGGACTGGCCTTCGCAGAGACAAAGACCAACTTGGAGGAGAGAATGGCCAATGATGTTAACAAGTTTTGAGATAAAGAGAAGAGCTCATGTTAAATGGTCTATTTTCTCAGGAAAGTAAAAGTCAAGGTCCTCAGTGAAGAGTTTAGGGATAAGAGGAGAAAGGGGAAGTATAAGAAGCTTGAGGAGAGAAGAAAAGGTCTGGTATAGTTTCTGAGGGGAGTGACATTCAATTTGGGAGGAATAAAACATTGCCTTGCTGCAGTAAGAGCCCATTTGAAGTTGGGCACAATAACCAAACATTTCAGTTTTATGACTTCCTGAAATTCTGCTCAACAGCCTTGAGTAAAAATGGAGGAGGCAGATGGTCAGAATAAAATAGGGCTGAGATCTGGCAAGCATGAACCCTAGGTGATAAGACAAGGGGTATTCATGCATTATAACTTGTTTAGTCATGCTGCATTTAATGGGCATCTACTATTTTTTCAAGTTCTTTGATACTATGAAAATACTGCTTTAAATATTTTGGTATATAAGACTTTCTTTCTCTCTCCCTTCTTTCTTCTTTCCTTCCTTCCTTCCTTTCTTATCTTCCTTCCTTTCATTCTTTATTATCAGTAACCTTATTGTGTTATATTCTTAGTAGCAAAATCTCTGGATTAAGGGGTATGGGCATTTTAGTAACTTTTTTCATAAAAGAATTCCAAATTACTTTCCAGAATGGTTGAATCAATTCACAGTTCCACCAACAGTACAGTAGTGTGCCTGTCTTTCCACATTCCTTCCAACATTGTCTATATCCATCTTTTTTTCCCATCTTTGTCAGTTTGCTAGATATGAGGTGAAACCTCAGTGTTGGTTTTATTTACATTTCATTTATTATCAATGATATGGAACAATCTTTCATATGTTTTTAATGCTTTACCATTCTTCTGAGAACTGTTTATTCATATCCTTCTGCCACCAATGTACTGGAGAATGGATTTTAGTCATGTTTTCTGTGAGTTGCCAATTTTTTTTTGTTTATCATTTGGTTAACTCTTACCAGAGATATTTGATACAAAGTTATGTTTTTCTGTAATCAATGGCTTCTCTTCTTATCCTGGTTGCATTAGCTTTGTTTATGCAAAAGCTTCTTAATTTCATGTAATTGATATTACCTTTCTTATTCTTTGACATAGACTCTATCCCTTGTTTGACTTAGAATTTATCCCCTAACCATAGCTTCAACAAGTATTTATAAAGCATCCCCTGTGTGTAAAGTGTTATGCTAAGGGCTAGGGATCCAAAAACAAAATGGAAAATAAAAAACATTCCTGTCCTCAAGAATCTTACAATGTCCACTGATAGCAGAGTATTTACATAGATGAGAAAATAAAAGATAATCAAAGACAGGAGGGAGCACTAATATCTAACTAAATCAAGAAAGGTGACCACAGAGTCCTTATCTCTCTCTCCAGAGCTCCAGACTCACTTATCTCTGCCTGGATGTTGCACAGGTATTTCAAATTTATTGGGTCCCACATAAAACCTCTCAACTTTCCCTCAAATCCATCCTTCTTCTGAGCTTCTATATTTCTGTTGAGGACATTACAGACCCTCTCCTCTCAGGTTCAAAACCTCTGAGTCTTCCTTAACTCTTTCCTCTCCCTCACCTGAATGTCTTCTCAGTGGTCAAGTTGAACTGATTCTTCTCTCACCATGTTTCTAGCCTTCATTCTCTTCTCTCCACTCACATGACCACCACCTTGGCTAAGGCCTTCACCTCTTCTTGCCTGGACTATTGTGATGGCCTCCTAGTGGGTCTCCCTGTCTCATGTCTCTGTCCTTACCAAACCATCTTTCACAAAGCTGCTAAACTACAGATCTGAATATATTAAGAAGCTTCATTGTTTCCCTCTTACCCCTTCAAAGTCCTGTACAACCTAGTTCCAAACTACTATTCCTGACTGATCTCCTATTACTCCCTCTCATATACTTAACATTCCTGCTAACTGGTGTCTTGTTCTCCACACATGATAATCTATCTCCCATCTCTGTGCCTTTGCATTGGCTGTCCTCCGTGCCTGGAATGCTGTGCTCCTTCATATCCAGCTTTTAGTTTCCCTGGATTTTATCAAGATTCAGCTCAAATCCAACCTTCCTCATCCTCTCAACTGCTAATGTGTTTTCCTCACAGTTTACCTTCTACCCACTGTTTATGTACCTTGTATATACAGTTAGCAAGCGATAAAGTCAAGGCTCAAATCCCATGTCTTCTCAATCCTGGTCTAGAACTCTTCCTTCCTTCCCTCCCTCCCTTCCTTCCTCCCTCCCTCCCTTCCTTCCTCCCTCCCTCCCTCCCTCCCTCCCTCCCTCCCTCCCTCCCTCCCTTCCTTCCTTCCTTCCTCCCTTCCTTCCTTCCTCCCTTCCTTCCTTCCTTCCTTCCTTCCTTCCTTCCTTCCTTCCTTCCTTCCTTCCTTCCTTCCTTCCTCCCTTCCTTCCTTCCTTCCTCCCTTCCTCCCTCCCTCCCTCCCTCCCTCCCTCCCTCCCTTCCTTCCTTCCTTCCTTCCTTTTTAATAAGCACAAACATTTTAGCTAGTGAGCCCCTTGATAATAGGGACTGTCTTTTGTCTTTCTTTGTATTCTTATTACTTAGCACAGCATCTGGCACAGAGTTGGCTTTTAAAAATATTTATTAACTGACTGAACAAATAAAGACAGAAAAGAGGATTGCACCTGAAACTGTGAACTTCTGTTCCATACAGTGTTTTTTTAAAAGTCTATTACATTTAGCTCTATAGTAACAAAGTGCTTGGTGTATGTGTGTGTGTGTGTGTGTGTGTGTGTGTTCTTTGGAGGTCCCTTTTCTTGCCTATGTATTTTAAGAAACATTTTACTGTTGCTCTTTTCTTTCTTTTCTTATTCTTTTTGGTATTACAATTATGGCTTATAACTTCCCCCTCTCTACAAAAGAAGTGCCATCCCTTTTAGCAAATTATAGAAGAATGAATCAGGGCAGCTAGGTGGTGTAGTGTGTAGAGCACTGGCCCTGGAGTCAGTAGGAGAGGAGTTCAAATCCGGCCTCAGGTACTTGACACTTACTAGTTGTGTGACCCTGGGCAAGTCACTTAACTCTGATTATTTCATTAAAAAAAAAAAAAAGAATGAATCAACACATTGGCCATGTCGGAAAATGGGTGACTCAATCAGCAGCTCCAGTCCATCCATATTGACATGGTTGTCCAGTGAAAAGTGTACTCATTCTGGAGTCAGAAGACCAATACCCAAATCTGGATTCAGATGTTTGCTCTGTGACCTTGGGCAAGTAACTTCACCTCTCTGGGCCTCAGTGTCTCCATCTGTAAAATGAGAGGGTTAGATAATATAGCCTCTGAAGTCCTTTCCAGCATTGTATCTATGATCCTAATGGTTTCTCTGGTGATAAGAGGTGGTTAGTTTGCTTTACTATCCAGCATCTGCCATGGTTGGTTATTGCATTGATCATAGCTGTTAAGTCTTCCAAAGATATTTTTCCTTATATTATTGTGGTCATTGTGTTAAATTGTTCCATAAGTAATGCTCATTTCATACAAGGCTTCCTGAGTTTTTCTGAATCTGCCATACTGGTCATTTCTTACAAGGCAGTAATATTTCATTACATTCTGTTATAATGCTGTTCATAGAATATAATTTGTTCAGCCATTCCCTAGTTTTTGGGAACCTATTTTGTATCCAGTTCTTTGCTAAAACAAAAGATGCTACTATAAATATTTTTGTATATGTGTACCTTTTTCCTTCTGTCTCAGACCTCTTCAGCTATATGTCCCTGGTAGTGGTATTGCTGAGTCAAAGGACAAAAAGAGTCCAGTGATTTTTTAGTATGGTTCCAAATTACCTTCCAATTGGCTAAACCAGTTCATAGCTCACTAACAGTGCATTAGTGTACTTGACTTTCTACATCTCCTCCTTATCAATCTGATGTATGTGAGACAGAACACCAGAATTATTTCAATATGCACTTCTTTTTTTATAAAATATTTTATTTTTTCTAATTACATGTAAAAAACAATTTAACATTGAAAAAAATTTGAGTTCCAAATTCTTTCTCTCTCTTCCTCTTTGCTTGAGAAGGAAGGCAATTTGATAAAGGTTATATATGTGCAGTCATACAAAACACATTTCCATCTTAGTCAAGTTGTGAAAGAAAATGCAGACAAACCCCTTCCCCAAAATAAAGTTTTTAAAAAGTGTACTTTTATTTGCATTCACACTCTATCAGTTCTTTCTTTGTAGATGGATAGCATTTTTTTAAATCAAAAGTCCTTCAGAATTGTTTTAGATCTCGTACTGCTAAGAACAGCTAAACCATTCACAGTTGATCCTCCTACAATGTTGCTGTTACTGTGTACAGTGTTTTCCTGGTTCTGCTCACTTCATTTTGCATCAGTTTATGTAAGTCTTTCCAGGCTTTTATAAAAATATCCTGCTCATCATTTCTTATAGCACAATGCTATTCCATTGCAATCATATACCATAACTTGTTCAGCCATTTTCCAATGATTGGCATACCCTCAATTTTCAATTCTTTGCTACCACAAAAAGAGCTGCTATAAATATTTTTGTACATATAGGTCCTTTTCCTTTTTAAAAATCTTTTCGGGATACAGACTAAGCAGTAATTATTGTTGGGCCAAAGGCTACACACAGTTTTATAGACCTTTGGGCATAGTTCCAAATTACTCTCCATAATGGTTGGATCAGATCCTAACTCCATCAATAGTGCATTAGTGTCCCAATTTTCCCATATCCCCCCCCCAAAAAAATTTGTCATTTCCCTTTTCTGTCACATTAGCCAATCTGATAGATGTGAAGTGAAACCTCAGAATTTATATATTTTCAATTCTCTAATTAATAGTTATTTAGAACATTTTTATATGACTATTAATGGCTTTAATTTCTTCATCTGAAAACTGCCTGCTCATATCCTTTGACCATATATCTATTAAAAATGACTTGTAGTCTTAGAAATTTGACTCAGTTCTCTATTTGACTCAGCCTTCAAGTGTGGCCCTTTGACTGAATCCCCTTCATAAAAGGATTTGTTCTGTAAAACTCCGACTCCATTGAAAGGCTGCACCCTAGGACCTAGAAGGCCACATGTGTCCTCAAGGCCACAGGTTCCCCACTACTGCTCTATATATTTGAGAAATGAGGTTTTTAATCAGAGAAACTTGCTTTGAATTTCTTCCCAAAGCTTGGGTCTTTGCATTTACCCAAACACTAGGTTACTATAGTCATTTACTATGTGTATTGCATACCTAATCTATTTCACTTATCTTCCATTTCTTTTTTAACCATACCAGATTGTTTTGATGATTACCATTTTGTAATGTAGTCTGAGACCTGGTAATGCTAGGCCACCTTGTTTCACATTTTTTTTCATTGATTCTCTTGATATTTTTGACATTTGTTTTTCCAAATGAATTTTGTAATTATTTTTTCTAGCTCTATAAAGAAATTTTGGGGAGGGGAGCAGAGCCCAGATGGTGGAGTAGAGAGATGCATCTACTCTAGCTCTTCCCCCACAGTCTGTAAATACACCTGTAAAAAATGACTCTAAACAAATTCTAGAGCAGCAGAAGCCACAAAACGACAGAGTGAAAGAGATTTTCAGCCCAAGGTAGCTTTTAAGGCCCACAAGAAAGGTCTATTGCATGGGCCATGGAACGGAGCATAGCTCATGGTGCAGCACCATTGGGAACAGGACCAGAGCAGGCCTTGGGAGTGGAATCCCCTGTAGAAGCTGTGGATCTCAGATCCCTCAACCCACAAATGCCAAAGACAGCTTCAAAGGTCAGTGAGAAAGCTTTTTCTCCTGGATGAGAAGGGTCCTCCCCTATCCCCGGTCCCAGGCGGCAGAGGCAGCAGCAGCAGAAGCATCCATTTTTGGAGCCCTTAGCCAAAAGATCCTGGGAGAATTGAGCTGCTGATCTGGGTCTCAGCCCGAGTGGTGGCCCTGGGGTGAGGAAGAGTACTGGGGTGATGCAACTGGTGGAGGTTCTGGAAAGGGAATTCTACTTGCAGATCCTGGGAAGAAAAACTTTGGTAGCTCCCAGAGCATAGAGCAGTCCATGAGAGGAGTAAACTCCTCTGCCTTGATTGTGCCACATTGGAGGAGCTGAGAACTTACAGGTTCCTAGCGTATACCCTCCTTTTGACAAATGACTCAAAAGTCAAGTAACTGGCTGGACAAAATGCCCAAAAAAGGGAAGAAAATAAGACTATAGAAGGTTGCTTTCTCGGTGAACAGGTATTTTCTTCCATCCTTTCAGATGAGAAAGAATAATGCTTACCATCAGAGGAAGACCTAAAAGTCAAGACTTCTGCATCCAAAACCTCCAAAATAAATATGCAATGGTCTCAGGCCATGGAAGAGCTCAAATAGGATTTTGAAAATCAAGCAAGAGAGGTGGAGGAAAAATTGGGAAGAGAAATGAAAGAAATGCTAGAAAATCATGAAAAGTGAGTCAACACCTTGCTAAAGGAGACCCCAAAAATGCTGAAGAAAGTAACACCTTTAAAAATAGTCTAACTCAATTGGCAAAAGAGACCCAAAAAGCCAATGAAGAGAAGAAAGATTTAAAAAGCAGAATTAGCCAAATGGAAAAGGAGGTTCAAAAGCTCACAGAAGAAAATAGTTCTTTAAAACTTAGAATGGAGCAGATGGAAGCTAATGACTTTATGAGAAACCAAGAAATTACAAAACAAAACCAAAAGAATAAAAATAAGAAGGCAATGTGAAATATCTCATTGGAAAAACAATTGACCTGTAAAATACATCCAGGAGAGACAATTTAAAAATTATAGCACTATCTGAAAGTCATGATCAAAAAAAGAGCATAGACATCACCTTTCATGAAATTATCAAGGAAAACTGCCCTGATATTCTAGAACCAGAGGGTAAAATAAATATTGAAAGAATCCACCAGTAAATTCCTGAAAGAGATATGAAAAGAAAAACTCCTAATAATATTGTAGCCAAATTCCAGAGTTCCCAGGTCAAGGAGAAAATATTGCAAGCAGCCAGAAAGAAACAATTCAAGTATTGTGGAAATACAATCAGGATAACACAAGGTCTAGCATCTTCTACATTAAGGGATCATAGGGCTTAGAATATGATATTCCAGAAGTCAAAGGAACTAGGATTAAAACCAAGCATCACCAACCTAGCAAAACTGAGTATAATACTTCAGGAAAAAAAAATGGAAATTCAATGAAATAGAGGACTTTCAAGCATTCTTGATGAAAAGACCAGACTTGAAAAGAAAATTTGACTTTCAAACACATGAGTCAAGAGAAGCATGAAAAGGTAAACAGGAAAGAAAAATCATAAGGGACTTACTAAAGTTGAACTGTTTACATTCCTACATGGAAAGATACTATTTGTAACTCTTGAAACTTTTCTCAATATTCGGGTAGTTGGAGGGATTATACATACATACATACATATATACATACATACATACATGTATATATATAGACAGAGGACACATGGTGAGTTGAATAGGAAGGGATGATATCTAAAAAAATAAAATTAAAGTGTGAGAGAGGAATATATTTGGAGGAGGGAGAAATAGAATGGGACAAATTCTCTCTCATAAAAGAGACAAGAAAAAGTTTTTTCCATGGAGGGGGAGAAGGGGGGAAGTGAGAGGGAAAAAGTGAAGCTTACTCTCATCACATTTAGCTTAAGGAGGGAATAACATGCACACTCAATTTGGTATGAAAATCTATCTTACACTACAGGAAAGTGTGTGTTCCTCCTTCAGTGCCAAAGAAGACCATGCCATCAGAGAAATAATGACATGATTTGCACTTGACTTTGTTTTGAATGAGGGAGGGCTGTGCAGGTCACTAGTCTCACTTCTCCTCCAGAGTCATCTGAATCCAGTGACCAGATATTCATCAGGATCACTGGAGATGACCCAGGATGAGGCAATTGAGGTTAAGTGCCTTGCCCAAGGTCACACAGCTAGTGAGTATCAAATGTCTGAGGTGAAATTTGAACTCAGATCCTCCTGATTCCTGCACTGGTGCTCTATCCACTGCACCACCTAGCTGCCCCTAATACAGGAAAGTAGGAGAGAAAAGGATAAATGGGGTGGGGGAATGACAGAAGGGAGGGCAAATGAGAGGAGGGAGTAGGGAAGGGAAAAGGTCTAAAGAGAGAATAGAATAAATAGGGGGAAGGATAGGATGGAGGGAAATATAATTAGTCTTTCACAATATCACTATTATGTAAGTCTTTAGCAAAACTACACATATGTAGCCTATATTACTTGCCTTCTCAGTGGGGATGGGTGGGGAGGGAGGAAGGGAGAGAAGTTGAAACTCAAAGTTTAAGGAATGGATGCTGAGAATTATTTTTGCATGCAACTGGGAAATAAGAAATACAGGTAATGGGGTATAGAAATCTCTCTTGCCCTTTAAGAAAAGAGAGAAGATGGGGATAAGGGAAGAGAGGGATGTGATAGAAGGGAGAACAGATTGAGGAAAGGGGTAATCAGGATGCATGGTGTTTTGGGGTGGGGGAGGGGAGAGATGGGGAGAAAATTTGGAACTCAAAATCTTGTGAAAATGAATGTTGAAAACTAAAAATAAATAAAATTTATTGGAAAAAATAATTTTTTGGTAGTTTGATTTTATGGTACTGAATAAGTAAGTTAATTTAGGTAGAATTGTAATTTTTATTGTATTGATTCAGCCTGTCCATGAGGAATAAATATTTTCCAATTGTTTAGATCTGACTTTATTTGTGTGAAAAGTGTTTGTAATTGTGTTCATATAGTTCCTAGGTTTGTCTTGGCAGGTGGACTCTCCATTTCTCTTATCAATAGTGATTTGGAGCATTTTCAAAAATTTGGTTGCTGATAACTTGCATTTCTTCTTTTGAAAACTACCTGCACATTTCCTTTGACTATCTATCTATTGGGGTAATGGATTTTGTTCTTATATATTTATATTGATTCCCTATATATCTTGGACACTTTTTTTCTGATAGTTTGGGTATTTTACATTTTTGAAGTATTCCTCCTTTTGTGTTCTCATTTTTGTTAATATGTAACTATGCATAAAATGTTCTGATACTTCTTTTAATTTTAATTTCTTTGCTATGATTACCCTTTGCTCATTTGCTACTGTATTGATTTGGTGTTCTGCTTTCTTCTTTTTAATTATGCTAGCTAAAGCTTTATCAAATTTATTCATCTTTTCAAACTACCAGATTTTAGTTTTCAATGTATTTTCTATAGAGTTTTTATTTTTAATTGATCTATTTCCCTTTTAATTTTTAATATCTCCTCTTTTGTATTTATTTTGGGTTGTTGATTTATTGGCTTTCTATTTTTTTAAGATGCATATCCAGTTCATTAATCTTCTCTTTTTCTATATTCTTAATCTATTTTTGTAAAGATATGATTACTCTTCCCAAATCTCCTGCCCCAGGATGGCTTTAGTTGTATCCTGGAAATTTTGGTGTGTTGTTCCATCATTATAATTTTCTTTTACATAGTTATAGCATATAGGATTTGTTCTTTTACCCACAATTTAGAACTTCATCTTTCTCTCCTCTTGGGCTATTTCTTGTTTGTGGTTTCTGAACCAATTTCTATTTCATTATGATCTATAAAGAATGTATTAAATGTTTCTTCCTTTTTACATTTATTTGCAATATCTCTGTACCCTAGTACATGATCAATTTCAGTAAAAGTCCCATGTAGTTCTGAGAAATAAGTATATTCTTTTGCGATACCATTTAGAAGATGCAATAAATCTTTTATATCTATTTTTCTCTAACAATTTGTTCAGTTCCATATTTTCCCCTTTTGTTTGTCTTTCTGTTAGGTTTATCCAAAGTGAAGACAGGGATATTGAAGTCCCCTGTCACTATTGTATTGCTGTCTTCTTGTAGTTTAGATTATGTTTCCTTTATGCATTTGTCCACCAAGACATTGGGAGCTTATAAGATTGTTATTGATATCAGTTTATTGTTCTTTTCTGCATAATGTAGTTCCCTTGTTCATAACCTTCTTATTTTTTGAACATTTGTTTTTATTTTGTCAGAGAACATGATTGCAACTCCTGCTTTTTTGGATTTATTTGAAGCATAGTAAATTTTTTCTCATCCTTTCAGTTTTATTTTGTGTATGTGTTTGTTTAATAAATGTGCATCTTGTAAGCAACAGATTGTGGGGTTTTGTTTTCTTATCCAGTCTGTCACTCTTTTATATTATATTGGATTACTTAATCTATTCACATTTTAAGTTATGAGATTTATATTTTCCTCCATCTGCCTCTAATATATTTTTTGAATTTATGATTTCCTTCCTTTTGCTATAAAATACACTGTCATGTTCCTTCAATTACTTTAACTTTTAAAAAGGTGGCTCTATTTCTTTTGTATTTGAAGGTCTTCTAATCACTTACAGAAATCAGTTTCTGAACTGAACTGTTAAATTTAACCACTATACTTTTTGGGGTTCACAGCCTTGGCATTTTTCTCAAATGACCTGTGAATTTTTTTCAATTGATAATTCATTTTCTATGTTCAGAAATTCTGGACAGTTCTCTTCTATTATGGTATCACATTATGGTATCACAATTTTTTCCCATCATGTTCTTCTGGGAGAACTATCATCCTTAGGATATCTCTGTATCTTGGTTTCAAGACCATAGTGAGCATGTTTTCTTATGTTTCTCTTCTAGGTCATCCTTCACGTTTGTGTTTTTTGCATTCCCAATGTATTGTTCTGTCTTTTGTTTTTTTGGTGAAGATTGCCAGTGCAATAGACTCTATTTCTACGCTGCCCATTATTTTTTGTATAGGCCATAAATTCTGCTCTCATACTTCTCATTTCACTTTTGAACCACTCAGGAACAGAGCGCTGTGGTTTCATGTTTGCTTCAGTTTCCACAGGATCGTCTGCTTCGTAAAGTGTTGGATCATTTCCCTTTGTTTTTCAGTATTTATTCATAGATGCCTGAACTTGTTTGCTAGATCTGAGCCCACATTTCCTTCTGTTGTTACTGCTGATTTATCTGCTTATGTTCAAGGTCTTTGAATTTTCTTATTCCTGAGATCTTTAGTAATTTCAGTCCTCCTTCACCCTTTATTTTCCCCTATTACTCACTTTCTGAGTCCCTCCTCTCTGATTGTAGTTTCCTTGGGAACTAGATCTTAAAGCATCTCAACTATTTTTCACACTGGGTAATTTGTGGTAGATCTCTGCCACAAGTGATTTTTGAGTAGTTAGAAATACCTCCAGCTAGATGCTTTGTTCTTCCCCTTAGGCTTAATGGAGTGTTTCCTCTCTCCCTCCCAACACAGACAATGCCTTGTCCTGGTGTCTTATCCCACTCCTTCTGTTCCTTGGTTATTTTGCCCATCTATAGTTTGGAGTTTTGCAGTACTGGTGCTACAGAGTTGTCTATCCCAGTACTGGCTCTATTGTATTATAGAGTTGTCAACTCCAGCAGTTCAGAGCTTTGCAGGGCTAGTGCAATGGGGTTGTGGCTCCTGGCAGGTTTATGCTCCTTAAGGGCTGCAGTCTTGCTGGCTGTATCTCATGACTAAAGCAAATTTCTGCAATCTGCAGCTGGAATCTCCATGGAACTGGAAAGAGGAGGAAAGACCAAGGTATAGGGATGAGTTTAATTGTAAGCCTGTGTTATATCCTAGGGTCTGCTAGTCCAACCTCACTGCCAATAGCATGAGAGATGGGGGAGGGGACCTGAGTGAGTTCAGGTTCAGTGAACATCTGCTCATGGTTTAAAAAAAAAAAAATTCACAGGGGAATCTGCATGTCCTAGACCATGGAGACAGCTGAGGTTGCTTTATCTTTGACATGTAATTTCTGTATCAGAGAGGTTTGTGAGGTCATGGGGATCAGCGAAAATGTCTAGTACTTCATCTTGTTGTTCAATCTGGAAGTCTTAGACATGTTTTTTTCTTTGCCTCTTCAGTGTTTAGTGCAATGCCTGGCACATAGTAAGTGCTTATTAAATATCTGTAGGCTGACTATTGACTTCATCAGATAATTTTGCTACACATTTTCCTCCAGTTAAATGTTTACATTCTGATTCTAATATCTTTAATTTTGTGTGTGTGTATTTTTATATATTATATATTCATTGTATATATGGGTAGAGGGGGGAGTGAAAGGGAACAAATAACAATAAAATGTTAATTTCTTAAATGAAGGACAAAAAAAGGTTTCACTTGTTAGCCCTTCATGAAGTGTGAAGGTCTTCTTGATGAAATTTGAAGACGGGCTTTGGTCATTTGTTGGTCAAAGATCAATGGTGGCCTAACTATGCTTCAGAAAGCTGACTTTGGAGAAAATGAAAGAAAGAAAGCAGTTGCAAGGAGTTGTGGAGTTCTAGAAGAGACCCACCCATTGAAGGAGTAACCAGCTCTTTTGAAGGGGATTACTTTTCATCTTGTTCTTGGGAGTTCTCCTTTCCTTACATCCATTATGTATTAAACTTTGTAGCTAAGCTAGTTTTCCAGTGGGAGACATAACACCCAGCAAGAAGTGGATCCAGAACTGAGAGTCTAAATGGTCACTAGAGGCAGCTCTGAAGACAGTGATCCTTGGCAGCAGAGAAGAAAGCCCTGTATTTTAAAAAAAAATTATCATTAGAAGTTGGGAATTGATCTGTGAAGAGGAGACCCAGAGAATACAGTTGAGTGACCTAGCCAGCAAATACTGCACCTCAGAGTGGATATGTGCCAGGCCTAGAGGCCTGTGTGGGCTACCCGAGTCTTCTTACCTCACCTCCGAGGTCTTCAGTTGGCCAAAACCGGATGCTCATATGAGAGAAAGGACGTTCCAGAGTCGAACAAGGGTTGAGCTTTATTTCAGGGTCTCGGTTACAAGTGCAGGGGGGTCTTCCTTAGGAGGAAGAGGGGGAGATTTCCTAAGGAGGCTAAGATCTTAAGGGATTGGAAGTAGAAGTACAAGCGGGGAGAGAGGGGGAGGGGAGAGAGGAAAGAAGAGAAGTGGAGCCTACTGTCCTCTTGTCTCCTCATGTGCTAAGAGCGCTTTCAGGCTTCCTCAATCCTACTTAACCTTCAGCCGCATAGTTTGCATCTGAATACCGTGCTGTTAGGTAACTAGGTGTGCCCAGATCCGGGACAATCTTGAGGGCGGGGAGATCTCTCTCCCATCACGTTTCTCACGGGAAGAGGCGGAATTACTCGAGATAGCTCGGTTCACCTCGATTCCCTGCCGTTTCCTGGGGGGGTCTCGTGAGAGCTCTAAGATTTAGAAGCTCCACTTTTACCCACCCAAGACCGTCCACACAGATTTGAGCTTCCAATCCCAACAGATATGGGGGAGGAGAATGGTCTGAGGATACCATGAGAAGAGGAAGGACATTGAAGCCTTGCAGTACCAAAGCTGTTAGTTGCCTTGGTCACATGTGTTCCCTACATCCTTTCTTCAGTACTTATGTTTGTGTGTTTGTATGTTCTCATGCTTCCATCCATCCTTACATTTGTTTATGGGAGAGTGCTCCATAGGTTTGTAGGGGAATGTTTTATAGTTACTATCCTCAGTGTGTCAGCTTAGCAAATGCCTTTGCTTTGAACTAATTGCATCAACTAGCTGACTGTTAAAGAGAAAGGCACTGGTGGGGGCTTATGAGCTATAATTTTAGAAGTGTACATTTATAGAATACCTTTTGACCCTAGGTAGTAGCGATTCTCTAGGAGTCTCAGCCTCTGAGTACAATTTTATATAATCAAAATTGTCTATTTTATCTTTTACAGTCATCTCTCTCCCTATTCATAATTTGGCCACATCCTTCCCTTTGGTAATTTGTTTATGACACAACCTTTTTTTTTAGGTTCCATATCCATTTGGAACTTATTGTGATAGATGGTGTGAAATGCTGGTTTAAACCTAATTTCTGCCACCCTTCTTTCATCTTCCCAGAAGATTTTGTTGAATAAAGAGACTTTATCCAGTTCTCTTTTTATAAGGTTTTATTTCTCACTTTAACATTTGCAAATCAATTTACATACATTGTCTCATTTGATCCTCATAACAATATTCTGAGGTGGGCACTCTAAGGATTATTATCCCCATTTTACAGATGAGGAAACTGAGACTCAAAAAGTCTAAGTAATTGATCTCTGGTCACATGTAGTGTGACCTAGTAAATAGAATCAAGATGTGAATCCACTTCTTCCTGACTCCAAGTCTCACTCTAGCCATGATGCAATGATATGTAAATACTCTTGGTGATAAGGTGGTACGGAAGTTAGTTTGTCATGTTTTGCAAAATTACACTAAAACTGCTGAATATATTTGTTGTCAGTGACGAGAAATGAAATTATCTATTATAGATCAAGGTGACTGAGAATGGAACAAGCAAGTGAATTATTTGCCATTTGGGCTGTCTTGTGTACTACAAACTGAGCTGTATAATTTCAGTGGAAATCTAACATAGATCTAGGGGGGAAAATTCAGAGTGGTTGTTTACCATTAGTGTCAGATGTCATCAAGGCATAGCTTATAGGAGTAGAGGAGAGATAGTCTCACTGTACTCTACCTGGTTAAGACCATATCTGAAGTATGGGCTTTACCTCTGGGTGCCATAGTTCTTGAAGGAAAATGGATAAATGGGAGAGAATCTGAAGAGAGGAATATCACGGGGATGAAGAAGCTTGAGTCCATGTCATGAGCATCAGTTGACAGAACTGGGGATCAAAGTGAGCCTAGAGAGAGAAGACAGAGCAATATAACTGTCTACAAGTATCTGAAAGATTGCCACATGAAAGAAAGATTATAATTGTTCTGCTTAGCCGAGGAAAGCAGAATCAGAGCAGTGGGTGGAAGTGGTAAAGAAGGAAGTTTAGGTTTGGTGTGTGTGTGTGTGTGTGTGTGTGTGTGTGTGTGTGTGTGTGTGTGTGTGTGTGTGTACAAGCATTCATTAAGTACCTATTGTGTGCAAGGTGCTGTGCTAAGGGCTTTACAAATATTATGTCAGGGAAAAAGGCTTCCTAAAAATAGAAACTCTCTCTCTCTCTCTCTCTCTCTCTCTCTCTCTCTCTCTCTCTCTCTCTCTCTTTCTTTCTCTCTCTCCAAGCATTTATTAAGTGCCTACTATGTGCCAGATAGTATACTAAGTGATTTACAAATATTATGTCAGGAACAAAAGCTTCCTAAAAATAGGAGCTCTTTGTCTGTCTGTCTCTGTCTCTTAGTCTCTCTCTCTGGACAAGTATTTATTAAATGCCTACTGTGGGTAAGGTACTGTGCTAAGTGCTTTACAAATATGGAAAAAAAATCCTAAAAATAGGAGTTGCTCAAAAGTTTAATGATCTGCTTCTTGGGGTGATGGTCTCTCCTCTCCCTGAGGGTCTTCAAGAAAAGGCTGTATGACCACTTGTTTGGTGTGTTATAATAGGGATTGATGTTCAGGTATGGGATTGGATTAGGTACTACCCAGATCCCTTTCAGCTCTCACAGTGTGAGATTGTGTCATCTCCATCTGTCTCATACCCCCAAATTTCACATATAGGTGATACAGATGTGTTCAGTCTCAAAGTGAAGAACACTGCCAAGCCCTAAGTCATCATGATTTGCATCCAGTTTTAAACATACCATTCCCTGTGCCTCTTGCTTCTCCCTGGGTGAAAAAATAAATGGTAATCCCTGCCTCCAGTTTAGGATCTTGGAGTTGAGAGATTGGAAAGGATTAATTCTAATCCATACTTCAGCAAGAACTCCCTTTCCAGAACTCATGATATAACAGAACTCATTCAGCTTATGCTTGGAAACCATTGGTAATGGGGTGCTCCCTTCTTCCTTGGGCAGTTCATTCTTCGGGCAACTTTAATTATTAGTAATTTTTACTTAGATTGAGCCAAATCACCTCAAACTCCTCATTTTTCCTTTTGGAGTCAAGTTGAACAAGTATAAATCATCTTTCAAACAACGGTCCCTCCTTTTTTTAATCTCAGATCATAGATTTAGAGCTGGAAGAGAGCTTAGAGGCCACTCTCTTTGTTTAAAGATGAGAAAACTGAGGCCCAGGGAGATGAATTGGCTTCTCCAAGGTCATTCATATGATAAAGAAGCAATCTTTGAACTCAAGTCCTCTGCCTCCCCTGCTCTGCATTCCCATTTTAAGGACACGTGGAGGATAGTGAGCAGATTGACCTAACTAGATCCAAAGGCATGATATAAAAGAGAATAGTTATATTTGGATAGCCAGGATGGAGCTCCATTATAGAGGCCTCAAATGTTTGGCTAAGCTTGGGTTTGGCATCAGAAACCAACCAGGGAGGGAGCTGATGAAAGTGGTGTTTTAGGAAGATTAATCTGGCAGCCGTGGGCAGGATGGATTGGAAGGAGATAAGTGAGAAAGTGTCTTTCAGAACTTCAGCCAACAAGTGAATACTGACGGAGAGGAGAGCACACCCTGGGCTGTCTGGAGAGGAGAGCACACCCTGGGCTGTCTGGTCTGATGAAACTGACTTTAACTCATATGCCTACCATGGATTCCTCTAAGTAGGAAGTGGCAGATCCAGTATTTTGAACTCAGGGCTTCTGATTCCAGATCCAGTGCTTTTTTCTCCACCCTGTGTGACTCTCTTTTCTTGCTCTTTTCTAAGATCAACATCCATAATTTCCTCCCTTTCAAGAAGATATTTTCCTTTGAATGTACCGAGAGGTTGCATCGTTGGTGAAGGCTACCAGACAATCTGGATCTGAATCTTGCTCAAGACCTGGAAAGATAATCTTCTTTGATTTCCAGGGTCAAAGAGATGATTGTGTAGTCTTCATAGGAGATGGGTGGGAATGGGAAGAATATCTTGGTTCTGCCTGTGTGATGTTGGATGAGTTACTTGATATCTCTGAGCCTCAGTTTCCTAATCTGCAAAATGAGGAGATTGGAATAGATAACTCTAAAGCTACAATGTTGAAGAACAAGTCAGATTTGTAGCAGTGAATATTCATGGATATAGACAAATGTTGCAACTCAAAAATAACGAACTGTAGAGAAGAAACTAAGGCAGGGCAACTAGGCCTTTGTCCCAGGGTGCCAATAGTACTTTCACTACTTCAACTGCATAGAGACAATTGAATTTGGCACCTAGTTAGTAAGGACAGAGCATTACATTAGGAAGCTACCAGTAGGCTCCACTTTAGTAAACTTCTTTGTCCTGAAGTTTCCCCTGACCAACTGAGTTTATTTGAAAATGTTGATTTGAAGGCAATTTTTACCAGGCTTGCTACAGACCACATTCTATGAAACCTGTGCTGGGTGAAAAAAAATGCTAGAATCAGTTGGCATAGGAGATAGGATGATGGTCTTGCAGCCTGGAACAGTTGAGTTCAAAGTCCGTCCCTGACCAGACTGCCCTGTCTTATCCTGGGCAAGTCACTTAAACATTCAGTGGTCCAGCCAATTCTTTTGAGCCTAGAAATTGAAAATAAATCACCAATCTGCATTGGTAGAGGAGCTTGCACACAGATTAAATCACAGACATGAACCAAAAATGTAAGTAACCAAGAGGCCTGGATTATTTAACTTCTATGATGCTGTTTAGCCCATAGCTCATGATGGGGGTGGAATTTGGGGGACAGAGGGTGCTGTGCTCCAGCTACAGAACTTGCCCTGAGGTTCTGCCTGCATACCTGGGCCAGAATCAAAAGGTTTAATGCCTTCTCCAGTGAACTCTCATTTAAGATTCTCCCAACCAGAACTGGGTCAGGCAAACCATCTGCTGAGGAGTACTAGGGGATTCTCTGGTGACTCAAAAGTATTTCTGTCAAGTGGCAGCATATCACAGGGTAGAATATTCTACTCCATCCAGGGACTTTGTAATAGAAACCACTCCATTTTTCTAGTAACCCCTGAATTCATCTGTCTAAGTTTCAGTGTTCATAGTGCTGACTTTCAATAAATTACCTGGTCCAGTATGGTGGAAAAAGCACTGAAAGTGAAATCAAAAGACTTAAGTTCAGTCTTGATTCTGCTACAGGTCTGACTAGTTGCTTAACATCTTTAAGCCTCAGTTTTCCCATCTGTAAAATGACAGTATTGTCTATCAGCCTTTCTAGTTCTACTTGCTATGACTCTAAACCGCTTTGTTTTTAGATTTCCTCTGATCTCTATGAGCATTTTTCCTCCATCTCTGCAGTGGTCTTTCTTTCTCTACCCACCCTGAAAATTCTGTTCACTCTTTCCCTGGACAATCTCATCTTTTTATCAATTTGCTGCTATGTTAATAACTTCCAGATTTCTATTTGCCTTCTCAATCTCATCCAGAGTTCTCATCTAGTATTTCATGTGGGATGTCTCCATGTGAATGACCTACTGACAGCTCAGACGCAGGGTATCCAAATTCAAATGCTCTCCTGTCCCTTAGCCCCTCTCCTCCCCTCCTCCCCCCACCAAACCAAAGCAAAATAAAGTAGTTTCTTAATTTGTGCAGTTCTCTCACGTAGTACATTGGAGAGGGTGCTTGACAAATGAAAAACCCCAAGAGGCAAGGATTTCTGATAATTAATAATAATCAATTTATTAATTAGGCAAGCTGGCCTAGCGTAATTAACGGTCAGTGGTTTCACTTGATAACCAATGACAACCAATGGAGACATTGAATGCCTTGAATATCTTTGTAAAATGGAAAATCAATCCAGATGGGTGGACATTTAAGGAGGAGGTGAAATAGAAATCTTTAGCTCCTCCTGCTGAGGAGGTTTGCTCATGAGACTCAGCCTCCTCCAGCAATCTGATCTCTAGTCATTAGCCCTCTGACTGGTTTTGTCCTTCATGAGCTGGGTCACTCTGAACTCTAATGGAGGGCTACAAGGACAGTGGCTCCTTCCCCCCTTCCCTTCCCCTCCCACAGCAGTTAAGAGCTAGTCCAGACTGGATTCTATTTGTATTCTAAACAGAAGATAGGTCTCCTAGTTGGGTGGGATCCTACCCAAGACTGAAGAGCTCGCTCCTCAAAGGCTAAGACTAATCTTATCAGTCATGTCTTTCAAAGACTGGCTTTAACAAGATCTGGGCCTTAAGGAGAAAAGCCTGGATCCCAATTTAATAATCCTAGTTATTAATACAATAGTAAAATAACTTTTCTGGGCGCTCTTCATGGAGTGACAAGGCCTGCTAATGTGAGTGGAGGTTTGGGATGAGTGATCTTTGACTAGCTATGTAAGGACTGGTCAATTCAGAATACCAACTCTGAAATTTCCTCTGTGAGCTTGGACCAGACACTTCAACTCTATCAGAGCCTCACCTGGAGAACAGGGATAATGAACCCGGTAATAGCCACCTCTTAGGTCACCTGGGAGGAATGGACTTTGTAAACCTACAGCGCTTTGGAGAAGCTCTCCTTCACCTCTGCCCCTTGGCAGCATCCCTATCTCTCTTCAAGACTTAGCTAAAGGACCATCTACTCCCAGGGCCATTCCTGTTTCCCCAGGATCTGAACAGCATATGGAGCACTTGAATAAGCGAGTGAATGAAGGAAATTCACTTCAAACAACAAAGAGTGTGCTGACATAGCTGGTGGAATAGATCGAACTTTGGCCCTAGGGTCAGGAAAACCCGAGATCAAAGCTGGTCTCCGACACTTACTAGCTGTGTGGCTCGGAAAGTCACTTAATCTCCCTGTTTGCCTCAGTGTCTTCACCTGTAAAATGGATGGAAGAAGAAAATGGCCAACCACTCCAGTATCTTTGCCAAGAAAACTCCAAATAGGGTCCTGAAGAGTCAGACCTGACTGAAGAATGACTGAACGAGAACAAAAAAGAGATCTTGAGTTGGATGAGACAACTTATTGTAACTTCCTCCTTTTGGAGGTGAATAAACTTTAGCTCAGGGAGGGATGACTGGGCTGAGGTCATGGAAGTAATGAACATCAGAAGCAGCATCTGAGCCCGAGACCCTTGGAATCAAGGGACAGTGCTCTTTCCATTGTACCAGGCTGACTTATCATCCAACTCTCCATTGCACTATGCTACCTATTACAGAGAGGGGAGAGAGTCCCTGAACACATTAAGCTTTAATTAAACAATGCTTGTTGAATTGAATTGAATTTGGCTAAGCATTTCTAGATGTTAAACTTTTTGTTATGTTTCTTATGGGAAAAGTTAATGTTTTTCTTTTGATCTTCTCCATTAGACTGTGAACTTCTTGAGAAAAGGGACGATCTTTTACCTTTTTTGTGTGTTTAGCAGAATGCCTGGCACATAGTAGGTGCTCAATAAATGTTTGTTGACTGGCTACTATTATTATCTTTTCAATAATAATAATTTAAAAAATTTCTGTTTGACATGAAACAAAATAGAAATCACTTTGAGATCTTGTACATGTCTTGGAAGCCAACAGCAGCTTTTATTTCCAAATCTTTGATTAATAAACAGTTTCTTATTCAGATGATAAATTGACAATCACCAGGGGATTTTTTTTGAGCAAATTCTTGTTCTTAGACCGTTCCACTCACCTGTCTGTTCATGCATTGTGTGCATTGGGCTAATTAATGAAAGCTGAGTGAATTCTTTTATGAGTGCTGTGTTTGGGTGAATTAGTTCATCTGCAAACTGTATTTCTCTGATTAGACTGAAGAATTTGTTGCTCCTCCCTTGGAGAGTTAGCTCTTTCCTGACTAATTCTACCTCTCCCATCCTCCCACCCTTCGCTAGATGGATGTTTGGTCTCTGTTCCATTGAGGGACCGCTTCATCACTCCCTCATTGCAGTCAGAATTGAAATGCAACCCAGAAATCGAAATTAGTTTCATCCAGACTCATACTGTACTGGTGAGGAGCCCATGGAATGTCAGCGCATGCCCGGAGTGGACAAGCAGTTCAGACATTGTAGTCTAATCTGTACTTGAGCAAGAATCCCTTTTATAACCACCCCAGCAGTCTTCCTTTTAAGACCTCCAAGGAGGTGGAGAACCCACCAACTCTCTAGGAGGCGCATTTCACTTTGGGATGCCTCTGATTGGTAGGAAGTGTTTTCTTGCCATCAAGTTGAAACTTACCTCTTTGACTTCTGGACCTAGAGTCAGAAAGACCTGAAGTCAGTTCTGACCTAGAATATTTACTAGTAGTATGACCCTGGGCAAGTCACTTAACCTCTAACTGCCTCAGTTTCCTCATCTATAAAATGAGGATAATGATAATAGGATTTACTTCCCAGGGTTGTATTGAGGAGCCAATGAGAAAATATTGTAAGCATTTTGCAGACCTTAAAGTGCTATATTATTGTAAGATCGGTGGGAATGGGGGGTAGGGATGCTGTTGATGTAGCCCAAAGGGAAGCAGGAATGGAAGATATTGCTAGTGTCTCCTCCCTCCTCACTTTCTCCAAGGGAGACTTTAATTCCTTCCAGTAGGAGAAGCAAGAGGTTGGGACCAGAGGTTGGCGACCACTCTGCTGTCCTCAGGGAGAGAGGGAGGGGGTGGCACTAGACTACAATGAGATCTGCCTGCTCCTTTAAATGGTATTAGTCTAGAGGAAGCAATTTGCAAGTTCTTGCTGCACTCCTGATCACTTTTCCCTAATGGGAAATGAGTGCCCCAAGTTCTACATCCAAGGCTTGACTCCACTCCCACCAAATGCCAGTTTCACAATAAACACACATAGCAAATAGCAAAAACAAGACCCCAGAAAACCTCATTCATTTATTTAAGTCAATAACAAAACAGAAATGAGACAAAGTATAGATACGAGCTAGGCAGCTATGTGGTGCGATGGATAGAGTGCTAGGAAGTCTGGAAGACCCAAGTTCAAATCTGACTTGAGACAATTACCAGCTATGAGACCCTGGGCAAGCCATTTAACCCTGTTTACCTCAGCTTCTTCATCTGTAGAATGAGATGGAGAAGAAAATGGCTAAACCACTCCAGTATCTCTGCCAGGAAAATTCCAAATGGAATCACTAGGAGTTGGACATGACTGAACAATAACATGCATAGGAAAATATATGCACCACATAATGCTCATCATCTGACTCTGTCCTTTATTCTAGATATAACCACCATCCCCATCACATGTTTGGAGGGTACTCTCTCTTCACCTCTATCTCATGTAACCTCTATCCATTGCTTCTGGTGATTGTCTAACAACTGGCTCTATGAAAAAAATACAGATGATACCACTTTTCAGTTTCACCTGTATGATTAACTTTTTCTCTGTCACCTTCTCAAGTCTAGACAATCATCAAAACAATCCAGGCATTTATAGTATTTGCTGATTTTCAAGGTGTAAATACTCACCCTGAAAATTTAACAATTGACTCTCACGAGCCCCTTTGATCTGACTTCAGCATACCCCTGCACCCTGGTTCCACCCTTTGGGGTCAAACAGAATAAAGCTCATCCCTCTTCCATGTGAAACCCTTCAAATAAGTGAAGGCAAGGGCCATATTGGTCTTGAGTATTCTCAGGTCTACAATGGATTGTCATATGACATGAGTTTAGGGCCCTCCACCACCCTGGTCGCCCTCCTCTGGACACTCTTCAGCTTGTCAATGTCCTCCCTGTACCATCTCTAAGCTGAACACAATATTCCCCATGTGTCCCACGCAGAGGAGAGAAGAATGATACTGTCACTTTCTTGCTCCAGAATGCCATGCCTCTCTTATGAAATCTAAGATTGTAGCTTTGGGGGACATCCACTGAGTCAAATGGAGCTTGCAAGTCAATTAAACCTCTCACATTTTTTTTCCCCAGAAGAACTTCTGCCTATCCATATCTCTGCCATCTTATTCTTATATGTTTGATTAGAATAGAATTTATTTCAACAACAAAACTGTATTAAATGTCTACTCTGTAATAAACAACACATTTCTTTCCTTCAAGGAGCTTACATTATGTTAAGGGAAATTTAACATGTATAACACAATGAGAATTGTGATGGGGAAATGGAAAGATCCAGATGACCATAAAACTTAAAGGTGTAGGGGACATTCTGAGGCTATACATTTCCCCTTTCCAATAGTTCTTATTATCCCCTGTATAACATCTGGGCAAGTGGTCATTCAGTTTTCATGTGAAAACTTCCAGTGATAAAACTCTGTATACCCTTTGATCCAGTAATACCACATCTAGGTCTGTATCCCAAAAAGATCCTAAAAAAGGGAAAAGAACCCACATGTACAAAGATATTGACAGCAGCTCTTTCTGGGGTAGCAAAGAATTGGAAATTGAGGGGATGCCCATCCATGGGGAATGGCTGAATAAGTTGTAGCATATGAATGTAATGGAATATTATCATGCTATAAGAAATGATGAGTAGGTGAACTTCAGAAAAACTTGGATAGTCTTACATGAACTGACACAGAGTAAAGTGAGCAGAGATAAAACATTGTACACAGTAACAGCAACATTGTGCGATAGCCAACTTTGATAGACTTAGCTCTTCCCAGCAATGAAAGTAACTAAGAGTTCCTAAAGACTCATGATGGAAAATACTATCCATATTCAGAGAAAGAACTATGGAGTCTGAAGGCGGAGCAAAGCATGTTATTTTCTTTTTTTGTTGTTTTTTCTTTCTTGTGGTTTCCCCTTTTGTTCTGATTCTTCTTTCTCAACATGACTAATGTGGAAATGTGTTTAATAAGATTATGCATGTATAACCTATATCGGACTGCATGCCATCTTGGGGAGGAGGGAGTGTAAGGAGGGGGAAAAATTTAGAAGTCAAAATCTTAGGAAAGTGAATGTCAAAAACTAAAAATAAATAAATAATTTTTAA
Source organism: Notamacropus eugenii (assembly GCF_028372415.1). NCBI lineage: Eukaryota > Metazoa > Chordata > Mammalia > Diprotodontia > Macropodidae > Notamacropus > Notamacropus eugenii. Next base: position 53,027,426 of record NC_092876.1, read on the forward strand.
AAGACTTCCAGTGACAATGAGCTCCATTACCTCCCTAGGTAACCCATACCACAAAGCACTCAAAGAATATTTGAGGAGGGAGAATCAGAGAGAAGAAACTGATTTAACTGGCAGAGGTGAGGATGGACATCCCTCAGGAAGAGGGGATGGCCTACAGGAAAGCAGGGCAGGAGATCTGTGAACCATTACTGGTCCAGTTTGATAGGAGTGGGGAATGAGATAACTGGAGTCATAGGGAGAAGATGAGAAAGTTAGAATCACAGACATTCCCAATGGGAAGAGGTCTCTAGTTCGACCTTGAATAAGCATCATAGCTGACAAATAGTCATCGGGCCTCCTATTGAGGGGAGACCCACTACCACTCAGGGCAGCTCATTGGACTTTTAGCCAATGCTGATTAGGATTAGTTTTTCTTCAGATGTGACTGAAATTTGTCTTTTTGTAACTTTCTCCTTTTGCATCCACTTCTGCCCTCTGGAGCCAATCAGAGCAAATTGAATCCCACGAGTCCTTCCAATAACTGAAGACAGCTGGCGTATATCCCTCCCTCTTCTCTTGTCCAGGCTAAACATCCCCAGTTCCTTCAATAAATCCTCATCCTTGGGGAGAGGAGATCTCAACCTTGGATCACACAGGCTTCAAGGCTGTCTCTAGAAAGGCAGATGATAGATTTACCCTTACAGGTTTAATTTTTTTCTTTCCTTCAGGTCCTACTTTCTTAAAGGCTCCTCCTCCCCTTTTCCAAACCTTTCCTGAGTCATCCTCTGGGTAGGTCCTGCAGATCCTGGCAGGCTAGTTGTAGGTTCTTTCCTCCTCTCTACCTTCCCATCCTTAACGTCACATCCACCTTCTTGCTAATAAGGGCTTCCAGCCGGGCCTTTCCCTCAGCATCTGACTTGCTCCCTTTTTTTTCTTTCTCCTCCTTCCTACCCTTCCTTGCCTCTCAGTAGCAGGACTTTTAAGGTATAGATTAGAACTCTGTTTTTCCTTCTGGTCTTCTCTAGGCTTTCCTGTCTCAGTCTGAGGCTTGCCCCAAATGTAAGTTCTGCACATGGAGAGATTGAAGCTGTGAGGCAAATAATTAAAAAAATTTTTTAAAATAAATATAAGCACACTGAGTAAAGCCATATAAAACATCAGGGACAGACAGCTGCAATTCTCTGGTTCCACTAAATGTACCCAGGTTAAACTCAAGAGTGAGGCATCATGGGAAGAGCACTGACTGTATTCATAGACTCTGAGTTCAGATTCTACCTCTAATCCTACCCAGGTGAGCTTGGCAAATTACTTCACCTCACCTGTAAAATGAAAGGGTTAGAAAGAGAGGATGGTTTCTTCTAGCCAGATATCCATGAGCTATGAACAGCTAGGAGAGGAGAAAATAATTCTTCATATCTGAAGAGCTTAGCCTCCCTCCTTGATGGTTTTTTTTTGAAATGAATCTTTTAAATAAAAGTAGACTGGGATGTACTCAGTCTCTTCCCTTAAGTCTCCCCATGTGCTTTAAATCTAGCCTAATTGGCCTGATTGGGGCTCCAGGGTCCAAGGCTTGAGCACAAGTAACACCCAAGGCAACTTCCCTACAGGAACCTCCAGATCCTGGACCCCTCCCACCCTCTCTGCAGTTACCCAGCAGGAGGTCCTGGCCTTTAGGTCTACTGGAGAGCATGCTGGCTTCAGGTATGGCCTTAATGGGAAGGGGGAGGGTGGAGTAATTGTCTTTATTTATACCTAATCTACTTCATGCTCTTTGTTATAGTTGTTGGAGTGTTTTATGGGGGAATTGGGTTTAGCTAGTACCTTTCACTTTGGCTGCTTTCAACCTAGGGCTGCTGGGTGATGCAGTGGATAGACCTCTGCACTTGGTATCAGGAAGACTCCTCTTCCTGAGTTCAAATCTGGTCTCAAATACTTACTAGTTATGTGACCCTGAGCAAGTCACTTACCCCTGTTTGCCTCAGTTTCCTCATCTGTCAAATGAGCTAGAGAAGGAAAAGGCACACCACTCCAGTATCTCTGCCAAGAAAACCCCCAAACAGGGTCATGAAGAGTCGGACATGACTGAAAAACAACAACACTTCCATCCTAAGCCTGCTCCACTTTTCCTGGTTTATGGTATTTATTCTCCTCCATGCACTCAACAGCCAAACTATCTGATTTGCTCTTCTTACAACCAGACATCCCATATCCTACCTCTGTACCTTTTCAAGGACTGCCTCCCATCCCTGGAATGGACACCTTCCTGACTTCTCACTCTTAGAATCCTGGGCTTTCATCAAGGCTTAGCCCAGGTGCCATTTTCTGTTGGAAGCATTTCCTGATACCATTTAGATGTGGATCTTCCAGTGAAGATATGGCCTGCTGTATGTATTTCATCCCTTCTCTCAGTAGAATGTAAACTGCTCAAGAGTAGGGGCTGTTTTTCATTTTTGTGTCTCCAGCATATTTCCTAGCCCAAAGGAGATGACTGAAAGATAGTGATTGAGCTAAATTTGACTTCTCGTGTTCTGTGGTTTGAATATGGCATTTCTTTTTTTTTTTTAAATATATAATTTATTTATTTTCAGTTCTTAACATTCATTTCCACAAGAATTTGAATTCAAAATTTTCTCCCCATCTCTCCCCACCCCCCAACCTAGGACAGCAGGTACTCTGTCCACCCCTTACTCCAGTCTGTCTTCTATTACTCACACTTCTTCCATCCCTCTTCCCCTCTCTTTTCCTATAGGGTGAAATAGATTTCTATACTTCACTGACTGTATAGCTTAATTTCCAGTTGCAGGCTAAAACAATTTTTAACCTTCATCCTTAAAGCTTTGAGTTCCAGATTCTCTTCCTCTCTCCCCACCCACCCTCATTGAGAAAACAAGCAATTCAATATAGGTCATACATGTGTAACAATACAAAGCACTTCCATAACGGTTATGTTGTAAAAGACTAACCACATTTCCCTCTGTCCTATCCTGCCCTTCATTTATTCCATCCTCTCCCTTGACCTGTTCTCCCACAATAGTGTTTGCTTCTGATTATTCCTTTCCCCAATTTGCTGTCCCTTCTCTTATCTTCCTATTTTATCCCCTTCCCCTTGCCTTCCTGCAGGGTAAAATAGATTTCCACATCCAATGGAGTATGTATTATTCCCTCCTTAAGCCAAATCCCATGAGAGAAAGACTCAATTATTTCCTTTCATCTCCCCCCTCTTCACCTCTGCTATAAAAGCTCTTTCTTCCCTCTTTTAAGTGAGATGATTTGCTACATTCTACCTCTCCCTTTCTCTTACTCCTCGTACATTCCATTCAACAGTAAATTTTATTTTTTTTAGGTATTCTTCCTTCATATTCAGCTCACCTTGTGCCCTCTGTCTATGTGTGTATATATGTATGTATGTACGTACATATATACACACATACATATATACATACACACATACTCATGTACATATACATACCTACACATATCTACATACATATATATGTATATATTCCCTCTAACTACCCCAATACTGAAAAAGGTCTCATGAGTTACAAGTAACATCTTTCCATGTAAGAATGTAAACAGTCCAACTTTAATGAGTTCCTTAAGGCTTCTCTTTTCTATTTACCTTTTCATGTTTCTCTTGATTCTTGTATCTGAAAGTCAAATTTTCTATTCAGCTGTGGTCTTTTCAACAAGAATGCTTGGAAGTCCTCTATTTCATTGAAATTCCATTTTTCCCCCTGAGGTATTATACTCAGTTTTCCTGGGTAGGTGATCCTTGGTTTTAATCCTATCTCCTTTGACCTCTGGAATATCCTATTCCAAGCCCTTCAATCCCTTAGTGTAGAAGCTGCTAAATCCTGTGTTATCCTGATTATTTCCATAATACTTGAATTTTTTCTTTCCAGCTGTTTGTAATTTTTTCCTCTCCCCCCTTGCCTCCCTTCTCCCCTCACTCTCCCTCCCTACCCTCTTCCTGCCCCCCCATCTCCCTTCCCTTCTCTCCCTCTCCCCCTCCCCCATGAAAGAATCTCAGGAAAACTCTTTCGAAGGGTCATTTAAATGTCAATAGTGGATGATGTTTGCTCTTGTGGAGCTCAGACTGTAACTGGGAGAGGATGAGGAGGAGCATTGCCTGAAGGAAAATTCTGCAGGATGGTGAATGGGAAGACCCCAAAGTCCTAAAAGGGTGGGTGGGGGGCTGATGGTAAATAACAACAGCAATGGTTAATATTTATGTTACACTTTAAATTTTGCAAAGTGTTTTAAACAATTATCTCATTTTATCTGCCCTGTGAGGTAGGTATTATCCCCATTTTACTGATGTAGAAATGGAGGCATTCAGAGGTTAAGTAATTGGCTGAGGGTGGAGCAGCTGGTAAATTGCCTGAAGCAGGATTTGTCCTTGGATCTTCCTGACTCCAAGTCCAGCAGTGTCCTCACTGCTCTCACCTGTTGGCCTAGATGACAAGGCGTAGTGACTCTAAGCTGCATCCATCAGTCAGATGAATCAGTGGGAGCCTGAAGGGCAAAAGTAGGGCAGATGTTAAGGCTTGGAGATCCCCTGTCTCACCAAAAGGTTTGAAGTTGGTGATTATCATCTTATTCAACCCATGTGAGCAGTCAAGGAGTGCACATGGGTTCTGAGTGGCCTGGGGCCAGTGGAGCGGGGCAAAGGGCAAGAACAGAGGAGTTCAGGGACTGTCCTGAATAGGTTCTGAACAGCATCCCGATTGGCAATGGGCCAAGTGGGGGAGGGATACCCTGATGGTGGGTGAACCATCACCATCATCAAACATGCCCAGTGATACTGGAATACAAGATTCAACAAATGCTGTTGAATCACTAATCATTGGCATGACCAGGTCCTGAAGGGGTTAACATTTTAAGGCCCTCTTTATCTAATCCATTCACCTGCTTCCACCTCTAAGGGTAATGCTGTTTGTGTCTGGAAAATGGACAATGTACTCAAATAAGGAACCATGACTCATTGCAATATTCAAAGGCTGGTGGAAATAAAAAATCATCAGGATGACTCATCAACCCCAACAAAACCACTGGTTTCATACCTAGCCATATGTGATGGGGACAACATGGAGTGGTCCCTGATTCATATTCCATCCTGCATCTCTGTGTGACCATGAACAAGTTACTAAACTCTTCTCAAATGGTTTTCCTACCTATAAAATGGGGACAATAATATTTACATTAGTAAAATGATTTCATGCCGGAAGGCAGGTGGAAGTTTGATCCAACTCCCTTCATTTTAGAAATGAGGAAATTGTGACTTGGACTATGTGACCTAAGGTCATATAGATAGTGGGAGAGCCATAACTTAAACCCAGATCTTTTGACTCACAGTCAACCAGCCCTCCTTCCATTGCACCATGTGCCCTGGTTTTTTGCTCTATGGGGTTGCTTTAGAGAAAACTCCTCCACTCTCCTCCCCCCTCCTCTTCTTCTGGTCTTCCTTATTTCTATTGAAGATCCTACCATTCTTCTAGTCACCCAGGTTTACACCCTTAGAGTCATCATTGATACCTGAATCCCCCTCATCCCAGATAGCCAATTCCAAGTCTTGTTGATTTTATCTCCACAGTATCTCCTTTTTCCATCTCCATGTCTATACTCCCAAGGTCAGCACTCTAGTTCAAACTCTCATTAATTCAGTTTTATCGTTCATAAAATGCAGATAGTGATGGCACCTCCTCACAAAATCATTGTGAGGATCCAAAGAGATAATGTAGCTAAAGAGTAGAATTGGGTTAGGACCATTTCTGTTTCTGAAGTGGGAATAGGTGTTGGTAATCTAAGACCTCAGGGTTCCTCCTAATTCTCTGCTTTCCTGTGTGACCTTGGGTAATAATTTTTCCTCTCCCTGCCTCCACTAAGGAAAGACCTTCCACCCTTTTTGAAATGTCTTGCATTCCAATGCACTCCATGCCTTCTCCTCCTTCTCCATGAAAGCTTCTTTTCCTGTGACCCCAAGGCATTGCTATAATGTTTTCCAATATTCCAATAAATCCCCAAGGTCCCCAATGTGAGTATTCCTTTCAACAATGCAGCTAGATGGCAGAGTGGATAGACCACTGAGCCAGGAGTCAGGAAGACAAATTCCACATGCCACTTGCTTGGTGGGGCCATTCCTCTTCTGGGCTTCTCCTCTTCCTTCTCTCCTCTACTTCAAGATGTTCTGTTTCTGTCTCTGATCTCTCTTTCCTTGGTTTCTTCTGTTTTCTCCACTTCTTACGCTATCTCCAGTCATTGACTTTCTCCCCCTCAAAGGTAGGGTCTCCTTAAGTGAATTACCTTAGAGGAAAAAAAATTCACTTTTCTGTAAGATAAAACCCAGAAGGGCAATGTACATGTGTCCTATAGTCACTGAAAAGTTCTAGTTATCAGGCTTTTCTAGTTATCAATATCAAAGAAAGCAGACATTTTGGACATCTTTGCCTTTAGAAAGTACCTTTTCTCGGAGAAGCTGTTTTCTCTCAGGTTCTCTCAGTATTTTTCTTTCCTTATCACTTCCCCCTCCCCCACCCAGATCTTCTGAGGTCCTTCTAAACGCTGAGGTTCTACTTTCTCAGAGGTTAGGTCTGCTCAAAAAATGTCCATATTTCTGCCCCTTCCTACAAAGGTTATTGCTCCATCCTGACAGGAGCGGTGCTTTACATGTACATAAAGGTTTTTGTGAACCTAAAATTAATATATATGTGAATTATGATTATCCCTAGAATTTTACTCTTTACCCTCTACCATAAAGGCTTGATGCATGGGAGAGGCGATGCGATACATTAAAAAGGGCGGGGGATTTAGAGTTAAGGACATCTGGGTTCACATTCCAGCTCTGCAACTTCTTGCTGGTGGTCCCTTGAGAATTCACTTAACCTTTCCTCATCTGTAAAATGCGGAGGTTGGACTTGACATTAATTGTGTCTTTTGGGTCTAACTCCATGAATCTATGAACATATTTTCAATTAGGCAATGGCTGCCTATACTTTTTCCCTGGCTGCCTATACTTTTTCCCTCTCTACCTATACTTTAAAAACTCCTAGATCTAGGGCTAGTGGCTTCATATATTTCACCTACAGTGAAAGCCACAATAGCTCAGTCCTGCCTCTGTAGTTCAGACCCCATGACCTTCAGGTTTCAGGCACACACTTAGAATCATGGCATCTCAGCGTTGGGAAGCATATGGAGGCCATTTAGCTCAACCTGTTTATAAGAACAATCCCTCAATGAGCGTTTAGGAAGAATCTCCTAGGGGCTAGTCACAGGATACAAAGAGAAAGTGTGAAATCATCCCTGCCCTCAAGGAGTTTATAGTCATAAAGGGGAGATCTCACATTCACGGACATGTACACGCACGTGTGCACAACACACACACAAAGATATACAAATCATATACAAAATTGAGTATTCAGGAAGGGAGGGTATTATTAACAGCTGAAGGGATCAAGGAAAGCTTCACATAGAAGGTTAACAAGCTGAGTTTTGAAAAAATCAAAGGTGTGCAGAGGTGGAGGTGAGCAAGAATCGCTGTTCAGGCATGGGGGACAGCCCTTGCAAAGACAAGACAGGACATAGAATGTGTGTGATACCTGTGTGACTGTTTTTTGGAGTTGGAAAGAACCCCAGAGAGTACCTAGTCTAACACCCTCATTTTATAGAGGTAATGGCGATTTAGAGTGATGAAGTGACTCCTTTAAGGTCATAAACCTACCAGAGATAGGACCTGAACTTTAATGTTCTGACTCCAGAGCCAGCACCGTCTCATGCTGCCATAATGCATTTTCCTCGGTACAGAAAGCCTTTAGGGTTAGTCCGGGTCACCATTTTCCTCTCTCTCTGAATCTCATGATTCTTTTTGTTAAGACTTAAAGTTCTTTTTCTTTTTTTGTTGTTGTTTGTTTTTTGGGAATGGGATTAAATGACTTGCCCAAGGTCACACAGCTCTTAAGTATCTGAAATCAGATTTGACCTCAGGTTCTCCTGACCCCAGGTCCAGTGCTCTATTCACTGCCCCACCTAGTTGTCTCAGGCTCTTTCCAAATTCTTTTCTGCACCTTCCTTGTCAGAATTTGCCCTACCAAGGTATGGCGTGACTACAGGAAAGATCACTGACTCCAGTTATAAGAAATATGGTGGAGCCAGGACCCCAACCCAGAATCCATGCTCTTACCACAGTGTACTGTCTGGCTTATCCATATTCTACTCATGCTTCCCGATCTCGCTCATGGTTCTTCCTCCTCTGACAACTTCAGTCCACACTAATCTCTTTCTTCTTTGATATCCTGTGAGTCATATAATCTAGCAGAAGTGTCAAACATGCAGCCCTTGAGCTACAGGCAGCCCTCCACACTCCCCACTGTGGCCTGAACCAGATTAAAATCCAGTTGGGGAATATTTGACAAAATGAACAAAACTACAACAAAAGAGATACTGCTTTTCAGTCATGTCCAACCCTCTGTGACCTCATTTGGGATTTTCTTGGCCAAGATACTGGACTGGTTTGCCATTTCCTTCTCCAGGTCATTTTTATAGATGAGGAAACAGAGGCAAACAGGGTTAAGTGACTAGCCTAGGGTCACACAGATATTACATGTGTGAAACTAGATTTGAACTCAGGACCATGAGTCTTCCTGACTCCAGACCCAGCACTCTATGCACTAATGGCGCCCCCTAGCTGTCCCCAAACATAACTAACATTACATTTTAAAACTAATATGTGTTCCTCAGGGAGGCTTATATATGGACTTTTTATTATTGATGTTTGGTATATTAATCCTGTCTGACTCTTCATGACCCCATTTGAAGTTTTCTTGGTAGAGATACTCAAGTGGTTTGCCATTTCCTTTTCCACCTCATTTTACAGATGAGGAAACAGAGGCAACAGAGTCAAGTGACTTGCCCACGATCCCACATGTAGTAAACGTCTGAGGCCAGATTTGAACTCAGGAAGATAAGTCAGCCTAGGTTCAAATCTCACTTCATTCATTCATGTAATAATTACTTATTCAGGGACTATTATATGCCACGCATTGGTACATAATGAAGCAATCTCTGCCCTCTCAACGAACGATGGACAATTTGATAGCAGTGTGATCACAGGAAAGTCACTTGATGTCTCTGAGTTTCAGCTCATCTGCAAAATAGGAATGATTATGATTATGATAGGCAAGGGAAAAACTTGGTAAATTGTAAATTACTGTAGAAATAGAAGCTGCTGTTCTTAATAATTCCCAGTTTCTTGATGTTAGTGAAAACCAAAAGAGGACATGAAGAGGGCAGCATGGGAAAGGAAAGCATGGTCAGGAGTTATGTAGGAAGCACAGATATGGATGGGGTATGAATAATAACGGTAATAATAAGTAGCATTTATATAACACTTTAAGGCTTTCAAGGTACTACTAATATTGTCTCATGTGATCCTCATCATAACCCTGGGAGGGAGATGCTATTATTAGCCCATTTTGCAGATGAGGAAGCAGAGGTAGATAAAGGTTAAATGACTTGACCAGGATCACACAGCTAGGCCCAAGACTGAATTGGAACTCATGTCCTTCCTGATTTCTGGCCCAGTACTCTAGCCATTGCACCACTCTGCTGCCTTATTGGAAAGAGAATTCATACTGGGGACCTTAAAAATTCATTGGAATAATGCCACACAATGTCTTGCAATCACAGGAAAAGAAGCTTTCAAGGAGAGAGGGAAGGAGGAGACATGGAATGTTGGTGGACCTTTGGAATTTAAGATACTTCAGAAAGGGAAAAGATCTTTCCTTGGTTGAGGCACTAAGAAGGAGATTGATTTAGCCAAGAACCCACAAGGAGGCAGAGAATTAGGAGGAACCCTGAGATCTTAGATTACCAACCCCTATTCCCACCTTAAAATTAGAAACAGTCCTGACCTCCCTTTGCTGCTAGTAATCACGCCAGAGGCTTTAGCGATGAACAATTTTAATATATTCCACATATATTTTCCTATGTCTTTGTCCTTGGGCAGAAATTATTTCATTCTTTGTCTTTGTACCCTTATTGCCTGGCACACAGTAGGTACTTAGTACATGTATGTAGGTAGATTAATAAGGCTTTCTGAACCCTGAATAATTTCAACAATAATAGCAATAATATTGATGAAGAGGAGAACGCCATCCCAATTATTATGATCCCCAAGCTCCAGAGAATGAAAAGCTTTCAAAGTATAGAGACCTAGCAAAGGGACAGCAGGCAGGTTCATGGCATCCCTTTGTCCTGCATGCTACTAGAGATGCTTTCAGACAACTCCCAAAAGATGTGCTCAGAGTCAAATATTTCTACTGTCAATTTAGCAAGCAGTATTTTATCTACCTGTGTAATAGTCCATAAAACATTAACTATACAAGGATAGTAGAAAGAAAGAGATTTGTTCTAGGATCATTTTTATTTGAACTTCATTGGAAAAAAATGGAAAAGGTTTGCAGAACACCTAACATACCTTTTCTGATTCTCACAACAACCCAGTAAGCTAATAATTATCCTCATTTAACAAGTAAAGACACTGAATCCCAGGGAGTCCAAGTGATTTAGGACCATAAATCTAGAGTTGGAGGAGGCCTCTGAAGCCATTTAGGAATTCACTCAATAAACATTTATTAAGCACCTTTTGTGGGCAGTTAGGTAGCACTGTATAGAACACTGGGCCTGCAGTCAAGAAGACTCATGTTCCTGAGTCCAAATATAGACTAGCTGTGTGACCCTGGGCAAGTCACCTACCCAATTGCCCCCCCCCCCAAAAAAAAGAAAAGAAAAAGAATGATCATCTTCACAAGCACATCAGGTGACCTCAGAGGTCCTATCCCTTCATTTTACAGATGAGGAAACTGAGGCCCAGAGAAGTTAATGGCTTAGGACTAAGATAGCTAGGTGGTACAGGGCCTAGAGTTAAGAAGATCTGAGTTGAAATCAAGCCTTATATAGATACTTATTAGGTGTGACCCTGGGCAAGACACTTAACCACTGTCTTCCTCAGTTTCCTCATCTGTAAAATGTGGATAAAATAATACTTCCCAAGGTTGTGAGGATCAAATGAAACTGAGATCCAAGGAATTTAAGTACCTTAGATTCATAATTCTAGAGCTGGAAGGGTCTTCAGAGGATATCAAGTTCAATACCCTCATTTTGCCGATCACGAAACTAAGAACCAGCAAGATTAAGTGACTTGCCTCAGGTCACACAGATGGAATATACCAGAGGGGGCACTTCAGGTGTGTTTCTGAGCATCTCATTTTGTAGGTGAGGAAACTGAAGTCAAAGAGCTAAGTGATTGCCCAAGACCCCAGAGCTGAGACATGAAGCCAGGTCTTTTCCCATTCCAGGATAATGTCCCAGAGGTACCTTCCAATTCTACCTTTCCACCATTCTCTGCTGCATTTCCTGCCCCAGACAATTCATTTTTAAAACCTGACTGGCCTGGATAGCAGCCCCAGCAAAGAGGCCACTCCAATAAAGAGAATGCTTCCATCAGAGAGAATCTCTGACCCCAATAGCAGCTGTCATTTTATCTCTTCTCCTCTAAAAAAGGAAGCCCACAAAACAGTGACTTCTTAAAACAGGAACAATCCCTAGGGAATCAAAGATCTCGAGCTGGAATGGACCTCAGAGATCATCTTCTCCAATCTCCTGTTTCCTTTTTATTTTCTCTTTTACAACGAATTTAATGATCAGCAACAGACAGGATCATTTCACTACATAAAGAACAATAAAGAATACTACAGTGAAACCTGGATTTATCTTTTGTACCTCTTAAAAACGTTTTTAATATTTTATTGTATTATTTTATATTTTAAGATTGTTTGCTGGCCCCCTACCTTACCCACAAAACAAGGTTGGAAGGGCTATGGCTGTTCCCAGGTTCAGTGCTCTGATCTGCTTTGTTTCCAACCTAGGCCAGTTCTTCCCTCCTTAAGCAACCTTCTCTTTCCCTTCAGCCTAGGAGGCCCAATGGAGTGGACATCAGATTGACTTGGCCAAGTGGGACTAAGGACTCTCTAGGCTCAGACTGCTCAGTAGCCAACAATACAGGCATTCACCACCGCATCTCAAGTCAAGAATGTTTATTTCATTGATATTATAGGGATAAAATCACCATTTGTTTCCCTTTCCCATGATAGTTTTATTTTTATTTTTGAAAAATATTTTATTGATGCTCTTTTTTGTTCTCTCTATTGTTATACATTACTATTATACTGTTATTATCATTCCCATTTTATAGATGAGGTAATGGAGACTCAGAGAGGTTCCAAATAGTTCTTCCTTATAATGAATAAGTAAAATCAACATATTGGCTATGTCTGAAAATGTGTCTCATTGTGCATCTTTCATCTATAACCTCTTCGCTAAAGGTGGGCAACATGTTTCACTATCAGTCTTCTGAAGTCACCGTATTGAGCAAAATCCTGTAGTCTTTTGGAATTTTCCTTCAATTTATTGTGGTCATTATGTAAATTATTCTTCTGGATCTGCTTACTGCACAACCTGTGTCACTTCATGCAAGTCTTTATAGGAGCTACATTTTACCTTTTTTCTTGCCACTGGATTCTGATGACTCTAGAGAAGAAAAAAAGGCTGATGACTGAAGGCTCTGCCTCACTTAAATCCAATTTATGCACAAGTCAAAACATCACCCGCATGATGGTCTTTGGTGCCCTTCCAGAATGAAGCAACAGAAACATCGATATTTCATAACATCTGTCTGTCTGTCTATCCATCTATCCATTCTTCTGTCCATCCATCCAATCTATTTCACCATTTGTTCAGCCATTCCCAACTGATGGACAATCATTTTGTTTCCAATTTGTTGCTACAATACAAAGAACTGCTCTAAATATGTGGGTCCTTTCCCTCTGTCTTGGACTTCTTTGAGGTATGTGCTGAGTAGTGGTCAACGGGTATGCACATTTTACTGACTTGGAAGGTATAGTTCCAAAGTGTGTAACAGAATGGTTGGAACAATTTACAACCCCAACAAAAGTGAGTGCCTCAGTGTGCCTATCTTCCCCCATCCCCTCCAGCAATTGTCATTTTTTGCCAATCTGATGCGTATCATGTAGAAACTCAGTCCTTTTAATTTGTTTTTCTTCTTGTTAGTGATTTGGAACATTTTTATAGGTCTATGCTTCATTTCTTCATTTGAAATCTGCCTTTTCATATCCCCATTGCCGGTTTTACAGAAGAGCTATGACACACAGTCCAGTGGGGAGCTGCTTTGGCCTGACTTGCAGTTTTTCCCCTTCTTGTCTTTTGATGCCCATGAAGGGGAGCCTCTGAATTCCTCAAGAACACCACTGACTTACTGGCTTCAGATGATGCTGCTTTTCCAAACTTAGCATCCTTGCAATCAGCAGATGGGCTGGCAATATGAAGTCCCTGCGGTGGCCATAACAGATGTTGGAAGGATTCGAGGAAAGCCCCTCTTGGTCCCGAGATGGGGAAACTTCCCAGATTCCCTTTGGAGCTAGAAGTTGACCTGGAGGAGTGGCAGAGGGGGGAGTTATCCAGGAATTCTGGCTTTGGCTTAAACACACCTCAAGCAGACACATCACTGCGGCTCTGGACCGACCCCTCCTGTCTGCTTCCGAATCATCAGGGGCCTCCCTCTGCTGGCAAGGTGCCTTTCTTTTTTTCTTTTTCTGCTGCCAGGCGGGCTCTTAGAATTTCTGGTCATGAATAGGTTAAAGCAGCAGCCAGCTCTGCCTGCCCGCCAGCCTGCCTGCCCGCCTGCCCGGGCTGAGTTAGCACTTCCCTGGGCTTGCTTGCGGAGCATCTCCAAGTAACAGCATTTTGCATCATGGAAAAGGGGTGGAGGTGGGGTAGAAGGGGGTAAACGGCGGGAGGTCGGAGGAGTCCTTATTTGACAACACCTCCCTCCATCTCTTCCTCCTGGCTCGGCTGGAGGGGGGAGGGGTGGAGAGGGAGTGAGAACACAATTTCGTAGGGAAGGATTAGCCCAGGCTGTCAGCCAAGAGACTGTCTAGTGCCTACTGCGGATTGCTGTTGCTGCTGCTGAATTCAGCCGGGCAGAGAGACAGAGACAGACAGAGGCAGACTCTCACGCACAGCATCGGCTGGGTCAGCCACTATTTTGGGCGTGGGGGACCCCGGATCCTGGAAGTGGGCTCGCTCCTGGGCCAAGAAGACCACCTTTCCCCCGCCCCTCCAACACACAGCTCACCAGTACAGGCAGCAGAAGAGAGGAAGCTGGGGGCAGCTCTCCACAGCAGCCCCAGTGCTGAACTTTCAAACCCTAAAGGCACGGATCCCTTCCCAGTCTTTCAGGGTGAGTGGGGGGCAACCAGCCACCAGCTGGGCCTGCCAGGGGGGCCGTGCTGGAGGTGTGGCAAAGGGGAGACTGGCCTCATCAACCCTTCTGGAGGAGACAGGACCCCTATGAGGGGAAACTTAGCCTCCTCTTTCTTCCCTCCTACAGCTAGCCCAAGGCTTGCGTGGGTTTTTATTCTTATTTTTCCTTGACTGGGTAGCATTGTTTGAGATTCTGGAAGAGAGGGGGCAGCAGGTCTGAGAGACGCTCAGATGTTTGGGCTGGACTGAATTGGAGGCTTCCCTGAAGGTTCCAGTGGCTCATTCTTCTCATTTGACCTCTTCACTCCCCTTACACCAGCCAGGGGGCTGATCTGGGGCCCTTGCCTCCAGTGCTGTGATGTCCTGTGAATGTACAGGACCCAGGAAGGATGCCCAATACAGCCACATGACGATGAGCAGGACTTCCAAGGACTCAGAGGAGAGAGCCATGGATTCTACGTTGGTGACCTCTGCTCCAGCTTCTGGGACCTTCTCCCATGTCTTTGGTCAGCAGTGCCAACTTATGGAGGCAGGTAGGAGCGTGTTCATGTGTGTGTGTGCGTGTGTGTGTGTGTGTGTGTGTGTGTGCATGCGCACAAATGTACATGAGCTAGCATTGGTGTTGGCTGGAAAAAGAAGTACGTGATCTGGCAAGATGGTTCATGGATTTGGAGACTGAGGGCCTGGGTTCAAATCACTTACTACCTGTGTGACCTTGGACAAGTCACTTAATCTCTATGACTTTTCCTCCCATGTAAAAGAAGGGGGTTGAATGACATGGTTTCTGACATTTCTTCCAGCTTTACATCTATGATCTGATGATGATGATGGTGTGTGTGTATGTGTGTGAGTGTGTGTGTGTGTGTTCTGCTCAGAGAGTCCCATGTGGTCTTTATTCTAGAAGTATCCTGGAAACAAGATGAAAAATGGCAGAGCAGCAGAATATTAAGGTGGATATGAGAGGTGGGTTGGGTTTTGAAGAAACAAAAAATCTCCAGCTAGTTTCAACCTGGGGCCTTGCCCTCAATCTCCTTCCCAGGGTTTGAAATGAAATTCTCAAGAGATGCTTCCAAAGCCTGTAGCTTTGGCCTAGTTGAGAGAATGTCCCCTAATCCTATTCTGTCACAATTTTTGTGCCTTTTTTTCTGGATAATTGAAATGCCTACTTTGGGGGTTTGGAGGGGTTGGGATGTATGAGGGCTCTGAATCAAATTCTCATTGTATCAGTAGTGTGAATCTTGGCTGACTGACCTTTGGTATGGAGAATGTCAGACTTGAATGAGGCATTTTTGGTTAGCTAATTATTTTGGTACTTAAGTTTTTGAGATGTTTAAGCTTTAAGGATACATAAAGATACCCTTATTTATTGTTGGAGGAATTCCTTTAAAATTACTTGATATCTTCATATCTTTCATTCCCCATACCCTGGACTCCCGCATAAAACCTTTTTTTATGAGAAAGGAAAAGAGTAAAGCAAAAAAAATTGAAACATTGTGATGATGCGTAAAATATTTGATCTTAATAATCCTCCACCTCTTTCCCATGAGGGAGGAAGATATGCGCCTTATCTCTTTTCCAGGACCACCATTTTTTTTTTATTATTTAAGAACAACTTCATGGCCTTCAACCCTAAAGATCCTCCAAACCTTAGGGGAGTTATAAGGATTTCTCCTTATCCCTAGGTGAATTTCTCTTCCCCATGGCCTGGAAAGTTGACTTTATTCATTGACTTGAATTGAATTCCTAACCTTGATTAACCATCTTACAAGTACGTGCTTCTTTGGGGAACCTGGTAAGAGTGTGAATGACTCAGTGCACACTCATCCCACTAGTCAACTCCATAAAAATATTATTTATGGCAAATCAATCACTCAGTCAACAAGCATTTATATAATTACTTAACCCTTCTGGACTTCAGTTTCATTATATATAAAATTAGGAGGTTGGACTAGATGACTTTTAAGGTCCTTTTCTAAATCTATGATCCTAAGTGCCTGATGTGTGCCAGGTAGTACACTAAGTACAAGGGACACAGAAACAAAAGTAAGGCAGTATCTTGCCCTCAAGGAGCTTCTATTTTACAGGAACAAAAGCATACCTTTATAAGAGATATAGAATAGTTAAAAATGAATATGATAATTACAGCATTTATGTAGTACATTGTTTTATATGCACTTTATGTATGACTTTCATTTGTTCCTTACAATCATCTTGTAAGGCAGATGTTATTGTTATCCCCACTTTACATATGAGGAAACTGAGGCAGGGAGAGGTGAAGTGATTTACCCAGGATCATCTTCCTGATTCCAAATCCAACACTTTATTCAGTATTTCACCTAGCTGTTAATTGAAGGGAGGAGACCAGCAGCTGGTGGAATCAGGAAAGGCTTTATGTAAAAGATGGCACTTGATTGAGTTTTGAAGGAAACCAGGAATTCCAAGAGGTAGAGAGGGAGGGCATGCCAAGTATGGGGAACAGCCAATACAAAGGCATAGAGATGAGAAATGGAATATAAAAAAAACAGCAAGGAGGCCATACCAGGCTGGACTATAGTGTATATGGAAACTTTGACATGAAATTCTCAGGAGATGCTTCTAGAGACACTTGGTCTCTAGAACTTTGACCTACTTGGGAGAATGTCTCCATTCTGCCATAATTTTTATGTACTGTAGATGTAGGGATGGGTCATCATATACACATACACATGTATGTGAATATGTGTATATATCTGCACACATACATGCATATCTATGAGGATCTACAATGTGATAGACATTGTAAGGAACATACCCACATTCATATTTAAATCTCCATTGCTTGAAAAACTTTTTTAAATTGACAAAATTTATATGTGTGTGTATATTATACATATATTTATGTATCTACATAGGAATCAGTGGATAGAGGGCTGGGCTTGGAGTCAAGAAAACCTGGATTATACGAGCTCTGTGACAATGGGCAAATCACTGATCCTCTGAGGGATCCCATGGTGCTGGGAATTTGGAGAAGAGTTACAATCTGCATGAGTGCAGAGAGCTTCCATGAGAGGAGGAAGCATCTGATTCTGATGGTATCACAGGCCTGGATGGCTGACTGCCTTTCTCTCTCTCCTCCCTCCATCTCCTTCTGATCTATCTACTTATTTATCTCTCTGTCATCTATCTACCTACCTGTCTATCTGTCCACTGACTTACCTGTCTCTCTACCTATCATCTACCAAACTACCTGCTTGTCTATCTAGCCATCATCTACCTGTCTGTTTTTCTGACTGTCTATCATCTATCTGTCTTTTTTCTATCTATAGTCAATCTACCTACCTGTCAGTCTACCCATCTACTTACCATTTATCTACCTGCATCTCTGTACCTGTCTATCTTTCTGTGTCTATCTCTGTCTCTCTCTGTTTCTCTGTCTGTCTCTCTCTGATACACACACAGACACACATACATGCAAGCATGCATGCACGCGCACACACACACATGGAAGATCTGGTCCCTGAATTCTAGGAGACATGACATCATTACTGGAAACAACACCCTGGTTTAGGTTCTTAAAGGATGTATGAGCTACCCCTCAGGAAGTGGTGGGTTCCCCCTCCTGGAGGTCTTCAAACATATGTAAAATATGTTGTAAGGGGATTCTTTGCCTAGCAGGACTTGGACTCAGTACCCCTCTGGGAAATGGGACTGATCAGCAGAGATTCCTGACCATGGGGGCTGTCTGACACTGAACTAAGCTTCTGGGAGTCTGTGGAATCACCTTTTCTGAGGGCCCTTGAAGGCAGGAGTGATTCTCCCCTCAATTCCTCAAGCCCTTATTAATACACGCCATTGCCAGGATTTATGCTAGGCACTGGCCTGATGAAGAAAATTAGAAATGGCACCTCTTTTCAAGGAGCTTGGAGTTGGAGGGCAAGGGATACAGCATCTACACTCATAGGTAAATGCAAGCTAGTGAAGAGGAAGACTTCCTATAGGAGTGGATACCTGACCTGAGTCTGGAAGGGAAGCTAAGGAATCTAAAAGGTGGAGGAAAAGAGGGATTGTGTTCTGGCGGTGGCAACAGCCAATGCCAAGGAATGAAGATAGGAGAAGAAATGCCAAGATCAGGAAACAATTGGCCAAAAAAAATGCCATTTAGCTGGAATGTAGAAGTGAGAGCTCAGGCATCTGGAAAAGGAGACTGGAACTAGATTGTGGGGGTCACTGACCTCCCCTTTTAAGGAGTAGTAGACAGAGCTGCTGCAGAAAAATTGGGTACCTAATGTCCATTTCATTCTTTCAAAGGAAACTGACAGTAAAAATTCAAGTGGATGGTTACAGCTGGATTGAATTATTGGCATGTGGTCAAACAGTAGCTAAATAACGCTTCAGATTTTTGTTTGAACAGTTTCAATAGGTGATATCTCTTTTCATTTGATTTGTGAGTGTTTGATTATTTACCTTTTTTTTTTTTTTGGTCACTTGAGACAGTGTGGTAGAATGGAGGCAGGACATGGGGTTCAAAGCTCTTATTTGATGTTTACGAGTCATGGGATTTGGGGTGGGTCATAACCTTCCTGAGCATGTTTCTTCCTGTGCAAATGAGGGAGACCCCAGGGTAGGTCATTGCAATCAATCCCTCGCCCTGTTGTTCCTCTCACTAGAGGTAAGCTCTTCATAAGATCATGGGCTGAGAGCCGGGAGGGATCTTAGAGGATATCCAGTTCAATCCCTTCATTGAAAAAAATAGGGTTTTACTAAAATCTTTTGTTTTCACATCCTCTACATTCCCCCTATATTTTTACATCCTTCTCTTCCTCCCTCCACGAGAGAGCCTCTCCTTTTAAAAGAACTTATATTTTTAAAAAAAAGGAAGAAGAGAAAGTATTAGCAAAACTAAATAATATGTTGAAAAAAGTTGAAATGACATGCTGTTTTCCACACATGTGGACCTCCACTTCTGGAAAGCAGTGCCCAGAGACGTTTCATAATAGATGCAGCCAGGTGGCACCATAGTGCACAGAGCAGTCCAGCCTCAGACCTTTACTAGCTGTGTCACCCTGGGTAAGTCACTTAACCCCTGTTTGCCTCTGTTTACTCATCTGTAAAATGGGAATGAAAACATACCTACCTTCCTGCGTTGTTATGAGGATCAAATGAGATAATATTTGTAAAGCACTTAGCACAATGCCTGGCGCCAAGTAGGTGTTTAATAAATGCTCATTCCATTCCTATTTATACCATGGTAGTCCTTGCTTATGCTGCCTGTGTTTCTGTCTCTTCTCTCTTTACTTTGTGTCTCTTCATTGAAGTCTTTCTGTGCTCTTCTGAATTCTTCGTGTTCCTCTTTTCTTACTATAGCTGTACTTAGCTTACTTATGCTACAGTATAGTAACATTCTTTTCCATTTATGTTCCAGAGTATGTCCCCAGTCAAAGGGCATCTGCCTTGCTTCTAGTTCTTTGTTACTGCAAAACATGCTGCCATCAATTTTTGGGTGTCTGTGGAACCCTTGTTTTTGTCAATGACCTCCTTGGCAGCCTCTTATTATAGATGGAGAAACCAGACACCAAGAGGTTAAAGGTTTTTTTAGGGCTGGAAAGCTGACAAGTACACCCAGATCTTCCTGACTCCAAGTCTGTGCCTTAGCCATGGTACCGTGCTATGTCCTGTCAGTTCTGATGAGGGTTTTGTTGGAACCAGCTCTAACAGGTTCATGAGATTCTATTGATAAATTTCCAGGGTGAACATTCATATCTCAGAAATTGGCAAGCACTTACAAATCAGGGCCTGACTTCTTCTTTTGCTGATTGCCTAGACTGGGGAAAATCCAAAGGCCCTCTAGGTCCTCAAGGGAGGTCAAAGGGCTACACTGGAGGACCTAGAAGGTCAGATGTAGCCTCGAGGCCACAGGCTCCCCACCCCTGGTCTGGACTAAAATATTAACAATGTAGATTAAACTTAAAAGCATGTCTCTACATACATTTGTTTTTTTCAGAGATGGTTGTTAAACATTTACCAGCAATCCCCTGACTCTGACTCAGTTGTCCATACCTACATACTTCATTGGCTTAAATTTATGTGTTGAAATTAAATCTCTTTAAAGAGGGAAGAATGTCACTTTTTGGATTATTTTTTGGACTGGAATTTTGGGGGTCATTCTCTCTAATTTGTTGACAAGATCCCACCCAAACTCTCGTCATGGAGGGAGAATGAAAGTGGTCAGAGAATTCATGATAAAGTTAAGGCCAGAGCTAGACTACTCTGGAACCAGACTCTTGTTCTTTTTCTGGCTGCTAGTTCAGTAGTGAGAGAAATTATTAGTAATTACCATTTATGGGAGAGATCCAGGCTTTTTCCCTGTTCTGTTTCCTTCTTCAAAGCCCAGCCTGTGAAGGGCATTACTAACCTTGGCCAAAAATTTACCCCACCTAGTATCATCTTATCTAAGGCTAGTGCCTGTCCATTGTGTTCCACTCAAGTAAGTATGGGTAGCAGTAGATCCTTTGTCTAGATTGCCCAAGGTTTGGGGTGGTCTGAGTGTGGAAACATCTCTTCGTCCAAGAATGACATGATGTCGCTCTCTCAGCCCCTCACTGGAGTGAGCCCACTTCTCATTGTGTTGTTCATTTTCTCATTAATTGTTAATCAGAGTTGATTTCCACCCTTAGGAACACCCAGTCTTCCAAGGGCATATAAACAGTGAACCTACCCATGAGGGGTCTTTGGCATTTAAGAGTGCCACTGACCTTTTTTTATTAATAAAATGCTAGCATCATTAATAAAATGATTAATCATCCAGAGACTCTGTCTCTCAAACTTTTTAAAGGTCATAGTAGTCACCCAGAAGCATTACCCTTACATTAACCCATTAGGCCTCTCTCCTTTAATGTATGAGTCCAAACTGAGAGAATCTGGTTCTTTTGACTTCCGCTCTTTGATACACGGATGGGATGAGACCTGAGTTAGCATGGTGAAATAGAAATGAGCCTCTAAAATACTGGCTGTGTGGACAGGGTGCTGACCTTAAAGTCAGGAAGGTCTGAGTTTGAATCCTATCTTAGACACTTACCAGTTGTGTGACCATGGGCACTTAACCTCTGCCTACCTTTATTTCCTCATCTTACACCCATGTAAAACGGGAATGGGAATGACATCTGCCTCACAGGGTCATTTTGAGGATCAAATTGGATAAAACTTGTAAAGCATTTTACTTTGCCAGCCTTGAAGAGCTATAAAATATTAATGATGAGAACTATGTTCTTCTCTCCTTCATCTGCCTTTCTCCTTGGTATCTTTCCAGTTTTTTTTTTGCAGGCTCTTTGCCTCTCCAAATTCCCCTGTCTTGAGGCTTCCCATTTGTTTCCTCATTGGATATTGGTTCTCCACCCTCTTCTGTCTTTCCAATAAGGCAAGGCTCCTCCAAGTTGTTTGATGGTAACTTACAAGGTATTTTCCTTTAACAAAATTGTAGGTGACCTATAGATTGTAGCTTGCTGAATGGATTTGGTACCAAATAGCCTCAATGATAACTTAGCAGAAAAGAAAGACATTATTCCTTACCAATGAGAATGGATTACTTTGTACCTTTTGGTAGATTTGCTTGACTTGAACATCAAAGGAATACAATAACTTGTAAGTGCCTGGCACATGGTAAATACTTGGTAAATGCTTCTTGACCTGACTTGGTAGGACGTAACACTTAGGAATGGGGATAGTCAGCCAACAAGTATTTATTAAATGCTTACTATGTATGAGGCACTAATCATTTCTTCTTATCCATTTGTTCTATGTGTTATCCTATTCAGAGGACGCTAAGAGAGCATAAATAGAACTGTTACAGGGACAATACAGCTAGCTGACATTTACATAGGTTGATAGAGCACTTTACAGAGATTGTCTCATTTTATCCTTGAGATAATCTTGGAAGGTAGGTGCTATTATATTTATATTGTAGAAGAGGAAACTGAGGTCCAGCGAAGCTAAGGGACTTATCTAGGGGTCATAGCTAGTAAGTGTCTAAACCCTGATTTGAACTCAAGTCTCCATGACTCCAGGTCCAACACTCTTGCCACCATGCCTACCAGATGTCTGTATTATAGGATAAATGGGTATTACAAAATCATAGAATCTCAGTGTTGGAAGCTTCCTCAGAGGTCATCTCCTTCAATATCTGAAAACCTGTGAACAGTAAACTCAACACATGCTCATTCAGTCTCCTTTTGAACTCATCACCTCCTAAGGCTGTTCCATTTCACTTTTGGAATCTGATTATTAGGAATCTTTTCCATGCATGGAGACTAAATTTTCCCTCTGCGACTTCTCTTCCCATTGCTTTTTATTCTGCCCAGTGGGACCAGGCAGAATGAAGCTAATGCCTCTTCTACACAGCAGCCTATAAAAATGGCTATCATGTTCCCTCTGCATTTTCTCTTCTCCATCTTCAGTTTCTTCTACCTACCTTTGAACACCAGTTTCTCATCATTTCAGCTCCTCTATAGACATATTTCCAGGACCTTATGAGTTATAATGCTGTTTCTCAACCAGGGACTCGGAGCACTTTGATGTGGTTAAGATATCCTCAGTGTTTTGTGAAATCTTGGGTTTCCTTTGTCATATTCTCTTTTTTTTTTTTTTTAAACATGGAAGGTACATGTGGTTGGAGCCCTAATTAACTTAGGACATCTAGGACTTAGCATCAGGGTCCCAAATTTAGAGGGTGCTGGCAATACTGACATTCTTTTGAATATAAATAATAAATAATATATATAATATATAAATAAATAATTATAATAAATAACAGAATATAAACAATAGAGCTTAGCCCCAAGATAGCAAGAGTAGTTCAAATAGCAAGCTATAAGTTGGGCAGCTAAGTGGTGCAGTGGATAGAGTGCTGAGCCTGAAGTAAGAAAGATTCATCTTCCTGAGTTCAAATCTGGCCTCTGACATTTACTAGCTGGGTGACCCTGGGCAAGTTGCTTAATCCTGTTTGCCTCAGTTTCCTCATCTGTAAAATGAGCTGGAGAAGGAATGACAAACCATTCATGAAGAATACAATAAGTTGGGGTCTTCATCCTTTGCACTTGTCTTGCCCTACCCTCTATCCCCAAGATCTAAAGGTGTGTGTATATGGACAATAGAGAGATCAACAGTTAGTATGGTATCAGCAATAGGAGAATTGGACCCAAGTTCAGGTTTGCAATTTACCAGCTGGTGACTTTGGGCTTCGGTTTCTTCATTTGTCAAATGAATAAGTTGGACTTCATTTGTCTATAAGACTCCTCCCAACTCTAACAATCTGTATGAATGTGTACAGTGATGGAACTGGATCAAATTCATCCTATGGTCTCTTCTAATTCTACCACAGAGCACAGATTTATAGAAGGAAGAGATCCCAGAGGCCCTCTAATTTAGCCGCCTCATTTTACAGATAAGGAAACTGGGGTTCATGGAGATGACTTGTCTACGGTCATCTGGGTAAAAAGTACAAAGACAGAATTTGAGCCCATGTCTTCTAACTCCAGAGCCAGATCTCTTTAAACTGCTGTGTCATCCTTTGGATAGGATAACACCTAGAACGAATGGATGAGAGAAAAAGAAATGCTTAGTGCCTCATACATAGTGAGTATTTAACAAATAGTTTTTGACTGACTATCCCCATTTCCAGGTGGTATGTCCTAGCATTTCAAGTCAAGAAGCATTTATTAAGCATTTCCTAGGTGTGTGTGTTCATTCTTTGTTGCCAAAGAAGACCATGCCATCAGAGAAATGATGACATGACTTGCGCTTGACTTTATTTTGAGTGAGGGAGGGCTGTGCAGGTCACCAGCCTCACTTCTCCAGAGTCATCTGAATCCCATGACCAGATATTCATCAGGATGACTGGAGATGACCCAGGATGATGAGGCAGTTGGGGTAAAGTGACTTGCCCAAGGTCACACAGCTAGTGAGTGTCAAGTGTCTAAGGTGAGGTTTGTACTCGGGTCCTCTTGATTCCTGCACTGGTGCTCTATCTCTTTACTAGGTGCCAGACACTTAGGAGTTATTGATCTTATGTAAAACTGTAAGAAACACAGTT
Organism: Notamacropus eugenii; assembly: GCF_028372415.1. NCBI lineage: Eukaryota > Metazoa > Chordata > Mammalia > Diprotodontia > Macropodidae > Notamacropus > Notamacropus eugenii. Next base: position 53,051,805 of record NC_092876.1, read on the forward strand.
GTTGACTATCTGAATGAATATGATGCCAGGCATCCCTGATCATAACACATAATATTCTGATGCTAGGCAAAGTCACAAAGAAAAGCAAAACCAATCCTTGCCCTCAGGGAGTTTATAATCCAACAACATACAAGCAACTATGTACATAGAAGATATAGATGGGCTGTACAGGAGATAACCTCAGAGGGGAAACACTAGCTTTGAGGGGGATCTGGGAAAAACCTCTTTCAGAAGGGAGGGTATAAGTGGATACTTGAAGGAAGGTGACTCTTCCCCCTTCCCTTATCTGGTCACTCCCTAAGCAACCCCACTTAGAGTCACACCAACCCAGTCATCAGCCCAGATGATGATAGTAATAAAAACACTTCCACAGCACTTGGAACACTGGAAACAATGGAGGGGGATATTCTAGGCCACCATGTTCAAGGATCTCCATCTTTTCCTCTCCTATCACTTCGAAGATGACCCCAAGTGGCCCCCAACTCCTCCCCTGGTTTTTAATCTATTCTAGTTGGGTATTTTCATCATTTGGCTTTTGGAGTGCACTTTCTTGATAGCATTCATTTCCCCCAGTTCCCTAGAGACTTAGGATGGGAAGAGTGCCCAAGAATCCACCCCTAGGACTACTCCCAACAGGGCCCTCAATTGACTGGCTTTATTCAAACTGAGGAGGGAGAGATAGACTTTAAAAACCTGAACTGGGTCAGTACACTTCTCACATGCTACTCTCAGGCAAAGTAGAGCTGCTTCATCTTTTTTTTTTATTGAAGTTTCAATGAATATATATATTTTTTTTATTAATTTTGAGCTCCCTCCCCCTAGATTTCCCTATGCTTCACAAATGGAAAAGTTGAGAAACACTATATGAAAGGCTCCCCTTGAGGTCTAAGAGAGACAGAGATAATCAGAACTTTCCCCCCAAAAGTGAGTTGACTCTCTCCCTGAGTTGTGTTGGCTGGGACTAACATCCATTGGTAGTTAACTAATGAGTAGACAGGGCCCGTTTTGACAGATCTATTTGCAGTCCTGTGTTTTGTTTGTCCAAGAGATCCTGTTTTCATTAAGAGCTGTTGTTAGCACAGCAAGACGATGTTTGTGGGAACAGGAGTCATGCTCAACTGCCTATCTTTTCAAGGTCAATCCTTGATCTCTTGTTAAAAACCCTCTCTTGGTGAAGACCCCTAGTTAATGAGGGCAACTTCCAGAATGAACTAAAAAATTACAAAATGAAATGAAAAGATATAAAACTAAAAAAAATATGAAATGAAGATATAAAACTAAAAAAATATAAAAGGAGTCACCCAAGTAATCCACATAAATTGGGATAGGGGTTATAGGTAGAAAGGGAATAATCTAAGCCCTGTGGTATAGGGGATAGAACACTAGGCTTGAAGTCTGGAGGACCTGGGTTCAAATCCAGCCTCAGAAGCTTAACTAGCTGTATGATCCCACCCACATTATTTTACCTCTCTGAATCTGGGTTTCCTTATTTGCAAAATGGGGGTGGACTGGCATGGATTGGATGCTCTGCCTTCCAATGCTAACTTTTTGTTTACTGGACTCCCTCTCTCCACTTCTGGAAATTTGAAACGGTTTAATTGAGTTTTCCTTCTCCAAGAGGGAAGATAGAAAACCAAATGACTGGAAGAAAGAGACTGAATGGCCCTCTTGAGCATTTTGGGTTTAAATAGTAGAATCCATCCCTCTAGAAACTAGGCAAATGTGGTGAAGCATTTGTGAAACAGGGTTTGATTCCAAAGCAGCAAATCACCCAGAGAAGTGTTTGTCACCTCTTTGGGGATTAGTGGGTACAGCGGTGTGGGTGGGTGTGCTGAGAGCAGATAGCCAAAATGATTTCATTGCTTCTAGGTCCTGAGCAACACACGGTGGGGGTAGGGGTAAGGCAGGGAAAGAGACTAGAACCAGCCCAACTGTGAAGAAATTAATTATTCTCTCCTACCCACTGATTGTCTTTTTGGGAAACCAAGTGGAAAAACAACATCCCATTATACCTGCCCTGTGTGAAACTAGCCTGTGTCAGGCTCAGGAATTCATAGGCAAGTGGGGTTTGATGGTTCCATTTTGTTAGGGTGTCGTTAGTAGATATCAGGCTGCTTTGATTGGGTGCTGCCCTGGCCCACCTTGTGAGTCTGATGAGTTCCTCTGAGCTACCCTCTTACATAGTCTGCCCTGCTTCCTTTCTCAGACTCCCACTAATAATCCAGCATTTCAGACATACCCAACACTAGCTTTTCTTATCATTATCCCCCAAATCCTCTGTCCAGCAGGTTGCTTTGAAAGGATTGGCAAAGCACTTAACAGCAGTCCCCCTCTCCCCACTAATGAAGCAAAATTCAGCTGGAGCTGTATGCCTGGAGACCCTTCCCCTTCCCCACATCACACGCACACACGCACACATGCACACATGTTGCAGAGTGCCTTGAAGAGTGTTAAATCATATAACAATATAAGATCTTATTATTGCCTCCCTTGCTTCTACTGTAGTGGCCTCATTTGGGGGCAGCAGGGTCTTGCTAATTGCAGACCTATGTGTTTTCAATTAATTCTCCACCTGCATAGAAAGTGGAGAGTTAGAAGGTTAAGTACAATGAAAAGTGCAATGGACCTTGAGTCAGAGGCCTCAGGTTCAAATCTCAAGTCTGCCATTTGTTACCCAAGAGTCATTGAGTTGATCTCTTTGGATCTTAGTTTCTCCATCTGTAAAATACAAACTTGATAGCCCACAATTTTCCTTGCAGCTCTAAATCTGTGATCCCAGTGCATTCCCTAGAAAACAGTCTGAATCAATCAATAGACATTTGTCAAGCACCTTCCATGTAACAGACACTGTTTTACAGATGATGAAGCTGAGATCTAGAGAGGCAAAGGTTACATGCCAAGCAGAATCTGGATTCGAATCCAGATCTTCTGAGTCTAAGATCTCTTTCTGTCATCTCACATGGCTTCCTTCCTGGGATGCCTTCTCCCTCTCCACTCAACCAGCACTGGACTAGGAGTCAGGAGACCTGGATTCAAGTGCAACTGATTTGATTCCAAAACACCAAACCATCCAGAAAAATGTTTGTCATCTATCTGAGGTCAGTGGGTGCAGTTGTATGGGGTCTATGTGAGAGAACAGGGAGCCAAAGTGACTTAGTTCCTTTTAGGGCTTTTTTTGGTCACTTACTGAGTAAACTTGCTAGGGGTCAGAAAGACTTTACAGAATATTAAGTCCAATTTTCCTATTTTACAAAAGAGGAGACTGAGGCCAGCTCATATTCTTCATGGTGTGCTACTTACTCTGCCCGGCACTTAGAAGGCACTTGGTGCTTTGCTTGGATCCAGTTAGTTCATAAATGGCTTGAATTCTTGCATGTATAGGATATCTGTGGTTGGTAGCTAATGCAGAGATATGATTGGATCAGGTATGTCATGGATAGGTATCTGATCTGAAAGCTGACCCACTCTGCGTCCAAAGGAGACTTTTCCACTTGTGTGAGAAACAAAAATAGGATGATGTCTTCTCATCTAGCTGGAAAGGGGCAGGCAGGATCCAGGACTGTCATGGCTGGCCAATCTCTCAGAGGGGTATTGGGCTAGAATTATACTGATCTATCTCACTACAAATATCTGTAGTTTAAGAGTATGATAATGCATGATACTTGTCAAGGGGAGGGTACCATTTAGTCTAGCTCCCTCCCACCAAACCATAGTTACACAAAAGACTATCACAAATGAGTAAATTCCCTCGTCAAAGTAAGCAGTAAATACAAAAACAATAGAAATCCTATGATCATCTCAACTGACACAGAAAAAGCTTTTAACAAAATACAACACTCATTCCTATTAAAAACACTATTTACTTATTCAATACCTTACCAGTCAAACTACTAACAGTTATTTTATAGAGCTAGAAAAAATAACAAAATTCATTAGAAAGAACAAAAGGTAAAGAATATGAAGGGGATCCATGAAAATAAATGTGAAATCTGGCTGTACCAGATCTCAAACTGTATTATGAATTGGTAATCATTAAACTAACCTGGTACTGGCTAAGAAATAGAATGATGGCTTTGTGGAATAGATTAGGTACATAATATACAGTAATAAATGACCATAGTAATCTACTATTTGATAAGCTCAAATATCCAACCTTTTGAGATAACTGTTTGACAAAAACTGCCAGGAAAACTGGAATGAAATTTGGCAAAACTAGATATAGACAAATATCTTATATCATATACCAATATGAGGTCAAAAGAGGTACGACTTAAACATAAAGGGTGATTCTCTAAGCAAATTAGTGGAGCATGGAATATTTTGCCTGTCAGATCTACAGATAAAGGAAGAATTTATGACCAAATAACAGAGAGCATTACAGATATAAATTGATCATTTTGATTACATTAAAGTATTTTTGCAAAAACAAAACCAGTGTAGCCAAGATCATAAGGAAAGCAGAAAACTGGGGGGAAATTTCACATCAAGTTTCTTTGATAAAAGCATTTCTTAACTATACAGAGAACTGAGTCTAATTTATAACAATATACATTATTCCCCAATTAATAAATGGTCAAAGGAATAGGCAGTTTTCAGACAAAGAAATCAAAACTATCTATTAAAAAACCCTTTAAATCACTATTAATTAGAGAAATGCAAATTAAAACACCTCCTGAGATACCACCTCACATCTATCAGATTGGTTAATTTGACAGAAAAGAAAAATAACAAATGTTGGAGGGAATGTGGGAAAATTGAGACACCAATACATTATTGGTAGAGTTGTGAACTGGTCCAACCATTCTGGAGAACAACTTGGAACTGTGCCCAAAGGATTATAAAAGTCTGCATACCGTTTGACCCAGCAATATCACTACTGGATCTGTATCCCAAAGAGATTTTTTTAAAAAGGAAAAAGGATCTATGTGCACAAAATATTTATAGCAACTTTTTATGATGGTAAAGAATTGTCAGTTGAGGAGGTATTCATTAATTGGGGAATGGAAATGGATGGTATGTGATTGTGATGGAATACTATTGTGCTATAAGGAATGATGAGCAGGATGCTTTCACAAAAACCTGGAAAGACTTATATGAACTGATGCAAAGTGAAAGGAATGCAAACAGGAGAACATTGTACACAGTAACAGCAATATGTAGGATGATCAGCTGTGAATGACAACTATTCTTAGCAGTTTAATGATCTAAGACAATTCCAAAGGACTCAGGATGGAAAATGCTGTCCACATCCAGAGAAAGGACTGATAGAGTCTGAATATAGATTGAAGCATACTTTTTAACTTTCTTTTTTTTTTTTTTTAGAGGGGAGTCTTCTGTTATCTTTCACAACATGACTACCATGGACCTATGTTTTGCATGACTGCATATTCAATGTGAAAAATGATTTTAAATCTTAGCAGTAAGTGTCTTGTGGAGACGCTGAGTCTCCAAGCCTAGCCTCCTTCCCCTTACAAATTCAGTCTTTCCTTTAGAAGGACATTACTAATAGTGAGATGACATTGAATCTTCTTTTCCTGGTGAAACTCCAACCCAGGACTTAATTGATTTATTTGCTTGGGTTTAGGTGGAGATAGATTCTTCTGCCTAGTTAGCCCAGTACTGGAGTGGTCTGGTATGATGGGGGGAAGGGGAGGTCGTTTGATAGAACAGGTATTTTCCTCTATCAGGAGGCAAATGATGGCAGGCGATATCAGTCACTATCGGAAAGGTATTGTACTAAGATTAAGTGACCTAAATCATGTACTGAAGGCCTCATTTTAATATAGCCCACCTCCCAGTGTATTGACCAATCAGAGTTGATTGGCATCCCTTGGGAACACCTACTCTTCAAAGGGCATATAACCTTGTACCCTTGAATCCCATATTGAGCCACTTCTGAACTGGTCTCCTTGGAGTGGGGGGGGCTAGTTCTGGACTGTAATTCCCATGCAATGAGTGTCAAACCAGTTTGAGAGAAATAAAAATGTGGACATATACGCACCCTAATTTCATTTGTTTGACAGTGACTTATATCAAATTGCCTTCTCAATGAGGGGAAAGGGAAAGGTGGGAGGGAGAGAATTGGGAACTCAACAATTTTTTAAAAAATGTTAAAAAAGTTTACATGTAATTGAATAATAAAATATTTTGTTTTTCCTTAAAAAATAAAGAGAAATAAGAAAAAGAGTGAGCAGTAAATAGAAATTATGGAGTGGTTTGCCACTTCCTTCTCTAGGTCATTTTAGAAATGAACAGACCGATGCAAACAGGGCATGGTCATGCAGCTAGTAAATGTATGAGGCCAAATTTCAACTTAAATCTTCCTGACTTCAAGCCTAGCACTCTGTTCACAGTACCGCCCAATTGCTTTTAGCTGCTTCCTTGACAATTCCATCCTTGAAAAATTTCCTCCTCAGTCCTCAATTCAGCCCTCTTCTTCCCTCTTTCCAAAGGCCTCCTAAAACATATTTTAGGAGGTGTTTTCTTCTGCTAGCTCCAGGTACAACATTTGCATTTCTGATTTTGCTAAGATGTCCTGTGGTACCACAACATAATTGAATAGGACTCCTCTCTACAATACCCAGGATGTAGTCATCCAAAATTCACTTGAAGACCTTCTGTGATGAGGAACTCACCACCTTCTGAGGTTGCCTACTCCAGGCTTGAGCAATTCTAATTGTTAGGGCATTCTTCTTTATATCCAGATGACACTTGTGGGTGATAACCCCTAAAATTGGTGATATGCCTTCCCCTTGTCTGGGCTTCTGTTTCCTCAGTCAGCAAAATGAGGCAGTTGGATTATGTGATGTCTAGGTACTTTGCAGTTCTAAATCTTCTTATCCTATCATCCTATGAATCAGCTAAGACGTTATCCCATCTTTCATTTGCCACCTGCACTGATGATCTCCTCCATCATTCATCATGCCTTGGGGTTGACCCTGGGTTCTAGAAGCCTCTGCCAGCAGACTCTGAACCCTGGCAGATCCTAACAAGCTGAAAAGTTGTTGGCCTGTCAGAAAGCATTGTAAAAGTGCCAGGCATTGTGCTAAGGATACAAAGGAAGGCAAAAAACCAGATCTTAAACAATTCTATTGTGTACTGTCCAATGATACTTGTTGGCCAGATCTTGCTCTCTCTTCCTTTACATCTGGTCCCTTCTCTCTTCTCCCAGAGTTCCCGGGGCCCTTGTTCATCACCTCTGGTTTAGACTTCTAGAGCAGTATCCTCTTTTGGTCCCCCTGCCTTAATCTCTCCCCACCGCAAACCATTTCCCACATAACTGCCAAAGTGACTTTTCTTTGGCACAGGTGTGACTAGGTCACTTCCCCGCTCAATGAATTCCAGTGGTTCCCTATGAACAAAGCATGTCCCAAGGGTCTTCATGCATTTTTGAGTTTTAGCAGGTTAAAAAACTTGCATGAAGACTTTTGGAAACCACATCTAGACTCGTTTGGTGTTTAGTCCTTCACTGTGACTTTCTTTTTCAGTCTTCTTATACACAAACATGGCTGGGTACACTTGAGGACCCAGAGGGCATGTGCAGACTTCAGGCCACAGGTTCCCCACCGCTGGACAAGCCCCTTTCTCTCTCTCTTTGTTCGGTCTGGAATAGTTGTCTTGTAGGGGTTCACACAAGAACTTTCATCTCCCAGATTTACCCAGCAGTTTCAAACTGGATGCCTTAGAGCAAGCTCAGCATATTTGAAACAGAATCCATTCCCTTTCAAACTTTCCCTTTTACCTAATTATTTGCCTAATTGGTAAGTTATTGGAAATTATTTTACATAATTACCTAATTATTTCTGTCAAAAGCATCACCCAGGTTTGTGACCTTGGGATCGTCCTTAACCCCTGACCCTCCTTCCATGTAACCACTCAGGTGCCAAATCTTGCTGCTTCTACTATGACATCTTTTCCATCCTACCTTTTCTCTCTACTCTTGAGTGATCACATTAACTCAGGTTCCCATCTCTTCTCTCCTCCTTTATTGCAGCCACCTCCTGATTGGTCTCCCTGCCTCCCCAACTTCAATCCATCCTCCACAAAACTGACAGAGTGATTTTACATAGATGAAGTTCTTATCACGTCACTCCCCTACTCAGTCATCTCGACTGGCTCCCCCTAGCCTTTGGAATCAAATATAAGCTCCTTTGCTTGGCTCTAAAGTCCTTCACTGCTTATGTCTATTAAAGGTCTACTAAACTTTTCTAGTCTCATTCTACATCCTCCCCTTTCTACACTCTATGGACCAGACAAACTGGCAGTCTCTCTCCCTCACCTAGCATTCCGTCTTCCCTCTCTGTCCCTGCACTGACTGTCTCCCATTTCTGGATTGTACTTCACAGGATTTCAGATCTAGATCTGGAAGTGACCTTATAAGTCATCTAGTCCAGTCCCTCATTCTTTACAGATGGGGAAACTGAGGCCAAGGGGAACTATGTGATTTGACCAAAGTCATACATGCAGTAATCCTATAGAAGCAAGGTTGGAACTCATGTTTCTTCTTAAGAATTTTTCACTTGCTCCAAGATGGAGCTCAAGCACCACCTTCTATCGGAAACCTTTTCTGTTCTAACCCCATGTTAGCTAGAAATTTTCCTTCTTCCCTCCTTCATTTTTACTCTGTATTTACTCTGTTTACATTTAGTTTATGTGTATATGCATGCCTACATACATGTGTGAATTCACATGCCTACAATCTATCATCTGCACACACAAACACATATCACCTACAATCTATCACATATCTACATAGGAAATGTACGCTGGGTAGGGGCCCCTGGAACTTCAGAGAAGGTGCTGATCTCATTGGTGGAGATGTTTCCTTATCAGAGCATTTCCTATACCATAAATCACAGGCCCAAGACAGACATGTCTATATATGGCTAGACTTATACGTGCATACATATATGTTAATATGCACATGTTTATCATTTATATCCACTCACACATATACACATGGCAGCTGGTGGTGCCATAGTACACACGACATTGGACCTGGAGTCAGGAAGACCTGAGTTAAAATGTGACCTCAAATACTTGCCAGAGGTCTGACCTCAAACAACTCATTTTACCTCTGCCTGCCTCAGTTTCCTCTTCTGTAAAATGAAGATAAGACTAGCACTTACCTCCCAGGGTTGTTGTGAAAATAAAATGACATGATATTGGTGAACTACTTTGCAAACCTTAAAAGGCCGTTGAAATGTTTCTTTATATAACATATACATACATATCTATCCACATGTTGTTTCTCCCTCTGGAATGCAAGCTGATTTTTGGCAAATTTACGTCTCTTTTTTTTGGGGGGTAGTCTTTGTATACCCAGGCTCTAGCACCAAAGCAACAGGTGCTTAATAAATACTTGTCAATTAAGTAATTCACCTGTCCATCTAAATTTATAGAGGCTCATTGACAGGCCAGCTAAAGAGGAAGGATTTATTGGACCATGGCAATTCTCATATTCTGTCTACCCATGTTATAGCAAGAGTTGAGATCAGCCTTGGTGGTGATCAGTGACTCCCCTGTTTAGCAGGGGACTTCATGAATTCCTGAAGTGTGGAAATCTCTTTTCCCAACCACAGAGAACTGTCTCCAGAGCTGGCAGGATTCTCTTCCTTAGAGAATCTGGGAAATTCAGGGAGAAAGGAGAGAGAGGTCTGTTGTATGTTGCTTTCCAGTTGTTTGCTGTGTACTTGATAGAGCTAAACAGCAAAGGAGATGGATTCCCAGAAGCTGCCCGGGGAACCCAAGCCCCAGAATTGATAGTCATGCTGGCCCTGGATTCTGGGATTCTGTGAAGTGTGACTGATGAGCAAAGAGGCTGGTTTTTCTTTGTGGCTCAGGGAAAAATGTGAAAGATCTGCTGTTTCTTCAGTACAGGGGACTCCCCCTACAAGAACAATTTACACCATCACTGATTGCAACCTTTCTATGACTCAGTATATAATAGTCAAAATAGTTAACATTTATATGAATGGTGTTCTAGGGTTTGCATGAGGTTTTACACATGTCTTATTGGAGATCATAGGGGCTGTTCGAGATAGGTGCTCATTTTACAGATGAGGCTACGAAGGTTCAGAAAAGTTAGATGACTTGCTGATAAGCTTCAGAGGCAGGGTTTGAACCTAGGTCTTCTTGACTCCAAGGACAGTGCTTTAACCACTGTGACTTAGAGTATCATGATAATAATAGCTCATGTCTGTTTAGTGTTTTATACACATTATCTTACTTGGAGGATATTTGATTTTCTCTTGGTCACATAGCTAATCAGAGGTGGAATTAGACTCCAGGTAGGCAGACAGGTCACAAGCATTTGTGAGACAGGCATTGTGCTAAATATTTAGGATACAAATACAAGCGAAAAAACAAGTTGTACCCTCAAGGAGATTATGTTCCAGAAGGGGAAGAGGATCCATAGAGGGGAGCTGAAGAGGGAGAGGGGGCAGAGAGAGAGAGAGAGAGAAGGGGAATGCATGCAGGGGGACAAAGTCAAATCTGTAGAAAGTCATAAGCATTTCCAGGGGTGGAATAAAGCATGAGTGACCTGGGCTCCTTCCCAAAATGGAGGCCTTGGAAGGAATTCATCAATGGTAGCAAGGAGTCAGCATGACAGGAAGGGTGTTCTAGCACGAGAAGGAAGTCGAGCCATGGTGTCAAAGTCCAGAGAGAGTAAGAAGCCTGGTTGAGTAGGAAACCTGGGCTTTCTCGACTCGAAAACTGATACTAGATAAGTTTAAGGGTACCTTGGTGCCGTAGGTATGGAAATATGAAGAGACTTGCTATGATTGGTTAAATGTCAGACTTGGTTGGTTGTGTCAAGGTGGGATTGGACTCAAGTTATGCTGTCTCAAGGCTCTACCCATTGTGCCGTACTGTCTTCCAGAAATCAGTTTGATTTTATTTGTAGCCATATCCTGTGCACATAAAATAAGGAGAATCAATCCATGGCCATCTTAAGGCTTTGAGGCACCCAGGCTCAGCCTTGCTGCAAGATGTCTTTTCACAGGCAGGCTGAGCTCCAGACTCAGGAGGACAGGAGCAGGAAGGACCTTTGCTCCCTTCTCAGTGTTTCGGAGAATGGTGCCAGTCTAAAAATTTATGAAACAGGCACCCAGAAGGCACCAGGAAAAGTCCCCAAGGGTGGTGTGACCCTAGAAGTGTCAAAGAGAGGAATGAGCATAGATGGGTTAAGGGAAAAGCAAGGAGAGAGAGAGAGAGAGAGAGAGAGAGAGAGAGAGAGAGAGAGAGAGAGAGAGAGAGAGAGAGAGAGAGAGAGAGAGTCTGTGTAGGAAGAAGCATCTTGCAGAGAAGCTCCACTGTCTACTTCAGTCACTCAACAAGCATTGATTAAGCACCTACTGTGTGCCAGATCAGAAAATATGCTGAAACTTATAGTTGTTGAGAGTTGCCTGGAGGTGTCCAGGATCATAGAATTAGTGACTGAAGTTAGATTCGAACCCAGGTTTTCCTGATTCTCAGTCCAGACCTCTCCCCACTAAGCCATGCAACAGAGATCGGATCAAAGCTCCATTCTCTGAGGTTAGCCCTCTGACCACTATTCCAGGCATATTATTGTCCCCATTTTACAAATGACCTCTCTGAACTGTGTTCATTAAATGACTTGGTCAGTCCCATGGCAGCTAGTGAGGTTCTGAGTTATGACCTGAACTCATCAGTTCTTCCTGACTCCCGAGTCCAGCACTCTTTTCATTATGCCAGAGGAACTTCTTGTCTCTGTGTGAGTTGGAGTAATCCTGAAACGCTCCCTGGAGGAGGTGACCCCACAGCTTGGAGCTTAAAGGTGCATTTTGTACGTGTTCGAAAACCCACAAATCAATGATTTTTCACTTGAAGTGATTCAGCGTAAGATGGAGCTCCTTCTTCTAAACCACTTATGGCCAGGGACTTGATTAGAAGTGCTTCCCCTAACACTGTTTCTGATTTATGAAGTGGATAGTGAGATTAATGAAAAATTTATGGTAGGAGGAGAAGGTAGGGAGGTGAGGAAAAGCATGGCTTTTATTGGGCTAACTGAAAAGTTTGGACTCAGCAAAATCCAGCAGCCAAAAAAGAGAGGAATGAAGCCTGTACTGGCTCCTGCCTTTCCTCCCTCCTCTTTCATATTCTTTCTTGAAATAGGAAGGGTTACGGCTGGTGACCAGTGCCCTACACCTTGGGCACTCAGACCAGACCATCTCTAGGGACCAGTTTTGTAGAAAGTCTTAGGTGTGACTACTGCTTAAGCAGCCTCTGCAAAGCTTTGGCCCTGGAGTCTGGTGTGTCCTGGAGACATCCAATTCAAGAGTTGAAGTTTAGAGGTAAATAATTGGTGGTTCTACCAACTCAATCAGGGCTAGTTTCAGAGCTATCTGATGTTAGGTTCTAAAAACTATTTCTTTTATTTTGTCGATGTTTTTTCAAGGCTTATTTTCATATTTGTCACCATTGTCTATTCCCAAAGGATCTTCTCATAGCAGCAGCAGCAACAATAACAAAGCCAATTAAGCAAAACCAACTAGAAGGGCATCTATAACTGAGTGTATATGATAATCTGCACCCACAGTCCCCCATCTCTCTACTAAGAAAAGGGAAATACTTGTAATCATCTATCTAGCTTCTAAATCTTCTCTATCTGCTTACTGGCTGTATGACCTTGGGTAAATCACTTAATCTCTATCTGCCTCAGTTTCCTCAAGAGTAAACTAGGAATATTAATAATAACACCTACCTCCCAAGGTTGTTGCAAGGATCAAATGAGATAATGATTGTAAGGTGGTTAGCACAGTACAGGTACAGTACATAGTAAGCATTATATAAACGTGAACTATAATTAGCTATTCTGATTGCCAACTTTATATAAATTCAGTATTTATAAGTAACATCCAACTAGGTAAACCCTTTAAGCTTACAAGAGAGGCTGACTGGATGAAGATCAGTCAGTCACCTCATGAAGGTTAGGTACTGAGGCAGTTCTTATCCTCCTGGGGGATAAAACCCCCATGTGCTTTTCTCTGTGGGTACAAGGACCACCTGACTCTGTTATTTTGTCTCTCTGCAGTGCTAGGTCTCAGCTGCCCATTGCCTAATGTCAACATTCCTGATCTGTGAAAGCACTGACTTGAAGAATTTCTACAGCGCTTTCTAGAGCACACAGTTAACAAGCATTCTAAGACTTTGCTATGTATGCCCTGGGTATTGTGTTAAGTGTTGGAGATACAAAGAAATGGAAAAAAAAAACATTCCCTGCCCTTGAGAACTTACATTTTAATGGGGAGGACAACATGTAAGTGAGTAGGTACATAGAAGGTACCTGTAGAGTAGATGGAAAGCATTCTGAGGAGGGGGGAGGCATTGATGGTTGGGGGTGGGGTGCTGTGAAAAGCCTTCTGCCAAAGATGAGCTTTGAACTGAGGAGGTTAAGAGGCAGAGGTGAGGGGGCAGGGCATTCCAGGCATGGAGCCAGCTCAAGTGAAAAGACATGCAGATGGTGGCATGGGATGGAATATGTCGGGTAATAGAGAAGTAGATCAGTGTATCTGGATCATGGTGTGCGTTAAGGGGAGGATGGTGTGAAATGGCTGGACAGATATGAAAAGGTCAGGGGACAAAGAACCTTGAATGCCAAATTGAAGCATTCCCATTTGATCCTGGAAGTAATAGGGAGTCAGTGTAGCTCAAGGTGAAAGACTGGGGTGGTAAGCGTGACCAGACTTGTTAGACTGTTTATTCCCCTTAAAGGAGTACGTCTGTCACTTAGGGTGCAGGATACAACTCCCCCACACCCTCCCACATACACACACCTTTACCCCGAGGAACCTAATGCAGTGATACCATTTCTCTCTTAAAAATTATTTAATATATACATTTACTACAATATTTTAATTTAATATAATATTTAGATTAATATAAATACTTTAAAATATTTACTTTTAACATTCTTTAAAAAATTAAGTTCCAAATTCTTTTCCTCCAACCTCTCCTCTGGCCATGGAGAAGGCGAACAATATGATATTGTTTATATATATGAAATCATGCAAAATATGTTTCCATATTAGCCACACTGTAAAAAAAAAAAAAGCAAGGAAAAAGTGAGGAAAAAATTGTATTTCAACTTGTACTCTGAGTTCATCAGCTCTCCCTCTGGAGATGAATAGCATTTTTCATCATGAGTCCTTTGTGAGTGAATGGCACCACTTGTGGACGGTGGTTTATTGATACTACTTTAGATACTGCTGATGGAGAGATCCCCCCCCTTGCCTCAGCCCTTCCTGCTTACACTTTCTCCTTTGATGAAAGACCCTCTGAAGCTCCTTTTGGCCATTTGGCCGCTGGCTAAGTCGGGGATCTAAGAGCTCTTCATCACCTATGCCTTTGATGGCAGGACAGAGAGAGATACTCTTTCAATGCAGGTCAAAGGAGAAGATGGGGAAGATGGAAACTGGGGATAACCTCTGAAGGTGTGTGACTCCTCTACCTGGTTTCATTGTTTGCACTAGTTGGGTCTGGACTGTACAAAAAGGGTAGAAATCCTCGCTCCTTGCTCTGTAAGCTTAAAATCTGCTTGTGGAGCCAATGAGAAAATTTAAGTAAATGGAAAGTGTTGGGTTTGGCGTAGGTCCATGTGACCTTAGGTAAGTCATAACACTTCTCTGAGACTTGGCTACTCTATTTGTAAGATAAGGGAGTAGGAACAGATAAACTTTGGCTTTCCTTCTAGTTCTCTTTCTATGATCCTAAGTGATTTCACCCTCTGAGCCTCAGTTTTCTCATCTGTAAGATGACCTCAAAGGACTCTCTCAGTTCTAGGTCTATGATGCAAAGTCTTTCCTGACATCTCCCCAGGTGGGAGAGACCTCTCCCTCATGGAACTGGCAAAATCTCTTAATTCACTTTTCATGTTCTAATTTGTATACAATTTAGGATCCTAGATTGAGACCTGGAAGGAGCCTTTGAAGACTTTCAGAATGCCTTCTCCCCATTTTACACATGGGGAAACTGAGGCCTACAAAGGACAAAGTGAGTTTCCCAAAGTCCCACAGTTAGTAAGAGGCAGAGCTGAGACTTGAATCCAGGTTGTTAGACTGAACTTTTTCCACTCTCCCAGGAAACCTCTAATCTTTTCTCTTCAGATAGACAAACTGAGACCCTGAAAAGTCATGTGACTTGCCTAAAATCATACAATTTGGGCTACTACCACCAGCAACAAGTGATGTTTCTTTAACCCTGTAAGGTTTGCAAACTGCTTTACCCCCATTGTCTCGTTTGAGCCTCCTCACAATCGGACAAGGCACGTGCTTCCCGTCTTACACAATCAAGGTCTTACTTCAAATTCAGTGCTGGTCTCCACTCTGTGATGCCACTTTTCTGCATCTCTGTGGCCCTGCTATGGAGTCATAGATGCAGAACTAGGAGGGTCCTTAGAGATAAATTAGTCAACTCTTCCCATTTTGTAGATGAGAAATTGAGGGTCTGAAAGATCAAATGACAGCTAGTTACTGACAGAGGAGGATTCTGGACTTCTATACCCCAGTGTTCTCCCTGATATAGAATACTGGCTCATCACCACCGTTCATGATCAAGGCTAGAATCCTGGCGTATAGATGCTTGTATCTCCCCTACTGCCTAGATTTGCCCATAGTAGGTATTTAATAAATGCTAAATGAATAAATAGATGAGACCACAAAAGGGTGGAGAGGTGCACAAGGAAGTGTGTGTGTAAGTGTGAGTGATATGTAAGGCTTCTTAAGCAGGTGAGGGATCATGACCCAGATCATAGATTTAAAACTGAAAGTTGTCTTAGAGGACATTCCCTTCATTTTACAGATAAGGAAACAGGTCCAGAAAGGTTAAGTGGTCAAGCTGAAAAGTTTATTAAAGACTTATTGTGTTCTAGACACTTTGCTAAGCACTTGGTTAATTGATTTGCCTAAGGTTATACAGAAAATGAATAAGAGTTGGGATTTGGACCCAGGTCTTCTGACTTCAAGGCAGCATTTAATTTCTTTTCATTTCATTTATTCATTCACTCATTCATCCATTTATTCATTCATTTATTTGTTTATGTGTCTATCAGTTTATCTATTCTTTCATTCATGTATGTATCCGTTTATCTATCTATCTATCCATCCATCTATCTACCTATCATCCATCCATCCATTCATCCATCTAATCTATCTAATCTATCTATCTATGGTATCTATCTATCTATCTATCTATCTATCTATCTATCTATCTATCTACCTACCTACCTACCTACCTACCTACCTACCTACCTACCTACCTACCTACCATCTCTTCAGTTCTTTCCAAATTCTGAAACCCTCTTTGGATCTTATTAACTTCTGCTGTGGGTTCGCTCCCGTCTAAGCAGGAAAAGGATGGGGGGTAGAGGGACAGGCCAGAGCAATGTACAGGAATAAGTGCTGATTCTGAATCCAAACTGGGACCTGAATTTGAATTCTGACTCCACTACTTACAAACTATGTGGCCTTGGGGAAGTCTTGTTAGCTGCTTGGGCCTCAGTTTCCTTATCTGTAAAACTGGGAGGGGGGGAGATTGAACCATATCTTCTTGGAGGTTCTTCCACCTCTCAATCTATAATCCCAGGATCTCAAAGAAAGTCTTTTTTCTGAATCTGTGTCCTCATCTGTAAAAGGAGAGGAGTTGGAGTAAATGGTCTCTGAGGTAGGTCCCTCCTGGCTCTAGAGCTATCATCTGTCCTATGATCTCTTCCATTTGTAAAGCAGGTGAACCTTTCAGTCTTCTAACTCTCCCCATTGCCGAAGGAACAGCTCAGGAGATAAAGGACTCTGGTACTTTCCCAGTGGCTGTCTCTGCCAGACAGAAATAGGTTAGGTTAGATGATAAGATAAAAAGGCCTTGCATGTGATTTCAAGCACTGTCCTGCTCAAAGACACTGGCCTCTTTAGGGCCTTTTCTTCTTAAGTGAGATTCTTTTTAACCCTTCAAAAACAGAGAGGTCTTTCTGGTCTCCTGTGAAGATAGTATATATCAGGTTACCTCCTTTTCCCCCTCCACATTTTAAAATGAGTTCTTTTAAAATGCCTATGAGATTCTCAGATTCTTCTATGTGTGGGACCAAACTGGTCAGACAGTAGGTGATGCAAGTTCTGAACCCCCTCACACCACTCCCTGACACATGCTAGCTCTACCCCCTGCTGCATAAGACCACTTAGCAGAATGAATGAGGTATAAAGCAAAAATCACACAGGATAAGGGATGCTTATTTAGTACCTGCTAGATTCAAGACCCTCCTTCATCATCTGAACTCAGTCCACCAAGGCATTCTGCTCTTGGCCTACTGCCCTTAATGTATTTTACATTTCAACCAAACTGGACTACTTGTATGTCCTCTGATTGTTGGCTTGTTTTTTTCCACCTCTGTGTCTTCTCTTACATGTTCCCTATGCCCCAATAGACCCCTTCCTCTCCATCTATATCTGTTGAAGATCCTCTCGTTCTCTGAAGGTTCAACTCAAGCAATGTTTCCTCCATGAAACCTTTCATAACCTCCTCAAATGGTCAGTTTGCTTCCTTCTACTTGAAAGCCAATAGCAAAAAGAAATGAGAGTTGATTGATTGATTGTTTGCTGGCATTTGCTCAGGATCTCTTTTGCCTCATCATTCTCCATCTGGTAACAATAATAACCAGCTTTTATATAGAACCACATAGTCTGTAAAAACACTTTATATATGTTATATCATACTTATTGAGTATATGACATATCTTTTATTTTTATTTTAAATAATATTTTATATTTCCCCAAATTACATGTTAAAACATTTAAAAATTTTTTTTAAGTTTTGAGTTCCAAATTCTATCCCTCGTTCCCTTCCCTCCTCCTGTAGATGGTAAGCAATCTGATATAGATTATACACATATGATCGTGTAAAACATTTCCATATTAATCATTTTGTACAAGAAGACTAACAAAAAAAGAACGAAAGAGAAAGGAAGGAAGGAAGGAAAGAAGAAAGAAAGGAAGAGGAAGAAAGAAAAGTAGTATGTTCCAGTCTGTATTCAAAAAATATCAGTTCTTTCTCTGGGAACAGAATGTTTCATCATGAGTCCTTTAGTCTTGGAACATTATATTGCTGAGAATAGCCAACTCATTCACAATTCATTGTACAATGTTGTCGTTACCGTGTACAACATTATCCTGGTTCTGCTTACTTCACTACGCATCAGTTCACGTAAATCTTTCCAAGGTTTTCTGAAATCATCCTGCTTGTCATTTTTATAGCACAATAATATTCCACCACGATCATATAATGACATATCCTTCAATTAAACCATAAGTTTTAAGTTCTAGTTAAACTGCAAACTATTTTGTTGTTGTTCAGTCTTTTCAGTGGTGTCTGATTCTTTGTGATCCATTTGGGATTTTCTTGGCAATGATACTGGAGTGGTTTGCCAGTGTTTAATATAAACCATAGAACTTTGAAGTTCTAATTAACTATAAGACACTCAGGAATAATGTCATTTTTCATCTACCCCAGTCCCGCTTCCACCCCCGTAACACAGTGCCTGTGGGATTAAATAGAATTGAACTGTCAAGGTTTATGTCATTGTAAGCTATGGGTAGGATACCATTATTTACTACAGAAGAGAGCAATAAGGAAACAGTTTAGGGGTCTTTGGGAAAGGAGGGTGGATGTGGTGATCCAGACATCGACCCCTTGCTTTCTTCTCTGCCCCTGCTTTCTGCTGTGACTAAGATTTTGCTTCATCTTCTGTTGGTTATTTCCATGATCTTAAGGCTCTTTTACCCTACACAACTTTTCTGTATGGCGAGAGATATGGATAGGAAAGCAGAAATATAGAAGGATCCAGAGCAGGGGAGTGGGGTGTCCTCATAGGCCAGTTGCTTTCCTGTCCTGGCAGAATTCTCTACTCTGAGGGCTCAATCTTATCACCTGGACCACTTTTGGAGGAAGGTCTCTAGCAATACTTTATTCCTCTCTCCCCTCAGCACACCCTTTCTTTGCCAGTCACCTTGTCCTCTCGTTTCCCAGAGTGCCCTTCTCCTCCCCCATTTTCTAACTCCCATTTATATGTTTTCTTTTTTCATTAGAATGTAAGTTCCTCAAGGAGAAGAACTATATTGGTTGCTTATATTTGTATCCCCAGCTCTTTACTGTGTGTGCCCCACAGCAGTTTACCTTTTTTTCCCTCTCCCAAGAGGTCATACAGTGGATAGAATGCTGGGCCTGAAGCCAAGAAGACTCATCTTCCCAAGTTCAGATATGGTCTCTGACACTTACTAGCTGTGTGGTCCTGAGTAAGCCACCTAATCCTGTTTGCCTCAGTTTCCTCATCTGTAAAAGTGAGCTGGAGAAGGAAATGGAGAACCATCTTTGCCAAGAAAACTCCAAATGGGATGATGAAGAGTTGGATACAAGTGAAATAACTGAATACCATTATCTCCCTCTCTCAAAAAGACACAGACAGACAGACAGACAGACAGACACTCAAGTTTTTGTGTTTGTTCTTTGTTTTTGAAGAGGACAATGACATCAGGGAGATAATGGTATGACTTGCAGTTGACTTGGATTTGAGTGAGGGAGGACTGTGCAAGGTCACCAGCCTCACTTTCTCCTCCTGCGCCATCTGGATCCAGTGGCCAGATATTCATCAGGATGACTGGAGATGGACCAGAATACAGTGGGAGACCCTGGCCCTTTTAGGCTGAGACCTTTTCAGGTTCTCAGTTTGAGTGAGGTAATGCCCATTCAGGGAATAGGTCTCTTTAAGAAGTGAGTCAAGGATGACCCCTTTAATCAGAAAGAAAAAGAAAAAAAAATTAACCTGGGAGGAAGACCCTCAGGGTTGCTGTTTCAAAGAGAAACAGTTACCATTGACATTCACTCTAAGGCAGGAGGGCCCAAAATACAACCATTAAAAGTGGAGCTCGGGAAGGGACATATTGTGGTCCAACCTATGAGCTTCAGAATGAACTGGGTTTAAGGTTTTGAGAAGGAAGGAAGAGAGAGAGAGAAAAAAAGAAAGAAAGAAGGAAAGAAAGAGAAAATGAAAGAAATATAACCAGTAAGCCCCAAGTTAACTGGACAGCTTCTGGACACACACACACACACACACACACACACACACACAATCATTTTGTTGTTTTCTTGGCAAAGATACTGGAGTGGTATGACATTTCCTTCTCCAGCTTATTTTACAGATGAGGAAATGAAGCAAACCCCAATTAAGTGACTTGCCCAGGGTCACACAACTAGTAAGTGTTTGATTCTGGATTTGAACTGAGTAAAATGAATCTTCCTGACTACAGGCATGGTACTCTATGGTGTCATGTAGCTGCCCTCATCATTTTATAGATGAAGAAACCAAGCCATGGACAGTTAATTGACTTTCCCAAGATCATACAGAAGGAATGTATTAATGTTAGAAATAAGATTTGAATCCAGATTCCTGACTCTAGAGCCAATGCCCTTTCCATGGTCTCCTGAGTAACCATATCCAAGGCTCTGAATTCTGGTGCCCTGGGCCAATTTAGTTTGGGTGGTGGTTGTAGATTTTTATTGGAAGCTCACCTCTCATCCCACCTCTTGTTTCAGGGCTCTCCAGGTGCATTGCATCTCTCTTTTCCTTGGTAGAATGTGCTCTGATAATCCCAAAGTGCCATTTAAGAGGAATAAGTGATAGGAGAGTTCCATCACCAACTTGTCCTTGGGTGTGCTCCTCTGTCCGGACACACCTGGTTCTGAATAAGTGAACCTGCCCCATCAGACCTTGTTCCTGCCTGCTCCTTATTTGCTAGGGACTTGGAATCACCTTTTCCTTCAAATTCAGCCTTTCTTAATCCCCCAGCTGCTAACACTTGCTAGTGATGGCTAGTGCCTTCTCCCCAAATTACCTCATATTTATTTTGGATATAGTAAATATCGCTTTGTATGCATACATTTGTAATCTACCCCAATAGAATAAGCTATTTGAGAAACAGTTTCATTTTTAAGGGACAATGTTCATTTTTCATCTTTGAGGGACAACTTCATTTGTTTTTGTATCACTATCACCTAGCATGATGCCTGGCACATAGTAGGTACATACTAAATTCTAAATGACTGACAGAAGACCATATGGGAAGAAAGTGTTTCCTCCTTCCCCCAATGTCAGCACCCTGAGACAAAGCCTCTGTTATCCTGCTCTAGTTATAACTTTAGAAGAGAAATCTAACCTACTGTTGTGTGAATTTCAGTATTGTATTCCAGAGACCTGGTTCAGCACTTGAATTTTCCATACAGTCCTTCCTGAGAACTCCAGCCATTGACAATTTCCTCTGGAGTCCTAGGGTACTGTCTCGCCTCTCCTGCATCTTAGCATTTAAAGATCCACTATGTCATCACCGATGCTTCAGGGGTGTGTGTGTGTGTGTGTGTGTGTGTGTGTGTGTGTGTGTG
This sequence comes from Notamacropus eugenii, assembly GCF_028372415.1. Lineage (NCBI taxonomy): Eukaryota > Metazoa > Chordata > Mammalia > Diprotodontia > Macropodidae > Notamacropus > Notamacropus eugenii. Next base: position 53,073,246 of record NC_092876.1, read on the forward strand.
TGTGTGTGTGTGTGTGTGTGTGTGTGTGTGTGTGTGTGTGTGTGTGTGTGTGTGTGTGTGTGTGTGTGTGTGTGTGTGTGTGTGTGTGTGTGTGTGTGTGTGTGTGTGTGTGTGTCACAGGAGACAGTTTCCTGGGATGCTTTTGCCCTTATCTTTGAGTGAATTCAGAGATGCATCTCTTGTTCTGTCTGACTTAAATGCTGTCTCATTAGTCTATCAGCATCAAAGCTTCAAGTTTTGCTGCAGGCTGACCCTGAGTGGGAAGGATGTTAGCTCCTGTTAAGCACAGCCTGGGGTCCTCATCTCCTTTCCTAATTGATAGCTTCACATTCACAGTGACTGGTCACCCTGAAAAGGCACCAGTCAGCAGAGCACGCCTCCTATTCTGCAGTATCTCTGCCCGCCCCCAACTCCTTTCAAAGGGGAAGGATGCAGAGTTGAACCTTGGGATTCTAGAATAGCATTTTCCAACTGCTGGCCCCTAGGATTGACATTGAGTCATGGACAACTTGCTTGTACTCAGGCAACAGTTTTATAAGAAACTTGAATGTAGTGCTGGACTACCAAAAGGGCTTTATGGCTTACAGTTTTTTAACCGATTCTTCCTCTACTGCCCCCTCCCTCCTTGTCTGCTGCGCATATACCTGAATCAACCTGCTGTACTTGATAAGAGCTCTGCATTTGAAGTAAGGGAACTTGGGTTCAAATCTTGGCGAGGCTGCTTCCAAGCTGTGAGGACTTGGGGCAAGTGACGGACTCTGGTTTCCAGTTTCCTTAGCTGTACAATGAAAGGATTTAATGATCTACCTCTAAGGTCCTTTCCATGTCTGGCTCTCTATCCTGGGTCAAAATTCTCTTCCTAATCTAACATCATATATTCTAAAGCAGTGATATCAAATCCAAATAGAATCAGAGACCACAAAACCATATACATATTGACTTAGAAAACCATGTTAATAGTATTTATGTTCTATTGTATTTTAATTTATTTTATTAAATATTTCCCAATTACGTTTTGACTTGGTTCTGCTGATGGGAATACGCACTTTTGGACTTTGCTCTTTATCCAGAGGGAATGGTATATCTTAACTTTAACAAGCCATTGCCAAGGTCATTTGACCTACCTGACTTGAGTTTTGTTGTAATTTAACAGTATTTTCATATACCGAGTTGTAATCATGATATATGTAGTGTTTTTGGGTGCTGAGTAGGGCTGTGGATAGTGTTGGGCTTGGAGGCAGGAAAACTTTAGTTCAGATCCTGCCTCAGACACTGACTAGCTGTATCACCTTGGGCAAGTCACTTAACCTAGGTCTGTCTCAGTTTCCTCATCTGTAAAATAAGCTGGAGAAGAAAATGCCAAATCCTGACAGTATCTTTGTCAAGAAAATGACAAAGAGTTGGACAGGACTGAAAGTGACTGAACAATCGCAACAACCTTTGAAGGTTATTGTGAGGATTAAATGAGACTTAATACATGCATGTAGACACACACAGTACATTTATATGTACATACATATATGTCTTTGCAAACCTTAAGGTGCTATAGACTCCGGGCAAGGCATGGGGGATTGAAAGACAAAAATGGAAGACCTGCCTTCAAGGAGCTGCCATTTTGTTTGGCTACCAAAGGGAAATTGATTTTGATGGCCGGACCAAAGAACTCTAGATTGCCCAGCGTGCCTTGCAGCATCACAGAATTTAGATTGGGAAGGAACCTCAGAAACCATCAAAGGAGATAAAATTTGTAAAAGTGCTTAGCACATAGTAAGTGCTGTTTAAAGGCTTATTCCCTCCCTCTATCTGCTCCAACCATCCCATTATTTTGAGGAGCAAATGAGATATTTGTAAAGTATTTAGCATATAATAGGTGTGATAGAAGTGTTAGTTATAATGATGATAATGGTAAAGGTGTGATGGAGATAGTCTGGCTAATAATTAGGGGAAAACTATGTACAGTAAGTAAAGAAGGGAGGGATAGCGATATATAATATAAACTCTTTGAGGACAGGTATATAATATAAACTCTTTCATATTACAAAAGAGGAAACTGGCCTAGAGCAGCGAAGTGACTTGCCCAAAATCTTACAAGAAATCATATAACCATACAAAATCTTAAAATCATATCAGAAAATAAGGGCCAGCAAAGCATGGGATTTGATTCAGATTCACAGATGACAAATTCTCTTGCCTTCCTCCTTGTTACCTTGAATAAAACAAAATGAGCAGCTTTTTAAAAAATCCATGGTAATTTCTGTGATCACAGACCTCTTTTGTAACTTTTCTTTATAAAGTGCTTTTCTCTGTACACACACACATACATATATACATATACACATGTACACACATATATTTACACATATACATATGCATGTATATGTATTTATATGAAAGTATATATGTGTGTGTATATCTGTGTTCCTTTCTATATATGTGCTTTCCTCACTCTTGTACCCATTCATCCATAGTCAATGAACACTGCATGCTGTGGTTAGATAGAGGTAATTCCTTGTATCCAGCTCAACAAAGCACTGATGGCATGGGTCTTTCTTTGTAAAGGCACTCCTTTATCTGCATGTACCCATTTCATAGGCAAGTAAGTTCCAGGCCCAAACTTTGCATTTACCTCTAGTCCAAAATACCAGGTATCTATTCTATACCTCCTGTATGTTAGTAATTTACCATGGTGCTTGGGGTACTGTCTTTGGCACAAAGACACAAATGAAATAGTCCCCTGCCCTCAAGGTGCTTACATGACATTGTTATTTCACTTACTAGATACAGTTTTCCCTAATTATCAACCAGATCATCTCTGTTACTACTTTATTATCATAGATAACAATTATGTAGTACCTACTGTGTACTAGGCTCTTCACAAATATTATCTTGTCTGATCCTCACAACAGCCCTATCCTTATCCCCATTTTACAGATGGGTAAACAGAGGTTAAGTGATTTTACCCAGGGTTACACAGCTGGTAAGTGTTCAAAGAGGCTGGATATGAACTCAGGTCTTTCCAACTCCATGCCCAGCACTTTATCCACTGTGCCACCTAGCTGCCTAATCTCCTTCTACTTTGTCTCCAGCTTCCTTACTAACTGTAATCTGAAACACCCAAGACCACATCCTAGGGTCCTGTTCTCTTGATTGGTGACTTCCTTTCCTGAAGTAGTGTTTCGGGAAAGGTACAGGGACAATGTAGTCATGCTTCAGAGGGCAGTTCTCTTAGAGCCTGTAAAGTAGATGCCAAAGGTTACTGAGATCATCAGCAAGAATGGTTCTGTTAACGACCCTCCTCTGGCATCCACTAACTATGAGCTTCCTACTTCATCGCCTTCCTGTGGCTTTCCTTGTATGACCTTATGTGGTGCAGAACCCCAACCTCTGAGTTTACAAATGCAAAGCTCAACATTGAAGGGCACAAACCCCTCAAACTCATAGATATTGACTCATTTTGTCTCCAGCAAGTTGTGAACCAGGACAAGGAAGTGTTGCCTGGAAACCTTAAAATGTAGCTAATGTCTGGTTCTTTACATAAATGGATAAGAGGACTAGATCTGCTGCAAGTATTTGAGGTTACAGTGCTTATCACATAGAGGACAACCTTGATTTTTAATTACAGAAAGAATGTGAAAAGCCCATGAAACAGACAGAAAGCTGGACTTTGATATTTTTTTAGATTATTTTATTCTAAATCTGTGACTGAACAGACCTCTGAAGCATCAGCACCCTTTGAGCCTTGCAGGGTCTGATTCCTTTACCTCGAGAGGGTACTTGAAGGCATTATTTTTGGTGAAGAAGCCCTTAGGATTTCTATGCATAGTGCTTGCTTGCTTATTAATTTTGCATCCCATTCATTCGTGAAGATATGGTATTTAGTTCCTGAGACAGCTGCACAGAGTTCTGCATTATTTCTGGTCTGTCCATTAGAATAATTATCTCTTTTGACCTGATGAATTCAGGAATGTGTGTAGGTAGGGTTCAATGTTTTATTATCCCAGAATACAAGTTCTCCCCTTGCCCCCTTCCTAGGTAAGGGTGAGGCAGTATGGTGTACTAGGAAGAGCCCCAGATAGGCAGCTAGATGGTACCATACATACATGTCAGACTTGGAATCAGAAACTCATGAGTTCAAATCTAGCCTCAGTCACTTACCAACTGTGTGACCCTGTACACATCACTTAAACATCCTCAGTTTCCTCAAATGTAAAATGGGATAATAATGTCATCTACCTCCCAGGCTTGTTGTGAAGGTCAAATGAGATGATATATGTAAAATGCAAAAGAATGATGATATGAAGTTGGGGCACCTGGGTTAGAATCCTGGGTCTGATACTTGCTTCCTATGCATGTTTGGGTAAGTAATAACCTCTGTGAACCTCAGTTTTTCCATCTGTAAAATAAGAGTGTTTGATTAGATGATTCTCAATAATCCCTTTCCAGCTTGAGATCCTAAGATTGTAGAACATATTCCCCCCGCAAAAGTATGTGAAGATTAGCATTTTGAAAGAATCTGTCATCATTTCATCATAGGTGACCAGAAGATGCTAGGATTGGTCAAAGTGATCAAGCTAAATGTCCAAAGGGAGTCTGGGTACTGAAGCTGGGGGATATATGGTCCAAGTGGGGAACTGTGAACAAGGCTTAGATTCTGAGTGGATATTAGAGTTAGCACTGAAAGGCCTAAGTCATATTGGGTGTTGGCAAAGAAAGGGTCAAAATGCAGGAAACAGTGGTGGATGTCTAGAGGTTCAAACCAAGCCGCAGGTAGAGCTCTAACTAAGGTGGGGAGTACAGAGATTGAACTCATTCAGGAGGGAGAAATAGCAGATTATGGTACCTTGAAAAGACTAATTATTTGAAAGAGGTATCGGCTTCTTTCTCCTGGTGGCCACACTCCCAGTGAACTTCTTCCAGGCCTGGTCTTGCTCTGATTCCTCCCCCAGCCCTGACAGCCAATGGCCACCTCTCCAGGAAGGGCCCCTGGTATGTATGTCTGTGCCAGTGTGGGGGTACTGGAGGCAGATGTACCAGCTTGCCTGGATTCTTCACTTTTCAGCATGAGCTACAAATCAGGGCATGACTGTTTTTTGTTTGTCTAGGCTTGAGAAAGTGACGGAGAAAAAATTAATGTTGTGTCGTATCTTCAGAGAGACAGTTATTAAGACAGTACCTGGTGAGAGGGAGAAGTGAGGATGAGGAGAGCATTCCCCTTTCCTTTCTGGCTACTGACTGGTGCCTTAGGGTCTCCATCTCCCCTCACCTCCTTTTGAGGTTGGTATCCTGGGGTCTTTATCCTCATAGACACTGGAGACGTCAGGCATCCCCACAAAGAACCTTTTGTCCTTGCCTTGGGAACTAGAATTACTATTTATGGTACTGCTAGAATATCAGAGAAAGCAATAGGGTCCAAATGCTTTGGCAAGGATTGAGGTTCAGCTGGGCATAAAAAAACTCATTGTGGAGCAGCTATATAGCACAGTGAGTAGAGTACTGGCCCTGGAGTCAGGAGGACCTGAGTTCAAATCCGGCCTCAGACACTTAAACACACTTACTAGCTGTGTGACCTTGGGCAAGCCACTTAACCCCAATTGCCTTGCCTTCTTCCCTTCAAAAAAAACCAAACCAAAACCTGAGGGGGAGTGGAGTTTGTGCGAGGACACTGTGACCAGCATCTCAGAAAGGAATCCTGTCCTGTAGTTTGCTAGAACACTCTGGTCCTTGGCTTTCAGTGGTCCTCTTGGAGGATAGGGATAAAGACTAGAAGGTAGGTCCTGGATTTTTTCTCCTCACCTCCCTCCCCCCAACCTATATTTTGACCCTGGGCTAAGGTTAAGTCACATAACCTCTCTGTGTCTCAGTTTCCTCATCTGTAAAAGGAGAGGGTTAGATAAGATAAATTTCTAAATCTGTAAAATTAGGACATTCTGAGGCTCTGGGATTCAGGGAGGATGCTCTCTGCAGTGAAGCCAGCTCCAGCAATTCACTGTAACTGCAGAGGAGGGCCAGATCCTCTGGGGAGCCCTCATGATTCCATCTTGTTCTTCCTGATTCTATTTCAGTTAGCTCGTTGACTACTGGAATTCTGGATATCCTGAGGGCTGAGGTCCTGGGGAATTTGAAGGGGGTTTGGGAGAAGTAAACAGAACCCATGATAGAATTAAAGTGTTTCAAAACACGAGCTCATCCCACCCCTAGGCAAGCCATGTGGACTATTGATTAGTTTTGTCTTTGTGAGAAATTGAATCTCACAGCTCTTTTTATCCTGGAGGATGCTTACTAAATATAGAGTGGGGGGTGCAGAGAGGACACACCACTACTCTTTCCCTTCCCCTTCTCCCCTTCCCCCATAGAGCTTCCTGAGAAGGATGGCAAGGGCCTCCACTGTCATTTAGGCAGAATTTATTACCTTTGAAAATCCTGTGTCCCTTCACTCTGCAGCAAACAGTGTCTGTGCCTCTGCTAGGTCGATAGCACCCGAAGCGAGTGTTGAGTCTGTTCTTAGCTCCCAATGAGGGGGTGGGGCTTTTATCCTTGGCCATGGTCCTGGCAGAATGGCTAGGGTTCAGATGGACTGTAAGTGACCTGGGCAGGAGAAGTCCGTGGAGAGATGGATTTGAGCCTACATTTTTTGCTTTAGACTGGGTAAGAGACCCCCAGCCTGATGAGGCTGATGTCAAGGCACAGAGTGTTATTCCTTAGGTTGGTAGATCACCACCAGGAGCTTGTCACTTGATCATTATCAAGCTGGTTTTGTCTCAAAGTCACTCCAAGAAATAGTTCTCATTTCTATAAGTCATTGAAACGTATCTATTGAAAGAAATAGTTAAGTAAAATCAAAGGGCAGTGATTGTGCCGACGCAGCACACACATACACAGCAATCGAAATCAAGGCAATAAGCATTTATTAAGTGCCTACTGTGTACTAGGCAAGCCTTTGTGCTAAGTCTTAGGGGGATTGTAAGGGATACACAGAGATAGAAAAAACCATCCTGGTCAAGTGGTTGGATTGCTGGATAGGAGTCAGGAAGAAGCCTTAGACACCTACTAGCAATGACCCTGGCAAGTCATTTCACATCTCTCAGCCTCAGTTTCCTCAATTGTTAAATGGGGATGATAATAGTGTCTATCCCCCAGGGTTGTCATGAAGATCAGATGAAATGATATTTGTAAAGTGCTGCCAGTGTAGTGACTAGCATGCTATTGTACAGCCATTTAGTTGTGTCAGACTCTTGATGACTTCATCATGGCTTTTTCTTGGCAAAGATACTGGACTTGTTTGTCATTTACTTCTCTTGGATTAAGGCAAACAGAGGGTAAGCGACTTGCCCAGGGTCATGTGGCTAGTAAGCATTGGAGGTCAAATTTGAACTCAGTTCTTCCTGACTCCAGGCCCAGTGTTTGATCCATGGAGCCATCTAGTTGCTCCAACTGACATATAGTAGGTATTTAATAAATGCTTGGTCCTTCCTTCCTCTCCTCCTCCATTTCTCCCTTTTTCCTCTCACTACCCTCCCTCCCTTTTTCCCTTCTTTCTTTTCTGTCCTTCCTTCCCTCCATCCCTCCCTCCCTCCTTCCTTCCTTTCTTCCTCCCTCTTACAGTCTCTAACGGAGACAACATGCAAACAACTATGTCAAAGCAAGATAGAGACAGGATAAATTGGAGATAATCAACAGAAGAAAGCCCAAGCACTGAGGGGCATCTGGGAATGTATTAGAGCAGAAGGTGAAATTGTAGTTGGGACTCAAAAGAATCCATGAAAGCCTGGAGCTGAAGATGAAGAGGGAGAGAATTCCAGGCCTGGGGGACAGCAGGGAAAGTGCAGGTGGGCAATGGCCTGTCTAGTCTGAGAGTAAGACCAAGAGAAAGAGCATGTGCATGTATACATATGGAAATACTTATAATACATGTATATATACAAGCATGCATATACATGTGTATGTATATTGTATGTATATGTGTATGTGTGAATATATGTGTATATGTATATATGGCATGCATGTGTGTGATTCATGATTTAGAGTAAGACTGAAAGAAACATAAGTTTACATATGATTTGGTATGTTAACTCCTTCCTCCAGTACCTAAATAGAAAATAATCTAACTCTTCCTGAACATTTTCTTAGTATAAAAATTTCCTGGTTGTAGCTACAGGGTTCTTGCTCCAGCATGGGTAAGAGCTTTGGGGCTTATGAGCTTAGCATCAACATATTTTGCAAATGGTTTTCATTTATCTTTTGCCCTTTTCCCTAACACAATATAACTTCAGCCACCTGCTGAATGAAAGGTCATATTTTTTCCTGTGAAATTCTTCAAGCTCCTATGTTTCCCTAATGCTGCTGATCAGAAACTGGAGAAAGACAAGGAAAGTAGCTATGTATATGGTTAGTGAATTTTTTAGCATATACTTTTTAAAAATCTGTCCAGACTTATGTGGTTACCAGTCTTACTAGCCCAATATCATTAAAATTGAAATTAATATAGCTTGATTTCTTTAATAATTTCTTCAGGTTTCCAAAAATTTTATAGCTTTACTCTTGACACTTAAGGGATCACCATTGTGGGTTAGACTAGACTGTTAAGTGGACTCAAGGAATGGGCCATGTGAGGGTGTGGACATTCTCCCTGTCTTTGAATCACAGATTGCTGTAATCTCAAGGTCACTTAAGATTTGGGATGTTGGAATTAAAAGGATTCTTAGAATACGGCTGAGAGGGTTGTGAGAATTTAGGATGTAAGAAATGGGAGGCCTTTAGAACATGGAATGTCAGAGCTGGGAGGGGCTTTAGAACATAAAATGATACCATATGGACTATCGGACTGGGAGGGATCTTGGAATACAGTTTCCAGTACTAAGAAATTAAGTCAATTTTTGAAGGTTACCTGACTAATTAATGGAAGACCAAGAAGTCGAACCCGGGTGTTTGCCACCATAAGTGCAGATATATTATGATTTCTCTCAGTAACCACTTATGACCATGTTATTCATAAGATTTCATAATTCAAGACAAATTCTCTTTGAACATATGTATCAATAAAGTAAATCTTGAGTTCCTTTCCTGTGTCCTCTTCCTCCATTTTTCTATCTTCTCCCTTTTTATAAGGCATTTCAGCAGTTCCCACCTAGTTGGATGTCTTTCTTTTTCTTGAACTCATTAAAAGGGCCATGCCCTGGCTACTTCTTAAACAGGCCTATTCAATGAATGGGTGTTGCCTCACCCGAAGTGAGTGCCTGCAAACACCTTGGCTTAAAGGGCCCAAGGTCTCCCAGGGCATCGTGCATCATCTCCAGTCATGCGGGAGGAATATCAGGTCTCTGAATTCAGATGGTTCTGGAGAAGTGAGGCTGGTGACCTGCACAGCCCTCCCTCACGCAAAACAAAGTCAAGTGCAAGTCATCTCATCATTTCTCTGATGGCTTGGTCTTCTTTGGCAATGAAGGATGAACACAAGGCATTTCAAGAAAAGTATGTGGAGTAATGGGAACACTAACAGATTTGAGGTCAAGAGACCTGGACTGAAAACTTGGCTCTCATCCTCATTCCTGCATGGCCTGGTCTTTTTCCCCTCTGGGCTTCACTTTTTGATCTGTAAAGTCAGGGGTTGGACTGAATAGCATCTTGGCAACCTTCCAGTACTAAATCAACTTGTCTTATATGATGGGGAGTCTTGTGCCTCTAATGACACCTTCCCATGTGGAGTTACTGGAAGGCCTGCTTTGGTAGGGAGTCATGATGAAGTAGAATGGAAGGGCATGGAGACTGGAGCATACATGGTCATTCGGTAGCTAGTTCTAGCTGGTGAACCTTTTGATGAACAGGAGGATCTCTGGGCTGCAGCAGCTCAAACAGAATTTATGTCGTTCCCTCTTGACCTCAAAATTCTTAGGGGATCATGATGTGACCCCTTTAATAATTTGATCCACTTATATGAATCAGCCAGGTAATCAACCATTATCACAAGCTAGAAGCAGCTGAATTGCCTGCAGTAGATACAATGTAGAACTCAAAATCAAGAACACTAGAGTTCAGATCTTATATTTACTCTTATACTTGCTAGCTGTATGACCTTGGGCAAGTCACTTGGCTTATTTCCTCATCTGCAAAATTGGGATAATATCTCCCAGGGTTGTTGTGAGGACAGAATGAAATTGTGTCTATCTATGTTGATAGATAGATAGATATAGATGCATGGATCAAAACTGTAGATTGGTTAAGGTGAAACTGACACTTCCCCATCATTAATGAACTCCAGGCACTGAAAACGAGAGTGCAGAATTTATCTTTGTTTTAGAGGGTAAGATCTCCAGGGCATTTCAGTGCATTACTGAAATGAATGATCATGAATTTCCCAAAGCACAAATCAGTATTTCAAAGTGACTAAACACTCTACCTGCTCGTCAGGATGATGGATGAGATTTAATGTGGAGCTGACAGGTAAAATACTTGCTTCATTTGTTATTTTCCAAACCTAGAATTCAGAGGGAATGGATGGAGAAAGATGGAACATTCTGCATGGTTAAGTTTGTCTTCATTGCCTTTCAGAGGCTAATGTTGATGAGCTCAAAATGCACCAAGATATTTACAGAAATATTATCGAATTCAAGAAAAAAAAAAAAAACAACAAAAAAATCCTAGCTTCCAAATCAGGAAAGGAGGCAGTAGTGTCTTTGTTGTCCTTTTATCTACCTCCAGAAAAATGATAAAATTCTGAGTTTTGAATTAAAATTAAAATTCTGAGTCATAGACGGCATTGCAGAGAAATAGGCTATGTGCTCAGAGCTATCATGAGTGCTGAATTTCATTATTTCAGAGTTGCAAGGGAGGAAATGTTATACAGTGGGGGGTAAGCTAGATTTGGAGTTAAGGGACTTGAATTCAAATCCTGGCTCTATCACTACCTATGTGATTTGAGGCAGATCACTAAACCTCTCAGGGACTCAGTTTTTGTGATCAGTCATTTCAGTTGTGTCTGACTCTTTGTCATCCCCATTTGGGATTTTCTTGGTAGAGCTATTGGACCAGTTTGCCATTTTCTTCTCCAGCTCATTTTACAGATGAGGAAACTGAGGCAAACAGGGGAAAGTAGCTTGCCCAGGGTCAAACAGCAAGTAAGTGTTTGAAGCAGAATTTGAACCTATGTCTTCCTGACTATGGGCCTGGCACTCTATCCACTTTGCCACCTAGCCACCCTTGAGGGCTCAGTTTATTCCTGTATAAAACTAGAGCCTTGGACTAGATGGTTTCTGAATTGTCTTCCATCTTTACATCTAGGACTTGTGACTGTAATAGCTTATTCATTCCACTTCTACTTAGCCAAGAATGCCCTACACAACTCACCTGACAGGTGACATCAGCATTTCCTTGGAGGCCTACTGTGATGGGGAACCACTTGACCATGTAGGGCAGAACCAGGTGCAATGGGGAGAAGTCTAAAAGAGGCATATTTGGACTTGATGTCAGGAAAAATCTTTCTGAGGACTAGTGTGGAATGAGCTGCCTCAGGCGCTAGTGGAGCTGCCCATGTGCAGACTGTAGAGGCAGCCTGAAAACGGTTTGGATGTTCATTTCTCTTATTAATAATTTGGAGCATTCTTTTACTATGGTTGTTCAGAGTTTGCATTTTTTTCTTTAGAGAATTATTTGTCCATATACTTTGCCACCTTTCTTTTTAGTCTCTATCTTCAACAACATTTCAGTCAGCTGGTGGTTGTTTTCAAGAGGGGTAGGTGCTGATGAAGGCATTTAGTGGGGAGCTTGGATGACTGGGGTAAGGAAAAGAGTGGTAGATTTGAAGTCAAGAGGACCTGGATTTGAATCCTCTCTCTAATGGTGATTTTGGGTGAGGGCCTTAACCGCTTTGAGCCTCAGTTTCCCCCTATGTAAAAAGGAGATAGTAGCGCCTGTCTCCACAGGGTTGTTGTAATGATCCAGTGAAATTACTTGTGTCAAATGCTCAGCAGAGCACTCTAGAAAAATCAGCTATAATTAGTATTAAGTGGGCAAAAAAAATGGTTATTGCTTCAGGTATCAAAAGAAACTGAGCTATTGGGAATGGAATAGATAGAAGCATAGGAAGGAAGACAGGAGGGTAGATAGATGAAAAATGGATAGAAAGACAGGTAGAAAATAGATGGATAGAGGATAATAGGTGGAAAGCAGGTGGATAGATAGATAGGAAGGTAGATAGATGGACAGACGGATAGGTAGAGATGATAAATAGATTGACAGATGGAGGGATAGATATAATGGATTAGACAGATGGTATATAGACGGATGGATGGATGGATGGGTGGGTGGAAGGATAGATAGAATGGTAGATGGATAGATGGGTAGACAGATAGATAGGCAATTAGAGAGCATTTATTAACTGCTTATTATGTACTAGGTGCTGTGGTAAATTCTGGGAAACAAAGAGGCTGAGGTTGTTTCTGCCCTCAAAGAGCTTCCATTTTTAGTGACTCACAAAGAGATAAGGGACAGGAGTAGGTGGTGCATTGTGCAGATGGGCAGAAAGGGGAAGTGGTTCCTGGCAGGTGAAGGTGAAGTCCCTCTGTCTGAGCCTAGTAAAGCCTTATTTTAGAGTTTTCAAGGTGTGGCTGAACTGTTTGCCCTTTGCTATACCGGATTTATCCCAAGGATTTTCTGTCTGGATTCAACGGGTGACAGGCTTCTGCAACAGACACTTCAGTGCATGTTGATTTGAGGGGCTGGGTTGTTGCAGGCTCTGGGCCTTCTGCCGTGGGCCCTGAGAAGGAGATAGATCACTGGGGCTGTCCACTGCCTCTCAGAAGCCCGCAGTTATTAATCAGTGCCAGGTGTGGTTTATGGCTGCGATGACTTTGGCAACACTACTAGAAGTGACACCCAGAGGCCTCACAGGGACATGTGGTCCTGGGGCAGCCACCTCCTACTTCCTAATGCCTGTCAGAGCTAGGGCCTGTGGATGGAAGATGTAAAGGAGTAGATTTGAACTTAATTATGGGGGGAATAATTCATAGCAATTAGGAGTGTCCCCAAGTGGCATGGGAGACCTCTGGAAATAGTTGGAGATCTCCGAACAAAGGCTGGACAACCACTTGGGAGAGATGCCACTGAAGTATAGTCTGGAATAGGCAGCTCTTCCAAGTGCGACGTTCTGTGATTCTTTGGCCAGAATTTGGAAAGTTCAAGGGACAACCCAAAGATTGAAACTCTAGCAAGTTCTTTCTCCTCTCTGGGTATCTGTTTCCTCCTCTTTAAAGTGAGGGTTGGGTGATCTCTGGGGTCCTTTGACTAAGAATGTTGGAACAAGTCAAAAGTGGGGAGTCTTGTATTCACAGCTGCTTGGGAAGTCTCTGGTTTCTTGGCTCAGTCAATCTTCAGGCCCATTTAGTAACTGTGTTAGAATCACCATCATAGGAACATCTCTTTAGGGATGGATCAGACCTCCAAGGTCATCTAGTCCAACCATGAGACCCAGAAAGGTTTTGTGATCTATCCAGGGCCAGACAGCGAGTAAGAATCAGAGCCAGGATATTAACCCAGGTCCCAGAACTCCAAACTAAATGCTTTTCCTTAAACCACACAACTTGTCAATTTGAAAATCTCAGAACCAAACACCACGGAATTCAAGCCCTTCACTTTCCACTTGAAGTGGGATCACTCTTACTCTGCTTGGCTCCCAGTGGCATAGCTAGGAACCATTAAGGAGAGCAGTAGGGAAATAGATTTTGACTGGATGTTAGGAAAAACATCTCTCCTTTATAATTAAAGCCATCCCCAAATGAAATAGGCTGCCATTCCATTAGAATGCCAGCTCCTTAAGGACACACTGGGGTTTTTTTTAGTTCTTTTTTTTTTTTTTTTTTAGTTATTCCCCAGGTTTGATATCCAGGAAGTGCTTAATAAATGCTTATTGAATGATGAGTTGCCTTGAAAGGTGATGAGTTCCCCAACACTGGAAGCCTTCAAATGAATACTGGATGACCATTTTTAGGGATATAGCAGAAGAGGTTCTTATTGAGGTGTGGTATGGCCTAGGAGGGTGGGGAACCTTCAGCCTTAAGGTCACATGTGGTCCTCTGGGTCCTCAAGTGTGGCCCTTTGACTGAATCCAAATTTCATCCCTGGCCTAGGTGGTCTGTGAGGCACCTTCCAACTAAAATAATTGTGATTTCTTGAACTCAGGGCCAGAACAGGAATGTGATTTTGAACTTAACAAACATTTCCAGCGCACCTATTATGTTCTAGGCACCATACTAAGTACTGGGGCTACAAAGAAAAGCAAAACAAAAATAATACAGTTCTTGCCCTCAAGGAGCTCACAGTCTAGTAGGGAAAAGAACATGCACTCTGTACAAACAGAATGTCTTCTTAGAGGTAAGAGGTTAGCAAAAAGACTAACTGGGAAAGGCTTCTTACAGAAGGTGGGATTTCAGCTGGGACTGGGTGGAAGCCAGGGGAGCCAGGAGGTAGCAGTGAGGAAGGAGAGGAGGGAGAGAGCCTGGGGGCAGTCAGGAAATGTAGGCGAGTTGGAGATAGACAGTCTGGTCTATGGATTAGGAAAGAGGTCAGTGTCACTGGATCAGATCTAAGATATGAGAAGACTGGAAAGGTGGGAAGAGGCCAGGTTAGGAAAGGCTTCAAAAGCTAAATAGAAGATTTGATATTTCCTGGAGCTTATAGGGAGCCACTGAAGTTTAGTGGGTATGAGTATGAGAGTGTGTGAGTGTGAAAGTGTGTGTGTGTGTGTGTGTGTGTGTGTGTGTGAGAGAGAGAGAGAGAGAGAATATATATATCAGACCTGCACTTTAGTAAGATTAATTTAACACCTAAATGGAGGATGGATGGGAGTGGGGAGAGACTTGAAGCAGAGACACCCCCCCTCCCCCCACAGGATGTGTGTCCATGGTTGGTTAGAGACACAGACAGTGCTAGAAGCCAGGTATTCTGACACCAAGGAAAGGGTTGGACTGGATGATCCTTAAGGTCGGTGCTTGATGTTAATGTGATACCTAGTTCAAAAGTCTTTTCACTATCCTAAAAAACGTTTTTAGTTTCTCTAGGACCTACTTTCAATCATTTTAATGTCTTTCCTCTGAAAATTCTGCCATCTTTATCTGGCCTAGAGCAAGCCAGGCCAAGTATTCCTGCTGTTTCTGCTGGATGTCCCACCGTCAAGCATCTGTGACCTAAACACTTGGCTTCCTCCTGATTAAATAACAGGGAGCCATTCATTTCTATCCCCAATGAGAGAATTTAAATTTGCCAATTAATATCCACAAACAACAAAATTTCAAGAAATGATTTTTTTTTTTTTGGAAATGGAAAGAAACCACCATATTTTTATTACCCAGCAATCATGGTCCACAGGCATTGGGTAGATTGTATTTGAAATATCTAAGCACCAATTAGCAACACTGCCTCCCTGGTGCTTTTTAAATGCCAAGCAAAACCTGGCTGTGTTTGACAGGAACAAATTGGCTATTTGGTCAATGCCAAAGATTCTGAGCCTTGGGGGCCTACGTCTTTGCCTCTTCTTTCAGAAAGCTGCTGTATTGTGTCCAGGGTAGCATTAAGCTTTTCTTTCTGGAAGTCCAAGAGTACAGTGGGCCTCTCATTGTATTCTCACTGGAATTATAACAACCGGACAATTACATATTTGAGTCTATGTTACGTCACCTCTGATAAATTATAAATTCCATTAGGGCAGGCCACTCATGTCAAACAGTAAACATTGATTAGCAAATCAGACCTGAAGTAGCTCAAAGGAAACACCAGATGTGCAAATTTAGAGAATCTACCCCAAATGTCTACATGGACTATTTGCGCCTGACCTGTGGTAGAACATTCTGAGCTGGTTTTGGTTTGATCAGCCACAGTCAGATAACAAGTCAGATAACTTGACTCTAACAAACTGATGTCATCTTGGTCCTCTTTGAGAATGAAGAACAACCAACTTTTTTCTGGGCATTGTATGCTGAAGGCTTAGGGCGCAATGACAATTTCTGCATTCAAGGAACTTGGACTATAGCAAGGTGGGTGGGGCAGGGGAGGGCAGCAGAGGGAAGAGCAACATGTATTCATAAAAGCACATACAAAATTACTGTATATAACATAGATACAAAGTAACAGAGGAAAGCAGAATCATACTGAATTTGAACTGAGCTTTGAAGGAAACTAGTTAGTGATTCTAAGCAGTAGAATAGTAGATTCTAAGGAGAAAGTGCATTCCAGGCATGGGGGTGGGGTGGGGTGGGGGTGGGGTAGAGGGGAAGGAGAGGAAGAGAAAGAGCTGAGGGGAAGAAGCAGTACTGAGGCACACAAATGACATGTCATTTGTGGGGAACAGATCAACCTCCAACTAGCAGGAGACTGGGGATATAATGTTACCCATGAGAAGAAGCAGTTAAAGTCAGATTGACTAGAGAGACCAAAGGGAAGGAGAGTAAGGTGCTTAATAGAAGCTAGTGGAGGCCACTAGGAGGAGCCATGGTGCCCAGGGCAGTGGACCTGGAGTCAGGAAGATTTGAATCCAATTTGGACTCAGACATGTACTAGCTATGTGACCCCAGGCAAAAGTTACTTCCCCTCTGTTTCTTAACTGTAAAATGGGGATAGTGATAGCACCTACTTCCCAGGGTTGTTGTAAGATTCAAAGGAGAAGATATTTGTGAAGTATGGCACAGTGCTTGGCATAGTACTCAGCAAATAAATGTTTTATTGAACTGTATGAAATTAAATTCAGTATGAAATCCCCAAGCCTCTAGGGGGTGCCATAGTACATAGAGTGCCAGGTCTGGAGTCAGGAAGACTCATTCTCTTGAGATGAAATCTGGTCTCTGACACTTGCTAGCTGTGTGACCCTGGGTCAGTCACTTTACCCTGTTTGCCTCACATTTCTTATTTGGAAAACTAGCTGGAGAAGGAAATGGCAAATCATTCCAGTATCTCTGCCAAGAAAACCCCAAATGGGGTCACAGAGTCAGACATGGTAATGACTCATCATCGCCAACAGCAACGTTCCTCAAGCGATTTGCCATTGGCATTGACCGCGTTCTGTGTATTTTCCAGTAAAGAGGCTTTCCTCATTATCTTTAGTTTGTGCTCCCATTATAATGAGTCACAGTTTGCCATTTTCTCTGCCTGGAATGCTCCATCCCAGATTCCCCTCCCCTTTCTTACAGCACTTACTTAGATGCTTCCCTAGCTAATTACTCTGCAAGGAGTTTATAGCCCAGTGACAGAGCTAAGAAATGGATCTTGCTTGACTTTGGAAGATAAGGCCCTTGAGGGCAGGGTCCAAGACCATTTCTTATATTACTTCACATGTTCTCCTGGTGCCTAGCGTGAGACCTTGAACACAGCAGGTTGAGACTAAGGGAGGATCATAGGAGTATCATATCTGGGGGAAGGGGAGATGGCACCTCAGAAGCCAATCTAACTCTCTCATTTTACAGACAAGAAAACTAAGGCTGATGGAGCTTGTGACTTGCCTGAGGTCACACAGATACTCTATAAAAGTTCTTAATTAATTCAATCTTCATCACATCAGCTGATAGATTAGAGGCTGTCTCCAGTATGTGATAGATGGTAAGGGGAGGACAGGCTAAAGAGAAAAAGAAAGCAGGAAAAATCCCATTATGGGCAGCTTCCCAGAACTCAAGTCACCAACAAGCATTTATTAAGCACCTACTATGTGCCAGCCAGGCATTGTACTGAGTGCTAGGGACACAAAGAGAGGCAACACATCCCCTGCCCTCAAGGAGGTCATGCTCTAATGGAGGAGAGAGTTACAACAGCCTACAGCTGGGAGAGGGCAATAGTGATCCCTTTTTAAGGTTCAGAGATTTAGGAGTGGCATCTGGTGGGCACTCAATAAGTATGAAATATGCGTGAATTGTGGCTGAAGTTTACAGGCAAAAAAAAAAAATAAACATTGTTTTTCTGCCAGGCAAATTATTACAAAATATAAAACAAGGCTGAATTGTTGAGGTCAAAACACAGCTCAGGTTTTCTCTAAGTCTATGCTACGTTTGTGAGGTGCATGGCAATGGGGGTTGTCTCCTTTCATTTTCTCTTCCTTCTTCTTTTCTGTGGCCCTCTCTCTTTTCTCCCTTAACCTCTCCTCCTCTTTGTCTTCTGTTTCTTTTCTCTTTGCTCTCCTTCCCATTCCTTCTTCCCCCTTCTCTCCTCCTTCTCTCTTCTTCTCCCCTCCCTTTTCCTTTCCTTCCTTTCCTCCCATCCTTTTCCTCTCTTTCTTCCTCTGCCTCCTTCTTCCTTAACTTTCTCCTCTCTCTTCACTTTATTATATTTTTTGTCTGTCTCATCCTCAATTTCTGTCAAGTTTACCCTATCCCTACTCTCTTATTTCTCCTCTTTTTCTTTGTCTCTGTATTTCTTGTTTGCCTCTTCTTCCTTCCTTCCTTCCTTCCTTCCTTCCTTCCTCCCTCCCTCCTTTCCTTACTTCCCTTCTTTCCCTTCCTTTCTTCCTTCTTGCCTTCCTTCCTTTCTTCCCTTTTCTCCTTCTACTTTCTCCTTCTCTGTTGTATCTCTTATTCTCTCTCCATCCTTATTCTCATTCTTTTTTCTTTCTCTCTCCTTTTTTCTTTCTCTTCTCTGATACTACTCTTTCAGTTCTGCTCTAGCTCCCTTTAATTTTTCTCTTTTCACTTTACCACATTCCCTTCCCTTTCCTCAGTCTCTGTCTCTTCATCTCCATAACCTATCCCCTTTTCCTTCTTTCCTCACTTTCTCTCCCATAAGAAAACCATAGGCCAAGGAGGACTGGAGCCTGCAATGTAGAATACCTGAGTCCTGACTAACAGAAAATCATTATCTCCGAGATCCATGCAATTTGTGATTTTGCCAAAATCCATGAAGTTTCTGCATAAACAATGAATGATTGAGCCAGAGAAGAGAACCCTTGGGGAAAATTCTGCTGCAGTAAAGAATGAATAGCCCAGAGGGGAAGCCAGGCTGGGGAGGGGATATGTTTTCTCCTTATATCTATTCCTTTTGGGATTCATCAGAACCACTTACAATCAAGAAGTTTTAGAAATAAAAAGGGAACATTTATTCTTATCGTTTCATTTCATTTTGCTTTTTTTTAAACAGGAAAAGAGGAATGCATATGAAATCCCAAATCTCATTATGTACATAGCTTTAAAAAGCCCCAAATATATTCAACCATAAACATTAGTTCTAAAGGTTTCTTACTTGTCTCTGCTGCCCTCTGAACCTCCTTCTGACCTCTTCTGTGCATTTTTAAAAAATGCTTTCTTTGCTTTCTTCCTTTTCCAGGCCATCATTTTCACTAACCCCCTCTCCTCCTCTACCCTGTCTTCCTCCCTTCTCAAAGTACCTTCATTTGAAGGAACTTATCATAGTCAGGGAAAAGAAATCCACCCTTTCACCATGCACAAAAATGTAAGACTCATTCTTTACATGTACCCCATCACTTCCTCACAAGAGATGTTTTAATCACGATCTTTTGAAGTTATTATTGGTCATTCCCTTGGTTGAAAGCATTAAGCCTTTCAAAGTTTATTTGCTTTACAATGCTATAATTATTGTATAAATTGTTCTCTTGGCTCTGCTCACTTACTTCACCATTCATCAGTTCATATAAGTCTTCTCGGGTTTCTCTGAATATGCATCTTTCATCATTTTTAATGGAACAGTAATATTCTATTCCTTACATACATGTGCTCTATTTTGTTTAGCTATTTCCCAATTGATAGGAAGCCATTTAGTTTCCAGTTCTTTAATACAACCAAAGTATGCTGCTATGAATATTTTTGCATATTCTCTTTCACTTATCTCTTTAGGCAATATGCCGAATAGTGGGATTGCTAGGTTTAAAGGTATCATAGCTTTGTGGTTTTTTAGATATAGTTCCATACTACTTTCTAGAATATTTGGATCAAGTCACAGTTTCAGCAATAATGCACTAGTGTGCTTTTCTTCCCACATTCTCTCCAGCAATTGTCATTTTCTTTGTTTTTAATCTTTGCCATTTGATGGATGAGAAGTGGATTTTCAAAGTTGTGCAATTTTCATTTCTCTAATTATTAATGATTTTAAAAGCACTTTAATATGGTTTTTGATAGTTTTCTTTTTTTTGAGAATTATTCTTTCATATTATTAGACCATTTAGCCATTGGGGCATGGCTCTTATTATTATATATTTGAATCAGTTATCTATGTTGTATATCAGACTTTTACCAGAAAAGCATGGTGTAAAGATTTTTTTTCCCCTCAGTTAATTGTTTTCCTTCTGATTTTGGATGCATTAATTGGTTTGTGCAAAAGTTTTCTAATTTTATGTAATCAAAATTGTAATCTTCTTTATCACTTAAATGGTAAGGACCTCTTTTCCTTTCCATATTTGTGAAAAGTATTTTTTTCTAAGTCCCTCTAATTTGTAATATTACCCCAAGTACCTACCTCCAAGGGTGTTGTGGATCAAGTAAGTAATTGTAAAGCACTTAGCATAGTATATGGCACATAGAATGCACTATAGAAATATTAGCTGTTATTATTATAACTATTACTTTGAGTATCCATTTGTAATGTACTGCAGTACATGGATCTATTTGCTCTAAATCGAATTTCTTCCAGATTGCTTTCACAGATGTTTTTATTCAATGGTGAAATCTCATTTCAATAGTTGGGATCCTTGAGTTTATTAAATACTATGATATGTATTTGCTTCTGGATCTTGTGTTTTCATCTGTCCCACTGATCAACTTTTCTATTTTTTTAACTAGTACTAAATAGATTTTTCAAATTTCATTTTATTTATTTATTTTTGTTACATTTTGAGTTCCAAACTGTCTCCCTCTCTCCCTCCCCACCCCACGCTAAAGAAGGCCACTATTTCACACACACACACACACACACACACACACACACACACACACACACACGCTTGTGAATATGTTAAACTGTATTATATGTGCTTCTATTTTACAGATCTTTCTCTGGAAGTGGGGGTAGCATTATCCTTCATAGGTCCTTTGGAGTTGATTTGAGTATTTTTAATACTAAGAATAACTTAGTCATTCATAGTTATCCTTTGAACAATATTGTTGCTACTGTATACAATGTTTTCTTGGTTCAGTTTATTCTACTCTTCATTATTTCATGAAAATCTTTCCATTTTTTTCTAACATCTCCCTGTGCTCATTATTTCTTAAGTGCTATAGCATTCCTTCACAACCACATGCTACAACTTATTTAGCCATTCCGTAATTGATGGGCGCTCTCTCAATTTCTAATTCTTTGCCAAGTACTAAATAGTTTTTGATGATTACTTATTTATAGGATAGTTTGAGATCTGGTGCAGCTAGATCTCTTTCCTCCCTATGCTCTCACCCCTTTATTTCCCTTGATATTCTTGATCTTTTATTTTTTCAGATAAATTTTATATCTCTCCCTCACCCCCCCCCCCAACTTTTAAGTAAAACTTTGGTAGCTTGGTTGTTGAAGAACTGAATATGTAAATTAATTTATATAGCATTGGCATTTTTATTATATTGGCATGACTGGCCAAACTATGGGAAGTTAATCTCTCTCCAATTAATTATTTCAGTATTTGTTTCTATAAAATTGTTTTGTAGTTTTATTCATGTAATTCCTGTAGGTGTTTTGCTAGATGAACTTCTAAATATTGTATATATTCTGTAGATATTTTGAATGGATTTTTAAAAATATCTCTGCCTGCTTGGTTTTTTGTTTCCTGCTTTTGTTGCTAATGTAGAAAAAAGCTCATGATTGATGTGGGCTAATTTTTTTTCTTGCTACTTTTTTGAAGTTATTGTTTCAATTAGATTTTAGTTTGAAGGACCAAATGAGATAACATATGTAAAGAACTTTGCAAATTTTAAAGTCCTCTATAGATGCCTTACCTTATTACAAATCAGGTCCTCTAAGAAGACTATTATATATTCTGCAAAAAGCTATGACTTGGTGGCTTATGCTTATTCTATTTATTTATTCTTCTTTTCTTTCTTATTTTTATAGCAGTTTAAAATCTGTAATATGATCTATTAAAACCTATAATGGTAATAATGAACATTTTTGATTTACACCCGATGCTATTGGAGGACCTGTAACATTTCTCTATTATAGATGCTGCTGACTCTCAGTTTCCGAGCTCTGTTATAACAGTAAGGAAAAATCCATTTATTCCTTTGTTTTTAAACATTTTCAATAGAAATGGTTGTTACATTATGAGTATTGTATAAAAACTTTTTTATGTCTTTGTGTAATCGTTATTTTCATTATTATTTTTATTAAAATCAATAATTTATACTTAATTAATGTTAACTATTATTACATTAATATTCTAGTATGTCACATTGTAAACTGTTTTAAATATATTACTGTATAGACTTAATATTTATTCAATATTTTAATATTAATATTCATTAGGGTTATTGTTTTGTGGTTTTCTTCCTCTGCATTATTTTTCTCTGGTTTAGGTGTTAAAAACATATTTCCATCACAGAAGGAATTTGGTAAGTACGAATATTTGTTCTATTTTTGCAGAGCTTTATGTAATGCTGAAATTAAATGTTCTTTGAATGTTTGGTAGAATTCACTTTTAAATCTATGTGGTTCTAAGTTCTTTTACTTTGAGAGTTCATTTGTTGCTTTCTAAATTTCCTTTTCTGAGACTGGGTTATTTAAATTCATTATGTTTTGTTTTGTTACCCCTCCACATTATGTACCAGGCATTATGCTGGCAGTTGGAAATGAGCATAAATATGAAAGTATATTATAGTAGACAGAGACTCACCTCAGAGTCAGGGCACCTTGGGTTTAAGTCCTGCCTCTGACTTATAAAATCCTTGTGACACTGAGTAAACCATTTAATCCCGTGGTATCCTGGGAAACCCTCTCAGACTATAAATTGCAGAAAACTTGGAGATATGCTTTGGTGGAGGGAATTTTTTTCTCCAGAGAATTTCCTAGATACATGAATGAAATCACAGGTACTGATTAAAAAGCAAACACAATTAGAGTGGAAATGATAAGGGAGAGATCACATCTAGCTGAGGGGAGCAGGGTAGGTGGATGGGAGCTTGCTGGATAAATCACCAATAGCAAGTTTTGAGCTTTCAGGTAGAGGAGTTGGGGGGATGCATTTCAGACATGGGGGAGGGCAGGCACAGAAGCATTGTATTAAAATTAATGACACCAATCCACATTTCCTAAATGTTGGGGGGGAGTCAAGATGGGTTAGTCAAGGAACTGCCCTCTCCCTTGGCTCATGCTACTAACAAAAGGGAGAAAGCTAATTTGAGAACAGATGATTTGTTATTTGGGATAATTAAGGAAACAACTATAGTGGTAGCCTGCGTTAAGAAGATCTTAGCTTGTAACTGCAATGAATCTGTGATGTTTCTGATGTGGGAGTGACTTCCAGTGATATTGACCATAGCCCATTCATGCCCCGCCATCCTCCATCCATCCTGTCAATGTCACACAATACACTAGAGGCCTTTCCAAAGCATAGTCTCATGAAAAGAGATTTAGTGTCAGAAGGTCCCTCAGTTCAAATCTTTGCCGTTGACTAACTGCGTTAGCCTTGGAAAGTCAAACTACCTTTCTGGACCTCAGTTCCCCCCTCTATGTAATGAGCAGGTTGGATTAGGGGGCATCTATGGTGCTTTCTAGCTTTAGATCTATGATCCTTTTACTCAGCATAAATAATAATGGAGCACAGGAGCCATCCTCTGGTTAGGCAGATATCTGAATTATCTTTGGTATTTTCCAGATTTGTGATGGCGTCAGGCATTTTTTGCTGGCTTTATTACTGTGACTCAGAGCCTAATCTGTGGGAATTTCATTCTTGTCTTTCTATTAGATATCCCTCAGTGCCCTGGGCTCCCTCCTCTGCCTCTGGGACTATCTTGAAAGCCCTTGGGTACCAGTTTGGCTGTCCTTCTGAGCTTGAAAAATAAAGTAAATTATTGAACACTTATTCCCATTATAAAAAGATCTTTCTTTTCCACAGTGGCTCTTCACTCCAGGTCTATGATCGTATGAACTCTAAGATTCCTTTCCGTGGGCAGATCTACAAGTTCCTTCCTCAATCCAGGGCCATCTCTAGTCATCCTGATTTATATCTGGCCACTGGACTCAGAGAAGAAAGTGAGACTGGTGACTTTGCACAGCCCTCCCTCACTTAAATCCAATTCACTTGCATGTCATGATATTACCTCCATGAGGTCATGGTCCTTGTAGCAGTAAGCACCCCGGCATACACAGGAGGGCTTGCTGCACAGGTTTTTATATCTGCTTTTCTAAAAGGAAAGCAGCTTCTGAGAGGTCAACAATCACGTTAATCAAACACATATACCAACAGAGAAAATACAAGCAGGATCAACAGACAGGATTTCCAACTGTCTGACCATAGGCCAAACATACGTCATTACCAGAGACAGAAGCACCAACATATGGGCTTTAAAAGCCTGAGACTATCCGCAGCTGCTACCCAGAAACTGTCCGGTCAAAGAAACACTTCCTATGAGTAAAACAACAAAGTAAAGCCTCACCTCAGAGTATTTATACACTTTTCAGAGTCTGAGGGCACCACCCTTTGACTCATTGCCTCAATGGAAATTAGCAAAAGGTATTGAAACCTGTTAATGGGCAGGGAAGATCTTTAACTTTTCCCACTACCCACCATTAACCTTTTACTCCTCCTCAGGAATGAAGGACAAACATGTCCTTGTTTTTGTAAACAAGGTCCTCCAAACATAATCTCCTTTACAAAAATGTGAATGCTAACCATGCTATTCAGAAACACTTGTGTGGTGTTCAGTAAGAGATGAGGAAGTGGCCATTCATTCCCTCCTTCCTCCTTTCTCCCATACCCATTTCTTGGACTCTCTCTCTCTCCCTCTCCCCCTCTCCCTCTCCCTCTCCCCCTCTCCCTCTCCCTCTCCCTCTCCCTCTCCCTCTCCCTCTCCTCTCTCCCCCCCCCCCCCCCCTTTCCCTCTCTCTCCCTCCAGACCTTTGACTAGATAATACGAAAAGGGGATGGTGAAGCTGGAAGGTGCTAACCTGAGGCAATGGGATTGTAGGATCATAGGGTTAGAGGTAAGTTAGTGGGTTGGACCAAATGATTTATTTTACAGATGAGGAAACTGAGACACAAAGGTGTGATGTAGCTTGTTCAAAGTCACACAGTGTCTGAAGTGGTATTTCAACCCTAGTCTTCCTGACTCCAAGTCTACTGCCCTCTAGTACACTACCTGTCAGAGGAGCATGATTGCTCTTTGTTCCTCATTGCCATTTCCAGACCCTCTCTCTGCTGTTCTCACTCACAAGTCTTTCTTCCATTGAGGTTTATGCTCATATCCATATCACCCTATGCAGACCCTACTTGCTTTTACCTACCAGCCTCTGTGACTATGTTGCAGAGTCTGTGTGTTTCTTCTCAGAACTCTCTCCTTCATGGCTCTATTGGGGGAAACAATAAAAAATATATATTAAAAAAAAAAAGAAGTGTACCTTGGGTAATTAATTTTTTCCTTTTGGGATCTCAGGTTCTTCAACTGTAAAATGAGAGGGTTGACCTAGATTGTCTCTGAACTAACTTCTAACTCTAGAGTTGTGCCCCAATGATCCAATGGGCACCTCAGTACCAGCCATATAATACATGGGAAGGGGCCCATCCCTCCTTGTTTTATTTACTGTGCTAATTTCTTTCAAGCCTTGATCCTCTCATGTGTTATTCCCCTTTAAGGGCATCTTGGCAAGAGGAAGGTAGTGAAGGAGGGTATCGAATCTTGATGAATCAGGGCATATGCAGATGAATTCTTCATAATCACTGGGATGCCCATAAGACTGTTGATTCTGGCAAGGTTATGGGAGACCGGAATCCAGGCTCAGTAGGGCCAAGATTGCTCCTTTGTCTGTTTCCCATCCCTCTGCCCAGGCTGCCATATGGTCCCCATTTGTCCAGACACTTCAAGGAACAATGATGGCATCTTTCTTTCCAAGAGCTTCCTGTCTCATCCAGAAAGTCGAGGCTTGTAATGGTTGGAGCTCATCTGGCAGTCTTGTTCATTGATTGGAGACCACCCTGGTAGATTCAGCTGTTGTGTTTTTGTACAAGCTGTTCCAGAGCTTTCCCCTGATCTGAGCTCTAGAGTCTTTGCTTCAAGGGTCTCTGATTTTTTGGGTACTTCTTTCACTAGTGCAGATTGTGGCTCTACTATAATCAAAAAGAGGTAGGTGGTCTTAGGAACTTCTGTAGCACTTACTCCAGAAAATACTTATCTCCCCCCCACCTTCCCCCTCTCCCACACCCATGGCTAATCTGGTGATAACACTCTGATCATGTCCAAAATACAACTCATCATCCTACCTCTCAAGACACCCCCTTTCCTATGTCTGCTGAGGATGCCACCATCCTTTAGTCCCTGAGTTTGCAACCTCAGTCATCCTTAGTGTCCTACTTTCCATGACTCCATATCCAAGCAATTGACAAATGGTGTCAATTCTGCCTTCCCAACATCTGTCCATTCCATTGCCTTCTCTCTACTCATACCATGGCCACTTTAAGTTCAAGGCCTTATCCCTTCTCCTCTAGAATATTATTGTAGCCTCCAAATAGGTCTCACTGTCCCAAATCTCTTCTCTTTCCAGCCTATCTTCCACATAGCCACCAAAGTGATATTCTTAAAGTGCAGGATTGACCACATCGCTCCCCTACTCAATGAATTCCAGTGGCTCCCTATTGCCTCTAGGATACAATATAAATTTCTGATATTTAAAGCTCTTTTCAGTCTAGCTTGCTCATCTGCATGCACTAGAGTCCAGTCAAACTGGCTTTTTGCTATTTCTCACACTTACTACTGCATCTCTAGCCTTCCTGCCTTTGCCCAGGTCAATCCCACAGGCCTGGAATGTGCTTCCTCCTCACCCTTTCTTCTTAGAATTCGTAGATTCTTTTAAATAGCAGCTCAAGTGCCACCTTCTATATGAAAGCTTAACTGATCCTTTCATACAGTTTCTCTCCCCCCGCCCCCGGACCTGGATTCGAATATGAATTCTGCCATTTATTACCTATATGATCTTGGGAGTCACTTATTCACTCTGAGCCTCAGTTTCCTTATCTGCAAAATAAGGGAGTTGTACTAGATGACTTCTGAGGTCCTTTCCAGCTTCATATATTCCAACACCATATATACACATATATGCCTCCAGTATAAATAACTGACATTTATATAGTCTATTTAAGTTTGCATAGCACTTTCTAAGTGTTATCTCATCTGAATTTCACAATAACCCTGTAAGTAAGTGCTATAATACTTATTTTACAGAGATGAGAACAGGCTTGGAGAAGTTTGTAGCTTAACTGCTCAGGACCAGTCAATCAGCAAGCATTTATTAAGCCCTTACTGCATATGTACTTGGTAGAGCACTAATTACTGAGCTTACAAAGCCCTCAAGCAGCTGCCCTTCTAATGGAGGTGCTGGTTAAGTATGGGAGGTGACAGTTGAGCCAGATTTTCTTGACTCTAATGCCAATATTCTTTTAAAAAAAATAATTAATTTGATTTCAGTTTTCAACGATCACTTTTATAAGTTTTAAAATTTCTCCCCCTCCCTTCCTACGATGGCATGCAATCTTACCTGGGTTCTACATATACGTTCTTATTAAACACATTTTCACATTAGTCATGTTGCGTAGAAGAATTAAAACGAATGGGAGAAACCATTGATGCCAATGTTCTAATTGCTATATTACACTGCCGAGTTTCTGTGACCTAAAAGGTTCTGATCCCTCTTCCCCAAATCCCATGTTAGGTCTAGCTCTAAGTTCAAGAAAGCTCAGCAGTTAGGGTGTGATTTGAAGAGCCCTGAGCCTGTCTGCAGTGTGCCAAGTCCTGTCTCAAGAGGATTCTGAGCTTTACTAGAGATTCTCTGGGGGATGGTTTCTCCAGCTTCTTTACTATCCATTCCACACACATCCAGTCTTCAAGGTCCTCCTGATGCCAACAGGAGTTCTGTAGATAGACAGGCAGCATGCAGAGTAGATAAGAGATTGTCAGTACAGATCGGAGAGGACAAGGTTACGATTTTCAGGAATACGCATTCCTGTGCAGACACAGATAACTGCATGTCCTTGGGCCAAATTCCTCCCTCCCTTGTCTTTTTCCCAAAATCATTTTTCACTATGTAATAGTGGAATCTTGTACTAACCTTTATCTGCTATGGTTATTCATAATCTCTGAGAAACTGAGGTCTCTAGGCTGTGCATTTCTTGCAGAACCTAGAGACAGAGTTAACCGGAAGAAGGGAATAGATTGGCCTTTCCAGTGGCAATATCTCATTATGATTCAGATTATTGGTTGCATTATGGATTAAATGAAATAATATTTGGAAAACACTTAGTGTTTCTCTTTGGAACTCCCCACCCCTGCCCCTCAAAAACCTTTCTCATCTCTTAATGGTCCACTTTTCCCAGGGGCCTCTTATTAGTTAACCACCCATGATTTCTCCACACGATCTGGTCTTTCTGTATACTATTTCATCCTCCAGCCTTATCAATTTTGTAAATTTGGCTTTGGCTTTGGACCTCAGTCTTTTTATCTGTAAAATGAGAGAGCTAGACTACATGGATTTTATGGTCTCTTCCAGCTCTGACATCCTGTGTTCTAAATCCCCTCTTAACTCTGACATTTATGTTCAAAGAACCCTCCCAACTCCTACATTCTAGGTTCTAAGGTTCCTTTTAACTCTAAATCCTCTGACCCTATGATTTATAAGAGCAGCTAGGTAGTGCAGTGGATAGAGCGCCAGACCTGAGTCAGTCATGAAGACTCAGCTTCCTGAGTTCAAATCTAGCCTCAGATACTTACTAGCTGTGTGACCCTAGGCAAGTAACTTAGCCTGTTTGCCTCAGTTTCCTCATTTGTAAAATGAGCTGGAGGAGGAAATGGCAGACCACTCCAGTATCTTTGGCAAGAAAACCCCAAATGGGGTCATGAAGAGTTGGACACGACTTAAGTGACTAACAAAAATGATCCATAGACCAACAGCTAGCTAAATGATTTGGTCATAAAGACATTATTACATGGTGTATAGAACTAGACTAGAAATTAGGAGACTGGGCTCTGGACCAGGCTCTCTTCTCCATTAGCTGTGTGGCCTTGGGTGAGTCACTTCTCTTTTCTGGGCCCCACCCTCCTCACCTGTAAATTGAAAGACTTAGAGTAGTTGGTCTTCAAGGTCTTTCTTAGGCTCTTTGATTTGTGGCCAGTCCTTCCTAATGGTGTGATAGGTTTGAATGAGTTCATTGACTCATTCATTGAATACTTAGTTGAGTCAATAAAAAAGCATTTATTACCCACTTACTGTGTGCCAGGCACTATTCTGAGCCCTGGAGACACAAAGACAAAGGCAGAGACAGTCCTTGACTTCAGGAAGCTTGCTCTCTAAGAGGGTGAGAGAGCAGCTAGTGGAGAATGGTGGCTGGGGGAGCCAAAGGGGGCTACTTTGGTATGGAAAGTTACGGGGGTGGCGAATGGAGCAATAAGGGCATAGATTCACCTCTCCAGTAGAAATATCAGTGTTGATGTTATTATGGTTCCATTAGGGATCAAATGATACAATATTTGGAAAGTACTTGCCACAGTGCCTGGTACATAGTAGGTACTTCATAAATGCTTGCCTCCCCTGCCCAGAAATAGAAGGACTTAGAGGAATGAGAAGAGGATGCTATAGAAAGCTGGATGTTGAGAAGATGGCAAATGAGTAAAGTGGAGCATGGCAGGGGTTTCTCTTTGTAAAGGGGGGGGTCTCAAGAAGCCTTCACCACTCAAGAGGGGGGAGGGTCAGGGTAGGAGTAACAGAGCTAAGAATGGTGAGTCCATTAGGGCAAGGCACCCACCAAAGAAACCATAGCCCAGTCTTTCTCTGTCCAAAAGAATAGCCACTTTCTCCCTCCTGGTACCCCCTCTTTTCTATCTTGCCACTTCTCTAGAACCCCAATATCTAGAACATTCTATATTTGGCATAGTTTAAGCTAGAACTTTCCAGTTTTCTAGTTAGTTGGAGATTCCCTGCTCATGACCTCAGGGCTGGGAAATTGTTAAAATTAGGATCCACCTGTACCCTAGAAATGAGCCAGTCATTAAGACCCCATTATGCCTTTCTCCCCTCTACCCCCCCCCCCCCCCATGAAAATGTGGTACCAAGAACCCTGGAGCAGTCTGGAACCTGTAACTTTCTCAGCTGATCTAAAATGTAGACCCACAGCTGGGGATCAAAAATTGTAGACTTCATATTCCTGCCAAGCCCTGATGTTCACTATGCCTGATGCTCCTTGGTGACATCTAGTGCTTATAGACCTTTGCCAAACCTGATTTGGAGGAATGAATCCTGAGCATTGAACTGGGAATCAAAGACCTGAATTCAAATCTCAGCCTTCCACTTGTCACCTATGTGACCTTGGGCAAGTCAGTTTCCTCATCAGTAAAATGAGGTGATTAGACTAGATTACCCCTAATATCCCTTTCAGCTCTAAACTTCTGATCCTGTGACCAGTGTTAGGGAGGTCAGTGGGCTATCCCCATTTGGAGGTGTTAGTTCTGATTCCATTGGGAAGGGGTTGATGAGGTGACCCACTTTGGAGTCATCAGTCCTGGCTCCAATGTAAATCATGGTTTAGTGGGCTGCCTTAGTAATTTTCTGGTCTTTCTGCTTCTTGCTCCCTTGGGTGTTTGTTGTTAAACCATGTGGCCTTCCCTTTTATTCCTTCTCCTAAATGCATCAAAGAAAAGAACCTATTCCTTTCAGCACTGACTGGCTCACCTAATTCTTCTGCAAAGCCCTTTTAGTCCCAGGAGTGGACTTTGACCCACTGATCTTCCTAAATCTCAGCTCTGATCATTCCACTTACCTACTCAGAAACTTTTGATAGCTCCCCTCTGCCTCTAGGATCATGTCCAAACCCTTAGGGCCCCCTTCACAATCTTTGCTCACTTTGCCTTGCCAATGTTCTGTGGTGACCCTGGCCTCCTCCTTGGATTTCCTGAAAGATGAGCCTCTGTCAGAGATCCATCCCATTATGGTTCCCCATCACCAAAAGATCAGATTAACTCACAAGTGGGTCAGTGCTGGCACTGATATTGTCATTGCTACCTGGGCAGTCCCAGAAGGGCTTAAGTGGACTCAGCTGATGGCAGGAGGAGCCAGAATCTAAGCAAAGATAGAAATGGATTTGATCTAAATCACTGAGAAAAAGATGCCCAGGGAGGACGCTGAGAATTGTCTGGCTGAAACTGGACTGGGGCATCTTCCCTCTCCTTTCCCTTCTGACCCCCTTCCCAACTCTGCCAAGCTCTCCTTTATCAACTGCTTCTCAGCACTTACAAAGTGTTGAATTGTAGATTGTTCAGAGTTAGAAGGGACCTCAGAGGCCATGTAGCCAAACCCATACCCAAAAGAAAACCCCACCCTCTCCCCACCACAACATGGTCCCTCACCCTCTGCTTGAAGACCTCCAGTAAAGGGGAGCCCACTCCCACCTGAAGCCTCTCATTCCACCCTCTTTATTGCAAAGTTTTCCCCTAACATGAATCTAAACTTTTCTTATCGTAACTTCCACCAGTGGCTCCTGGTTCTGCTTCCTGGGGCCAAGCAGAAAAGGCAGCTTTTCAGATGCTTGAGCAAAGGTTCCATGGGCCACACAAGTCTTTTCTCCTGGTTAATTGCTTGCAGTTTCTTCAGTGAATACTTATACAACCCAAGCTCCAGGCTTTTCACTGTCCTGATTGCTGTCTTTAGAGACTCTCTCACTTATCTGTGCAATTGAAATATGGTGTCCAAAACTGAACACAACCCTCCAGATGGAGTCTGACAAGGGCAGAGGACAGGGGGATTGGAAGCTCTTTATTGTTGCCTCTCTGAATGCAGCCTATCACAGAAGCTTTCCTAGCCATTGCATTATGTTATTAACTCATATTGAGCTTGTGGTCCATTAAAACTCCCAGCTCTTTTTTCAGGTGAGCTGCTAGCTAGCCAGGCTTCCCTTAACCTCTATTTGTGAAGTTGATTTACTTTTGAAACCAAATGCAAGATTTTACATTCACTTCTATTTGATTTCATTTTATTAGATTCATCCCAGTGCTATATATTGTCAAGCACAGTGCCCAGTGCTTTGTCCTCTCAAGTGAGTTTACCAGAAGTGATCATCTAAGCCAAGGTCTACCACTTGGCCTGTACAATGATTGTCTAGGGATCTACCAGCTGGCCTGTATGAGAATCATGTGAGGCAGGGGTGGAGAACCTGGAGTCTTGAGGCCACATGTGGCCATGTGGGTCCTTGAGTATGACCTTCTGACTGAGTCCAGGTTTTACAGAAAAAAATCCTTTTATTAAGGAGATTTGTTTTGTGAAATTTGGATTCAGTCAAAGGGTTGCACTTGAGGACCTAGAGGCCCCTCCCCATCTAGGGTCTACCAGTTGGCATGTATACTAGTCTATTGTAATATTTCACAGTATAGTTCACAAGACACTTTATGATCCCTAAAATACCCTCCTCACAATAGCCCTGTGAGATAGGAGGACAAAGTTTATTGTCCCCACTTTACTGATGAAAGAAATTGGATTCAGAGCAAAAAGGTAGAGCATGGGTTCCAAATGGTGGTCTTCTAATTCAATTCAATTCAACAGACACTGGTGAAGTGTCGAATAGGTACCTGTTCATAATGTAAAATATCTTTAAAGGTAGATTGAGCCAGTCTGGGAAAGGATCTAAATCCCAAGTAAAGGAATATAAGATAATATATTCTAAAGTTCATATTTGTAAAGTATTCTACAAATCTAAAACACCATACAAATATTAATTATTATTAGTTACTATTATCATCTTACTCTGGAGCAGGATTTCTTAAAACTTTTTGTATTGAGATCTTTTTTTATGGTCTGAAGAAGTCTATGAACCCTTTCTCAGAATAGTGGCTTTTGGTCTATATTCATAATTTAAAAACATGCTAAAATTTCAGTTAGAAGTTAGTGAAAACAGTGATGACATTTCCCCCCATCTAAGTTCATAGAATCTGCTGATCTCTTTATGGAATCCTTCTGCTTCCAGGCAGATTAACCCAGGTTAATTAACCCTTCTCTAGAGGCAATAGGGAGCCACTCCAGGTGCTGGAGAATGAAGCACTTTCTAAAACACATCTGACTCTTGCTTTAGCAATGCCAATCTGGCAGTTGTGTGGAGATGAGAGAGACTCAAAGCACAGAAAACAGAGACCACTGCAGTATTCCAGACAAGAGATGATGAGGGTCTGAACTAGAGTGCTGGTTGTGTGAGTGGGGAGAAGTGGGACGACTCAAGAGGTGTTAAAGAGGTAGAATCAACAAGATTTGGCAAGTAATTGGATATGAAGGGGTAAGGGAGAATTGGAGAGCAGAAAATGACTCGAAGGTGTTGAACTTGGGTGACTAGAAAGGTGATGGAACTCTTAACAGATATAGAGAAGTTTGCAGGAAGGATGGGTCAAAGCAGGGGTATCCAACTACTATCAACTTGCCTGTTTTGCATCCTGGGCAAGCAAAGGATGGTTTTGTTTTTTTTTACATTTTTAAAAATACTAAAACTTT
The DNA here is from genome assembly GCF_028372415.1 of Notamacropus eugenii. Lineage (NCBI taxonomy): Eukaryota > Metazoa > Chordata > Mammalia > Diprotodontia > Macropodidae > Notamacropus > Notamacropus eugenii. Next base: position 53,106,867 of record NC_092876.1, read on the forward strand.
ATTTAAAAATGTCAAAGCTGTTCTTAGCTCCCAATTGTACAAAAACAGGAAGCCGACTGGATTTGCCCTTGATCTAATTTACTGACCTCTGAGTTAGAGGCAAAGATAGTGAGTTTCATTTTGAATATATTGTGTTTGGGATGTCCATGGCACATCTATGTAGAGATGTCCAATAGTCAGTTGATGATGTGGGATGGGAGTTTAGGAGAGGCTAGGGATAGGATAAATAGATCTGGGGAACATCTGCATGGAGGCAATTAAATTCACGAGACCTGACAGAGCAGGGAGGGGGATGGGAAAAAGGAGGGGAAAAGAAAGAGGAGAGAGGGAAGGCTCAGGACAGAATCTCAGGGGACACTCACATTTAGGACGGAGGCTAATTCTCTTTTGACTATACCACTCTGTCTGATAGTGCTGTATTCAAGTCTGTAATATGATAGTATTTGCTTGTGGTGTTTTACGTAAGAGTAACACTCATTAAAGAGTTAACCTACATCAAAAATAGGGCCACCATTAACATTCAGTCCATCAGCTTGGACCAACCAGTGTTTTTGTTACTAAGCTCCTGTATGTCCAGCACTTCATGTAATGTTTTCCACTATTAGAATGTGAGCACTTTGAGGGTAGGTCTTGTTCTCACTTGTTTGCATATTCAGCACTTTACACAATGCCTGGCACATAGTAAGTATTTAATAAATACTTTTAAATTCATTTATTCATTCATTTAGGCTATGGAAGAAATATGGTCCCAGTCCTTCAAGGAATTTGGAATCTATTTATGGAGTTGAGACACTTTATTAATTCAAAAGGTCTGTGCCCTCCTCAGTGTGGGGCCTCTGTTTGTGGATACAGGTCACAGCTGTCTCGTGCCTTAGCACAGGGTGTCATGAGTTCCTGTAAGCAAAAAGAATTCATCACCTGGTGGCCAACCTTTGGGTGATGAGACTTTTTGCACTGGTCCTCAGCACAAGAAGCACCTGTCTCCAGGGTTTGTTGGACCTGCCCAAGCTTGGACACTGCTGCCCTCAAGAACCCAAAAGCACCTCCACACCTGTCAAGGCAACAAATGAGGATTCAGCAGATGGGAGGCACACAGGTGAAGTGATGATGAACTTTTTTATTCATTGCTTAAAATGTTAAATTATGTGATGCAAAATATTAGAAAATTGGACACTGTGAGATAAAATGTTAATTATGGAGCCGGGTCACAGTAGGGAGGGTTTTCTGGGGACATCAAAAGGGAATGACAGCTGTAACTGATGGTTTGCAGAGTCATTTGCTTTTTTAGAGTCCTTTTCCTACTTTTTAGTTGGGCCACAATCTTAAAGTGAAGGGGACCTGGTGCAAGTCCTGGCCTTTAAGTGTTAACATTGTGTTCTAAGATTCTTTCCAGCTTTCTTATTGTATTTTTCTAAGGCTTGTTCCAGTTCTGACATTCTATGTTCTAAGGCTTGTTTCTAGCTCGAGTGTTCTGTGTTCTAAACTCCCTTTCAGCTCTGAAATTTTATATTTTAAAAGCCCTCCAGGTTCTGACATCTTTTAATCTAAGTTCCTCTCCCATCCTCCGGTTCTGACATCTGTTCTATCTGTTCAGACTTTCCAGTTTCGGACATCCTGTCTTCAAAAATCTCTCCCAGCTCTGACATCCTGTGTCCTAAGGCCCCTCCCAGTTTCTAACATCCTGTGTTCTAAAGCCTCTCCCAGCTCTGACATCCTAAGACCTATGCCAGCTCTGACATCCTCTGTTCTAAGGGTCCTCCAGCGCTGACATTCTGTGTTCTAAGGCCCCTCTAGCACTGATATTATATGATGGCCATGATCACTGACAGTAGAGAGGTTGTGTGCACCTCTCTTGAGTCCCTTTTGCTTCCCATAGGTATGGGATAATTTCCCGGGAATAATAGGGAAGGGATTGCTTATCACCTGACTAATGTACCCTTCTTTTTGTTTTTAATCAAACCCTTCCCAGACACTTTTTGGTTGCTTTAATTACAAAACCACTCTCTTGGTTGCATCTGCAAAGGAGCTTTTCCTCGTATCAGCTCCAGGCCACGAAGAATTAAACAATTTCTCTGACATAGTGGGATCCTGGTCAAGGATGCTGCTGAGAGGCAAGTAAGACTTTTTCTATACTGTTATGTGACCTGAAGTGGTTTGTGTAGTTAGACTGGCCTCTAGTGGTCTCACTCATGAATTGCACATTAATCTTTCCTCTCAGGGAACTTAGGCTCTTAAACTAGAAGGGATTTCAGAAACCCATTGAGTCTGATCTTTGAGAGGAATTAAATTCCAATAAATCCAAAATTTTTTATTTAAAAGTTATTTTATTATTTTTCAGTTGACATATATTTATTTTCTCTCTTTTCCCTTACCTCCACTTTTAATCAACCTCCTCACCCCTCAAAAAAAAAAGAGAGAAAAGAAAAAAGGAAAGTTTCGTAACGAACGTGCATAGCCATGCTAAGAAAATTCCCTCCTCGGTAATGGTCATGTCCGAAGATATATGCCCCATTCTGTATTTCGAGTCTACCATCTCATTGTCACAAAGTAGATAACATGTCTCATCTTTGGTCTTTTGGAATCATGTCAACTGCTATTTATTAAGCACCTACTGTATACAAGATGCTGGCGATAGAGAAAAATGAAATACTCTACAACCTCCAAAAGTTTATACTGGAAAACCATACAACCAACCTCAAATGATTTTTACTCATTCTTTCAATTTCCTCTTTCAATTGTTCAGTTAATCAAGAGGAATTTATTCAGCTGGATAGGGGCAGCTAGATGGCTCAGTATACTTGGAACTGGGCCTTATCTGACCTCAGACATTTACTAGCTGTGTGACCTTGGGAAAGTCATTTAACCTCTGTTTGCCTAGGAGACAGCCAGGTGGTGTTGGACCTGAAGTCAGGAAGACCTAAGTTTACATCTGACCTCAGACACTTAACCAGAAAGCCAGAAGGTGGAGGGGAAAAGGACAATTATCCTAGACATGTAGTGGGCATCAGCAGCTTAAGGTCATATGTGGCCCTCTAGGTTCTGAAGTGCAGCCCTTTGAGTCCAAACTTCATAGATCAAACCCCCTTAATAAAAGGATCAGTTCTGTAAAACTTAGACTCAGTCAAAAGGCTGCACCCAAGGACCTGGAGGGCCACATGTGGCCTTGAGGCTGCAAGATCCCCATCCCCGACACAGTCCATGCAAAGTCATGGAGAAGGGAGACTGAATTAAATGGTCTTGAAGATCCATTCTAGCTCTAAATCCCATGACTCCTATGACCAATAAGGTCTTTTCCATCTACACAACTTACTAAGTCTGTGACTTGCTCTAGGGAATAACCTGAGCTGATGGATGGAGGTTACACAGAGCTGTAAGTAAGAGTGCTGGACCCTGGTGCACACTCAATTGAATGATGGTTGTCAGGAGAAGAGCCACCCTGTTCCTCAGAGAGTCAAGCTGGACATTCCTTGATTCAGCTGAGAATTCCCAACCTCTGACCTGAAGTTCCCCAACTTCTAAGTGAAAAGTTGAGACATTGGCAGGGGAATGAGGCAGTGGGGGAAGGTGGCCTCCAGGAGAAGGATACCATGGTGATGGCTGGCAGGTAGGAGATGGTCAAGAGAGCCTGTATGTGCTATAGAGGAGAATGGATTTGAAGTACATACTCTGTGGTGTCATTTGCTGTCAGCACGCCTGAGCAAAGCTCCTATCACATCACCCTAGTTATGCTTCTCAATTTATGGCCAGTACTATTCCATATACTTCTTGGCATCGCAGTAGATAGCGGGCTGACCTTGGAGTGCCTTGGAGTCTGGGTAAATTATTCAGCCTCTTAGTGCCCACGCAAATCTCTTAAGACTTTAAATTGCAGACTAGTAGAATCTTCACTAATAGGGGAAGGTTTGCCAAACTGATATAAATGATTCTTCTGCTTATTGATTGAATGATTGATTTTGTTATTCTTATAGCCCTGATGCCTGGCACATGATAGGCACTTAATATGTGCTGGATAATAAATCCTGGGTAAATAATGGATTGGTTTTTTGCTGCTGGTTTCTTTACAGCCTCAATGCATCTGTCCCAAATGTTCACATGGACTATTTGTACCCAACTTTTGGTAGAACATTCCGAGCTCATATTGGTCTGATCAGCCACAGTTGGACACACTGAAACTTGACTCTAGCATAGCAATGTCATTTTGGTTCTCTTGGAGAACAAAGGACAACCCCCACCCCCACCCAGCCCAAAGCCTAGCACATAATAGGAGCTTAATCAGTTGTTGAATTTAATTACGTTGTTGAAAGGCAGAAGTGGTCAGGAAGTCTTCAGTATTTCTCTCAAACACAGAATTCATGCATCAGGTCATTATTTCTGCTTTCCTCTCCTCCCTTCTCTAGGACTTTAGCTACAAAGCAACTTTCAAGGAATAGTATCCAGTCTTCATTTCAGAAAGATCCTTCTTGTAAAAGAACAGGGTTACCCTTTCAGAAGAAAATGGAGACCATGATTTGGTCAGAATCATCCCTGCTTCTGTGTTTCTTCCTCAGGGAGATGGGAATGGCACCACTGGGTACTCAACCCAATGGATGATCTAGCATCCATGACAGTTACTTTCATTCCAACTACTTGGATCTTATTCCAACCTTATATAACATTCATCCCTATTAGAGAAGGCATGCCTCATTGTCTATCTCTAGTCTATTACTTCTACTACTTCTGATTGTTTCATCATGAGTCTTTTGAAGTCTTGATTGGCCATTACTTTGATCAGACTTCTCAGGTCTATCAAAGGTGTTTCCTCTCATCTTATTACTGTGGTCAGGTTTTATATCATTCTACTGGTTCTACTCATTTCGCCCTCTGTCCGGTCATAAAGTCTCTCCATATTTCTCTGAATCCTTTTTAGTTATCATTTTTTATAACATGGTGGAACTCCATCCCATTCATACACTATAATTTTTCAGTCACTCCTTAACTGATGAGCTGAGGAAGTTTTGATTCCAGTTCTTTTCTACAATCAAAAGTACAGTTGTAGATACTACTGTACACATGGGTCCTTTCTTTCTTTCCTTGACTTCCTTGGGGGTATATGTCTAAAAGTGGTATACCTGGGTCAAAGGACAGTTAAATGAATTTTGAGGTATGCTTCCAAAATGCTTTCCATAGTAGTTGCACCAATTTGTAGCTTCGCTCACAGTATGTTACTGTGCCCATCCTCTGACAATCTCTCCAAAGCATCATATAACGTAACACTTGATAGTATACAGACAGACCTTGTCTAATGTTATTAATTCATTTGGTAAAAAAATGGTGTTAGGTGAAACAAGATTATAGGGGCAGTTAATTCCATGAGAACACTGTCATAAATGCAATGACTGCATTTTCAAGACTTTATGATCAGGTTGCAAATATATTATGATGGTTATAATGTATCAGTGATATTCTTGAGAAGCAACACTGATCAGAGGAAAATTACATCTGTGCTGTTTTGGAATGTTCTCTAATTGTCTCATCACTATTATTAACCTGATTTTTCAATTACCTTGTAGGCTCCATGAGGGGTGAGGACTGTTTTATTTTTATAGTATGTCCCCTATGACATCTAGCCCAGGACCGTGCCCTTTATGTTGAGCAGACATTGAACAAAGATTTATTGAACTGTCTTGTGATTGCCTGGTTCCAATTCCATGTCTGTTTTTTGAGCACACTCTCCACCATATACCTCATGGGGTTATTGTGGGGCTGGTAGCCTGCAAACTTTAATCAGGATGGTTTTCCTTCAGTTTTCTCCTCTCTAAAATGAGGAGGTTAGACTAGGTGACCTCTGAGATCCCTACTTCTTTGAAATCCTGTGATCTTGTATCAAAGGCCATATAAGTGTGAGGCTATGGTTAATATGTTAGAGATTAACAATATTCTGCACTTGGTGTACTCTGGCCTGGTCATACCCATAGTAATGTTCTCAGTTTGGGGCATCACATTTAACACAGTGTTCAGAGGAGAGAGGCCAGAATGATGAAGGGGGTCAGGATAAAATGAAGGAACTAGGGATGTTTAGTTGAGAGAAGAAAAAGCTTGAGAAAGGTGGAGGATAGCGATCAGATATCCATCTTCAAGTATTTGACTTCCAGTGAAAGTCAAGTCAACAAGTATTTATTAAGTGCCTCCTGTGTGCCAGACACTGTGCTAGGTCCTGGGAATACAAAGAAAGGCAAATTACAGTCCTTCCCCTCAAAGAGCTCACAATCTAATGGGGAGATGACATGCAAGCAATTCTGTGTATATACGAGACATAATAAATTGGAGACAGATAATTTGGATTAACTGGAGATAATCAATACAGGGAAGACACTAGCATTTAGCAACATCAGAAAAGTTTCTTGCAGAAGAGTGTTTTTTAAAACTGGAACATGAAGAAAACCAGAGAAGCCAGGGAGGGAGGAAGGAGAGAATTCCAGATATAAGTGTCAGCCAGTAAAAGTACAAGAAACCAGGAGTTTCTTATGCCAAGAACAGCAAAGAGGCCAGTGTCACTGGATCATAAAGTATTTGGAGAGCAATAAGGTGTAAGAAGACTGGAAAGATAGAAAGGGTCCAGGTTACAAAGGATTTTAAAAGCTAGAGGATTTTCTTTTTGTTTCTGGAGGTAATTGGGAATCATTAGAGTTTATTGGATGGTGCTGAGGGAGGGGATGACATAGTCAGACCTACAGTTAAGGAAGATCCCTTTGGTTGTTGAGTGGAGGATGAGGATTAGGGAAACCAACCTGCAGCTACTGAAATAATCCAGGTGGGAGGTGGTGAGAGCCTGCACCAGGATGGTGGCAGTATCAGAGGAGAGAAGGGGAGTATTTGAGAGATGACATGAAGGCATTGCTTTGTTCTGGCTAGTCCTAGGAGTCAGAACAATGAGTAATAGATGCTGCAGAGATGCACGTTTAGGCTTGGTGTCAAGGGGACGCAAGATCATCAACAAAGACTTTGTAACAACGAGAGTGATCCCCAAGTTGAACCAGGTGCCTTGGGAGGCAGGGGGTTCCTTCCTTTTGTGAGATGTCTTCAAACAGAAGTTAGACCTTGGTTAGGGATGAATTAGAGGAGACTTATAAATGGGCATCTTTTGGACGGCATGGCTTCTGCTTCCCTGCCCTGCTCTAAAATTCAGTGATTCTGCGATGTGTATTTCTAAATTAAAATTAAATTAAAATATGTATTTTAAAATTAAAATTTAAAAATTACATTTGGAAAAGTTTGCTGATATTTTCCATTTCTTACATTGCCACAATATCCCACATAGTCTTCCCTTTCCTTTTCCAAAAGGGCAGACTCTTTTTCCCAGAGAGCCATCTCATATGACAGAGAAAATATATATTTTTTAGAGAAAAAAAAATCGGTACAAATAATACATTGAAAAAAGTCAGAAAACATGTATAATGTGTAACTGTTGTGCACCTCCCACCTACACAGTGGAGTGGGTTGGGTGTGTCTTCTCTCTTCACTTGAGTCTTTCCTTGGTCTTTATAATTTTGTTACATTCACCTCTGAGTTTTTGGTGTATCATCACGCTGTCCATTTACATCGTTACAATTATTATTTCCCATGTCGCACAGTCAAATCCAAAGCTCTTGAGAGAGACCTTGAGAGTGTCCTTGAGAGTATCGCTTCTTCTGACAACCATGTGATCGCCAGCCCCATGTGAGTTCTCCATAAAATAGTCTTTTCAGCAAGTGTACATTTTGCATACAGGACTGCTCAGCTTGGCATGCCCCCATCAGAAAGGGTGCTGGGATCTATGAACAAAGAGAATTGAGACAGTAGGATGCTCAAATTTGGAGTATCCACCCCAAAATTCATACGAACTATCTGTGCCCAACCTGTGGTAGATCATTCCGATCTTGTATTGGTCTGATCAGCCACAGGGGGACACACTGAAATTTCACTTTATCGTGGTGATGTCATTTTGGTCCTCTTTGAGAACAAAGCACAACAGCCAACCAACCAACCAATACAATTATTATAGAATGTTTCCTTGACTCAGCTTCCTTTTTGCTGCACTCAGTTCATGTAGCTCTTCCCATGGTTCTCTGTATTTGTCACACATATTTCTTAGATCACAGTAGTATTCCATTATACTCATGTAACACAACGTGTTTAGCCATTTCTCAATTGATGGACATTGACTTTGTTTCCAAATTCTCAGCTCTCTGTGAGTGAGAGGCCGCATGGCATGGTGGAGAGAGAGCCAGCTTGGAAGTCAGAAAGACCTGGGTTCAGGTTCTGCCTCTGATAAGTACTAGCAATATATGTGATCCAAATATGAATCACAGGAGAATTAGCAACCTGCGTTGAGGAGGGGTGGTGCCCCAGAGGCACTTTCCATCCCATAAGTTATTTCCCCATAGTGATAAAATTTCTGGACAGGCCCTGACCAAAAATCTCTATATCTCTATCTAAATCTGGGATCAGAGGAACACAGAAACAGTCTTTAAGCTGGGAGGGACTTTTAGGCACCACACAGTCTAGCAGGAGCTGTCTTATCTTTTTATGTGTGTGTATGTTCTCAGGCCATTGCATAATTTCTGGCACACAGTAGGTATTAGATGTTTCTTAATGTTTATGAACTGATAGACTTACAGATACTGAGGCCCAGAGAGGCAAAATAAATGGACCATAGTCACATAGGCAGCATATAGCAGAGAGAGCCTAACACAGATCTCTCTCTCTCTCTCTCTCTCTCTCTCTCTCTGTCTCTCTCTCTGTCTCTCTCTCTTTCTCCCTTTCTCTTTCTCTCTCTTTCCCCTCTATCTTTTTACCTCCCTCCTTCCTCTCTTTATCTCACCCTCTTTCCCTTCTCCCCTCTCTGCCTGTCTCCCCCCTCTCCTTCTCCCCTTTTCTCTCTTCCCTCTTTCTCTCTCCTTCTCACTTTCCACCTCTCTGTCTCTGTCTCACTGTGTTTCTTTCTCTTTCCGCCTCAGCCTGTCTCCCTTTCTCTCTCCCCTTTTTATTTCCTCTTCCCGTTACTCATTCCATTTCTCTGTCTTTGTCTCTTTCCCTCCCTCCTATCTCTCCCCTCTTTCTCTCTCTCTTCCCCTTTTCCCTTCTCTCTTTCTTCCTTCCTCTCTCCCCCTTTTGTTTACCTCTTCCCCTCCCTCATTCTGTCTCTCTGTCTGTCTGTTTGTCTCTTCTCTCCCCTCTTTTGTCTTTTCATGCTTTAATATTCTTTCTCCCCTAGAGCAGAAATTTCCTCTAATGGAAAGCATCTCACTGAAGCCAAAAAGGGCAGACTCTTGACAACTGGCTTTTTAATCTTAGAGCAAACCTCTCCAAGGCCCCCTTACTCTTTGCCATTCCCTCTCCCTTGATTTCTTAATAGAAATGTTTTATCTTTGGGGCTAGATCTAGGATTTACAGGGACAATTACCGTGGCTTGGGGCAGGACTCTAAAGTCTGTACTTGGGATTTTAAAAAAATGCATTAGGAAGATTTCTACTTCAAAACAAAACAAGACAAAAAACCAAGATCCTGAGTCTTCTGGTAGAGGTTGTTACTTTCTGTCTCACCCACAGAACTGAGGGTGTGATGGTCCAAAAGGACCCCTGAAGCTTGGCTCTACAGAGGCTCTCTGCATTTCCTCATTTATGTGCTCCTCTGAGAGAATCCAGGAGAGGGAGACAGAGTCTGTCAAGTATATGGGAGCAGCAGAGACTCTGAGAATTCTGAACATCCCTCTGGACTTCAGAGCCCTCCCAGAATGGACTGTGCCCTCCCTTTTCAGCTGCCTTAGCCTCCATGGGGGGAAAGGGAAGCTGGCCCACCCTCTCTTTCTCTGGCCTCTCAAAGAGCTTATAGAGCTTTATTACTGGCCCAGGCAGACAAAAAAAGGCAGCTAAGACTTAGAGGAAAGGAGATGGTGAAGGGTCATTTATCTACTTGTATCAGTGATAGGAAAAAGAAACACACACACACACACACACACACACACACAGAGTCCAGCTTGGGAGAGATTAAGGAAGAGGAATGAAAGGTCTTCCCTTTAGAGAATACTTCACGATTCCAAATGACTGCTGGTACATTAAAAGCTTCAATCCTTTCAGTAACCATCGTCATTTTATAGATGGGGAGACTAAAACTTAAGAACTGGATCTCAAGGAAAGAAATAGACAACATGGCTGTCTGCTCCTAGAAGCTGGGCTTCAGATCATCTTTTGGTTTCTTTTGAATGTTGACAGTCCATGTTCTAAGGACATTCCAGCTCTGAAGGTCTCTATTCTAAGTCCCTTCCTAGCTCTGACTTTTTAGGTTTTAAGGGTCCTTCCAGCTCTGACATCTTGTGTTCTAAGGGCCCTCTCAGCTCTGGTGTGAGTATTATCTTCTCTGTTCTATAGATGGGGAAATTGAGATAAGGGAGGTCAAGTTACTCATCCACATTCATAGAAATACGAATTAAAGCTGGAATTTGAATTCAGGTCTTCTGACTCCAATGCAACTAGGGGTAATAGAACCAAGAAAGAACTCTAAGGGGCTCCAAACTCTGACATCCTGTGTTCTAAGGGCCCTCCCAGCTCTGATATCCTGTGTTTTGACATTCCATGTCTCCCAATCCCATCTAACACTCTCTTTAATGTCCCAACATTCTGTGACCCTAATTTGTATCCATCCTGCCCTCGGTATTAGAGTGATCTCACTCCATGCAGTGTCTGTGAGCAAACGTAGCAGGTGCTTGCAGACCAGCCCCTTAGAATCTGGCCTCATCCTCTTTTTCTTTAGCAGCTCAAATAACCACCTTCTTCCCATCCTTGCTCATCTTCTGGCAATGGCCACTGATCTGGTTTGGTACCAGAGCCAAACAATGCTGGGGGGTGGGGGTAGGGGTGGGGGATTCAGTGTGTGGAGCTGGGTAGACTCCTGCACTGCTCTCCACAGAGCCCTTGGTACCTAGCGAAGGCGGCTGCAAAGGCAGAGAGGACTGGGAACCATGGAAACGGCATGAAGTCACCCATCCTCACAAGGTTTGTTCTAAGAACCATTCCTGAGCTGGAGGGGGGGGGGCAGGGAGGAGTCATCCAGCTTTCATTCACTCCCAGGTCCCTTCAACTCCTTTCCCTCCCCCACCCCTTCCATTACCTTGAGGCTTCCATTCTCTAAGAAAACCGTACATGAAGAAGCCAGGTTGCATTAAAAATCTGGTATTTCATGGCCTCTGGAACAGCTTTGCCCCACAGTCATTGGATACCTGTGGGATAGATGGTCTGTTATCTTCCATCATTCAGGCCCTGGCAACTCCAGCCTTAGGAGATTTACAACATGGTGACTGAAACAAAATGGATCCAATCAAAGGAGTAGGATATTCTGGGACAGACTCTTTTGGCTATGTAGCTTATCCCTTAGAATGTGAAGTGCTGGGCTCCCTGCTCACAGACACTGGGAGTTCATGGGAGCTCATACCCTCAGAAGTTTATGAGAGCTCACATTCTGTCTTTCTAGTGCTCTCAGATTTGTGAAGCATTCTGTGTTCTAGTGGAATTTCTCATTTGATTCTCACAATGAACCTGTGAAGAAGGGTGTCATTTACCCCATTTTACTGATGTGGAAATTGGGTCTCAAAGAGGTTAAATTACTTTTCTGGGAGTCTCATAGTTAATAAGTGTCTGAGGCAGGATTTGAACTCTGGTCTTTCTAACTTGGTACTCTATAGACTGTGTCACACTTCTGTATAGTCAATGCTTCATAAGTTTCCTAGTCAGAATCACAAAATCATAGCATCATAGGATCATTGATTTGGTTCTGAAAAGAGTCAATCAGTCAATCTGCAAGCATTTATTAAGCATTTACTGTGTGCTAGGCATTGTGCCAACACCTGAGGATGCAAAGATTAAAAACAAAATAGCCTCTGCCCTCAAGGACTTCTCATTAGAATGTAAGTGACACCTACATGTACACACACACGCATACGTACAACGTGTAGTTGTTGAATTGTTTCAGCCAGGTCTGACTCTTTGTGACCCCATCTGGAGTTTCCTTGGCAGGCATACTGGAATGGTTTGCCATTTCCTTCTGCAGCTCATTTTGCAGATGAAGATACTGAAGCAAACAGGGTTAAATGACCTGCCCAGGGTTATACAGCTAGTAAGTGCCTGAGGCCAGATTTGAACTCCAGTCTTTTCACCTCCACTCTTGGCATGCTATGTACACCATACCACCTAGCTGCCCACCTTCATACAACATACGTAATACATACATATGTGCGTACATGAATATACACAATACATACAAAATAGATGCAAGGTAGCTATGGGATGGCAGTTGGGGTAAATCACAAAAAGCTTCATGTGGAAGGTAGTATTTGAACTGAGCCTTGAAGGTAACCAGGTATTTGAGGGGGTGGTTGTGAGAAAGGGTTGTATACCATACATAGTGGATAGCTTTAAAAGCACTCTCAGTGCTGAATAGGGGAGTTTATAATGGGTCTTTGAGGTAATAGAGAACCATAGGCATTTGTTGGGCTGGATGGTGACATGGTTAAACCTAAGCTTAAGGGAAATGATTTTGACAGCTATGGATGGTGGATTGCAGCAGAAAGAGGCCTAAAACAGGCGGACTACTACAGTAATCCCAGTGAGATGTTCTGAAGATCTGACCTGGAGTGAGGAAGAAGGGAAGGGGACCATACAAAAAATGCTGTGGAAAGAGAATGGACAAGATTTGGCAATTAATTAGATATGTGAGATTTGTGAGAATGAGTCAAGGAGGAAGGAAGGAAGGAAGTAGGGAGGGAGGGAGTGAAAGGGCAGAAGGGAACCTGGGCTACTAGATAGTGGTACCCTTGATAGCAATAGGGGAGTTTGGAATGGGGTGGGGGTTTGGGGAAAATATGAATTTTATTTGGAACATGCTGAGTTTGACATACCTGTGTTGCATCCAGTTTGAAATGTTTAATAAGGCATCTGAGGATGTGGTTCTGGGTTTCAGGATGGAGTCCAAACCCCTCAGTTTATGGATGAGCAAGACAAGATACCAGTGAGTTTAAACAATTTGCTTAATTTCATATAGATTACAGATGATAGATCCAGGATTTGAACCCAGGTCCTTTGATTCCAAATCTAGTACTTTTCCCATTATAACATCACTGAGAGAATCTGAGAACTTGATCAGATCTCAGAAGACATGTTGCCTAATGTCCTCATCTGATAGATGGGCGCAGCTAGGTGGTGCAGTGGATAGAGCACCAGCATAGGAGTCAGGGGGACCTGACTTCAAATCTCACCTCAGACACTTGACACTCACTAGCTGTGTGACCTTGGGCAAGTCACTTAACCCCAATTGCCTCATCCTGGGTCATCTCCAGTCATCCTGATGAATATCTGGTCACTGAATTCAGATGGCTCTGGAGGAGAAGTGAGGCTGGTGACCTGCACAGCCCTCCCTCCCTCAAAACAAAGTCAAGTGCAAGTCATGTCATTACTTCTGTGATGGCATGGTCTTCTTCAGCAATAAAGGATGAACACACACATATACACATATACATGTATACATATACATCTGATAGATTGGGAGACTAAAGCTCAGAGAGAGAAGTGATTTTTCCCATGGTCTTACAGATGGTAAATAGTGAAGTTAGGTTTTGAATCTAAGCCCTTGAAATCCAGATCCAAAGAGTCTTTCATTATATCACCCCTGAGAGGAGCTTAGTTTGCTTGAGTGAGCTTGGAGCTCTGCTCTGAATTTCAAAGTTAACAAAGGCAGAAGTCAGAATGAGAAACTTTCTTCATTCCCTCCTTCTTTCTCCTTCCACTCCTTCTTCTTCCCCTTCCCCTTCCCACCTGTGTGGTAGATAGGTTGTACAGGGAATAGATCATTGGTTCTGAAGTCAGGAAGACCTGAGTTTGAATCTGGCATCAAATACTTATTAGCTGTGTGACCCTGGGTAAGTCACTTAATTCTGCCTGCTTCAGTTTCCTCATCTGTAAAATGGGGATAATAATAAAACATCTACCTCCAAGCACTGTTTGGAGGATCAAATAAGATAATAGCTGCAAAGTGCTTAGCACAGTGCCTGGCACGTAGCAAGCACTATATAAAAGCTAGCTGCTGTCATCATCATCATCTTCATCATCATCATCATCATCATCATTATTCCTTCTCTTCCTTCCTGCCCTTTCCCCCCTTTCCGTTTCTTCCCTTAAGTTTATTCTTTCTTCCTTTTCCCCTTCTTTCTCTACTCCATCTCTCCCTCCTGTATGTCTATCTTTCTGGTTCTCTATCTGTCTGTCTCTATCTCTCTTTCTCTGTTACTGTCTCTCTCTCTTTCCCTCTCCCTGCCCCCCCCCCCAACTTAATGGGAAAAGGAGAAGACAGATGCTAAAGATTAACAAGTTAGACAGACTGACCTGGGTTGTGAAGGATACCATCTTTCCCTGAAGCATTCATTTCATACATTATCTAAGAACCAGCTTCCATTTTTGTGAAAATCTAGTTGGAACTGGAGAACTCAGAAACATCTCCTACCTTTCCCACCCCAATTTTCCTAGCCATGCTTAGGGAAAGATCTAGAAGTTCCCCATCCTGGACATTGGGTGGAAAGTTGAATGAGCATTTGTGGATTATTTATGTGACCTGTGCTCAGGGAGGAGTAAGTGGGATGTTTCTATGGCAATCTGTAGTAGCCATGCTAACTGGACCAACCTTAGATTGAGAAGGTCCAAGTTCCACCTGTGCCCCTTTCTGCTCATGTGTTCTTGGGCAAACTTCCCTCCACCTCAGTTTTCTCATCAGTAAAATGAGTATCCTAATGCTTGCACTGCCTACCCCACAAGGCTGTGGTGAGGACTGTGCTTTATAAACCACCACAGGGTCTAAGAGATGGAGGGGGCCCTAATTCTTCTATTCCAGACCAGAACTGAACAAGACTCCTCACATCCCAAATGGTCATGCAATCTTTCCTTGAAGTTCTCCAGTGAGGGAGAACCCCTAACTTCTAGTGAGGAAAATCCCACTAGCCACCAAAGCAGCTCATCCCACCTTGAAAGTGCTATAGAGAAGTGAGCCATAACTATCTCTAAGGTCCCTTCCATCTTTAATATCCCTTGGTTCCTCAGTGATCTGAACCATTCCCTGATGTTCCGGATTTGTTCAGTCCAGAGAAGGAGAGGCTAAAGACAAACACGAATTACAACTTCAGGTTTTAAGCAGCCTGGGCACCTACAGAGGCTCTGCCAATAGCCATCTCTACAGATGTGGTTGGCCTGCATTGTGATAGAATTGGACTGGACGGAGGCTGTTGACCCTAAGAGATATTCTCTTCTTAGGAGTAAGAATACAAGGAAAGAGTGATGGACTTGGAGTCAGAAAGACTTGGGTTCAAATTCCTCCTCAAACCTTTATTAGCTGAATCTTTCTGGGTCTGTTTCCCCTCCTCTAAAATGAAAGGTTTAGTTAGACTTGATGACCCCTAAGGCCACTTTCTGCTCCAAATATGATCTTCTAGAAGAGAAAACATAGCTATCTGAAAGGCCTAGAATGTTCTTCCTCTTTACCTTTGCTTTTAAGCAGTTCAGTACCCCTTAAAAAGTTGAATGGGCAACTACTTGCTCAGTTCAAATGCTGGTGCCTACATGAAGACTTTCTTGATCCCTGAAGCCAAAGGACCTTGTATTTTTATTTTGTGTGTGCTGTAATCAATCAGTTAACTAGACATGTACACGTTGTTTCCTTTGATAGAATGTAAGATACTTGAAGGCAGGGATGGTTTTAGTTTTTTTTTTTCCTAGCAACCCTCAAACCTAGCAGAGTGCCTGGCACCCAGTGAGCTCTAAATGGTGCTGATTGTTTACTTAGATATGGTTGATTCAGTTCTATTCAGCCAACGTGAATAAGTGCCTCCTCAGTTCAAGGCATTGGCGTGTGTATGTGTGTGTGTGTGTGTGTGCGCGCGCGCGTGTGCACGCGTACGTGCATACGTTCGTCCTTCATTGCCCAAAGAAGACCATGCCATCAGAGAAATAATGACGTGACTTGCAACTGACTTTGTTTTGAGTGAGGGAGGGCTGTGCAGGTCACCAGCCTCACTTCTCCTCCAGAGCCATCTGAATTCAGTGCCCAGATATTCGTCAGGATGACTGGAGATGACTCAGGATGAGGCAATTGGGGTTAAGTGACTTGCCCAAGATCACACAGCTAGTGAGTGTCAAGTATCTGAGGTGAGATTTGAACTCAGGTCCTCCTGACTCCTGCACTGGTGCTCTATCCACTGCACCACCTAGCTGCCCAAAGGCATTGGCAATAAAAAGACAAAAATCAAAACAACCCTTGCCTCTGAGAAGCCGAGATTCTATTGTTCGTGTCCAAGAGCAGGGGCATGGACCAGTTGACCTCTCCAGGTCCTTTCCAACCCAAAGGTGTTGCCAGGGAGGCAGGTTGTTTTTTTCTTTTCAGACCCTTAGGAATCCTTTCGTTCAAGTATAGATGAAGTTGTTGTGTTTGTCCTTTGTTCTTGAAGAGGACCATGACATCAGGGAGATGATGATATAACTTGTAGTTGATTTGATTTAAGTGAGGGAGGGCTGTGGAAGGTCACATTCTCCTCCAGAGCCATCTGGGTCCAGTGGCCTGATATTCATCAGGATGACTGGAGATGACCCAGAATGCAATGGGAGATCCTGGCCGTTTTAGACTAAGGTCTTGTCAGACTCTCACTTTAAGTGAGATATACCTATTCAATGTAATAGGCCTCTTGAAGTAGTTACTCAAGAGATGGCCCCTTTTAAGGAAAAAAAAAATCAAACTGGGAGGGGAAGACCCTCAGGGTTCCTGGGTAAAAGAGTAAGAGTTACTCTTTAGGAATTACATTCACTCTGTGCTAAGTGGGCAGGGATTGGCTGTCCAATCTATGAGCTCCAGAGTGAATTGGGCTTGTTGTTTGAGGAAGAAATGTAGCCAGTTACCCCAAAGGAGAAAGGGCAACTTTTAGCCATGGAAGTATACCTTCCCCTGGGTAGAGCACCTGAGGAGAAGAGTGAAGAGAAGAGACTACTCATTTATAGGTTGTGTTTGTCCTTTGTTCTCGAAGAGGACCTGGATAAAAGAGAAATAGTTACTGTTTAGATGGAGTACTGACTAATTGAAAGGCAAAGGGACTTCAGTGGCTTGTGTGGACCTCAATTTAGTGGCATGGCTAACTGATTAGACTCTTGTCATATCCAGTAAAAGAAACCACTCCAGGCTTCATGCATTTATGGCTTCTGTCTAATCGAGGATGGCCACTGTGATGCCAGATCGTTAAAAGGTGACACCTTTAGGCATTAAATATCTTGGTAACAGAGATGGGAATGAGGAATGAGAGTGGGGGGAGCAGCTAACTGAAGCCTCCTGATGGCTTCAGGGGGGAAATGAAGAATAACGCAAACTCGCTGCCATTCCCCCTTATAATTCTCCAGAGCCGAAGGCCTTCTGGTCATCACAGGATGCTGAGGTTGACAGATGGCTTTGCTCATTTGTTTTACTGCCTGCAAAGATGCTTGTCCACCCCAGTCCCTGTAGGTTCATTCCTTCACTTTAGCAGAGAAGAATTTTGCCAACAAAACATGACTCTCGAAGAGCGCTGACTAACGTAATATAGAGAGATTTCTTGTGATAAATCAAAGTGGACCAAGGAAGCGCATGGGGAAAAGAGGTTTTCCGAGGATGCTGCAGTAAACAATGAGAAACTCCAAGTAGTAATCACCAGGCAATCCTTCAATAAATTGCTAATTTGGATCCATCAACAAAACACTAGCCTGTCTTTGAAATATTCAGAGATTTGGGGATTCAGCCCAAACTTGTGGAGTAAGAAGGTTGGCTGATTCTATCCACACCCATCAGGGAAATGTAATGAACAAGGATTAACCTGGGAGCCAGAGTAAAATGGAGAGTAAGCCAAACCAAATCATGTATACAAGTATTAACTGAACTCTCTGTGCTAAGGTTTAAGATGGCAAAGTCTAGGCAGGTCCATAACTTCCTCCTCTTTCTGTACTGTACCTCAAAATTGCACCAAAGGGTTTAATAGTAATAATAGCTAGAGTTTATAAAGTGCTTTAATGTTTGCAAAACATTTTTCCTCCATTTTCTTATTTGAGTCTCTCAATAGCCCTATGGATGGAGGAGGAGTTATTTTGATCCCCATTTTACAGATGAGGAAAACAAGGCCCAAAGCAGTTTAAGTGACTTGCACAGGACTAGTCAGTGGAAGGCAGGATTGAAACCCAGGTCCTCCTGCCTCTAGGTCTAGCCTTCATTCCATTACCCTACCCCCAACCTGCCTCTACACAGGATTGGCAGTTGAGAGACCAGACTTCTAGCCCCACTTCTGTAGCTAGTGAACTTGTAAGCTTGGACAGAATTTCACTTCGCTAAACCTCAGATCCTTTGTCCATAAAGTGAGGGAAATACATTAAATTAGTCCTCAGTTTTCTTGCATCTCTTTTAAAAATTAGATTATTCAGATTTTTCCCCTGATACTTCACCCTTGTTACTTTGATTCTCCCCTTGGATGGTCAACTTTCATTCTACACTAAATCCTCCCAAACCTTTCTGGTTGTTTCTTTTCATATTTCAATGGACTGTGCCATTTTCCTTTCTTAGACACTGAGGCATAGAGAGGTCAAGTGACTCATTCAAAGTCACAAGGCAAGTTAGTGGCAGAGTTGAGGCTAGATCCCAGGTCTCTTTATTTCTAATTCAAAAGAATTCCTAATTCATTGTCCAAATGAACTCTTAATTCATTGATCTATCCATTATACTCTGAAGCAGTAATGGGTATCAAGAAAGAAATGTAGGAATGAGAAAAGATGGGCAAGAGTGAGGGAGAAGAGATGGAGAACTCATGTTCACCCCTGGGACCCTCATGAGTTCAAGAGAAAGTGAGGAATTCCTGTATGTAGGATACACCCCTTCTGTTGAACTGGCAGAGGTGGTATGACCTGGACAAGAGTCATTAATGTTTGTTGGTCAAGGCATGTATGGGCTGCAGTCTTCATCATTTGGAAGGAATACCCACATCACTGAGAGCACAACTCCCTTTGGGGGCACTTGAGTGTGATTATTTAATCCAGGTCTTCCTTCAGTGGCCTGTGATGGCTTTTTAAATGGTGGTGTCCACAGAACACAAACTCTAGTTGGTCCTACCAAGCTAGATAAGCTCCTAGGATGGCTCCTTGAGGGAATTGTATGTCTTGTTGAGTGATCAATTGAGAGGTTTACACCAGACTGGCCACAGGGAGATAGGTTTGTTTGTTCCCCCCCCCCCCCCCCCTGCAAATTAAGACTTTTTGCCAGGTCACAGAGAGGGATTATGTTCTGCATGGAATGGTAGAAGGATCAACCCACATTGATTGTAGCATGGAAATTGTTGAAGCATGGAAAGATTAAGGATCAATGCTCTAAAAGGATAGCTGTCCTTGGTCCTTAGTAGAAGTAAACTGGAGCCCTACCAAGAGTTAGTGGCACTGTACGCTTTTAGGAGAACAGCTAGGTGGCGCCATAGTGCATAGAGTGCTGAGTCTAGAGTCAGGAAGACTCTTCTCCCTGAGTTCAAATCTTACTTCAGACACTAACTATCTGTGTGACCCTGGACAAGTCACCTAGTCCCGTTTACCTCAGTTTCCTCATCTGAAAAATGAGCTGGAGAAGAAAATGTCAAACCACTCCAGTATCTTTGCCAAGAAAACCCCAAATGGCGTCATGAAAAGTCAGACAGGATTCAACAATGAATGCTTTTAGGATCATAGCTGTGGGGCTGGAAGGTATGTTAGAGGTCATTTAGCTCCACCCATTCATTTTACATGTAATCAAAGCCCTAGGGGAGGTAACCTCTTCCTATAAATTTGGGGGACCTCCAGAGAGCTTGGATTCATCCTGTGAGTGGCCTGATCTTAAAGAGGAAACTCAGGTTTTTCTCTCTGTCACTGTTGAGGGTGCCATCGTTTCCCCAAGGCTTCTCCAAGGCTCAGAACCTTGGTGTCATCCTCAGTTCCTAACTCTTTCTCCCTACCCAATATCTACATTGTGGCCAAGGCTTATTGATTTTACCTTTGTATCATTTCTCACATATGCCTCCTTCTCTCCTTGGACATTTCTTCTTCCCTTGGTCAGGCCTTTATTCCCCCATACTTGAGCTTTCTTGCTGCCTCAGTTCTCTCCCTACACCAAATTAGCCTCCACTCATCTGTCAAACTGTCATTTGTTAAGCACAGATCTGACTGGGTCACCTTCTCTACTCCATAAACTCCAGTGAGCCTTAATAAATACATAAAACATAAAACTCCACCATCTTAGTCATACTGTTCTCATAGTTAAAGACACTTTGTGGGACTGGGACACAGGTATTTCGTTTTTGGTTTGGATCTGCATTGTTAAGGTAACTCACTTGGCCTAGACCTCTAGCATGGATCTCCTCTTTGTCCCCATGTCTATCTACACACATCCAATTCATGTATGCATGTGTATACATGCCTAATACATACAGATGAAAAAAAATTGAAGCCAAGAGAGGTTAAGTGATTTGCCCAAAGTAACAAAGATATTAAACAATGGTTATTGTTGCTCAGTTTTGTCAAACTCTTCATGACCCCATTTGGAGTTTTCTTGGCAAAGATACTACAGTTTGCCATTTCCTTCTCCAGATGAGGAAACTGAGGCAAACACTACGAAGTGACTTGCCCAGGTCACATAGCCAGTAAGCATCTGAGGCCAGATTTGAACTCATGAAGAAGAGTCTTCCTGACTTCAGGTCCCACATTCTTATCTGCTGCACCACCTAGATGCCCCCTTAAACAATGGTACTGGGACTCAAATCCAAGCCTTTCCCATTGCTACCTCTCCATGCAAAGTAATTTTGAGAGGGATAGAGGGCAAGTATATTTGGGGAGGGGGACAAAAGGACCCATCTGAGTGGTACATTGAAGGAAACTGGAGATTCTCCACATTCCTTGTGCCAGACTCTGGGTGAAGTCCTTAAAATGTACAGTCTGGCATCATAGGAGAGCTGTACACTTACAAAAGAAAATCATGACTGTCTGAGGACTTGTGAAGTTCTTGCTCTGAGAAAGTTCTCCAGGGATGGGGAACTTCACTCCAGGAAGCAGCCCATTTCATTTTTTCTGAGATTTAGGGATGGACAGAAATTCTTGAACACAAAGATTTGTCCTCCAAAGATACCCTCCCCAATTCTGACTGTTCTAACTCTCTGGGAGTCTGTCTGATGAGGCTGATTCTCTTCTCACTAACACCGCCCCCCTCCGCCCCTGCTCTGCCCTCTTCACTGATTAGATCCAGAGAGTCTTCATTTCAGCATACCTTTCCCACTCGGACTAATGACCATTCAGTATAATTTCTTCCACAATATTTCCTGACCTTTGATCTTTGTTAGTGGTGAAGGGAGGGAGATGGTGGTGGAGTAAAGAAGAAACTGGCCCATAAAAATCGGCAACATCATAATTTCAGTAAGTCCTGTGCTATGGCTCAGCTAAGCCTCCCCTTCACTGCTCAGGAGCTCATCAGATGGAATGACCTTCCCATCCAGAAAAATGATTCCATATGGTAATGCAATCACAAACCAAAACATCATTTTCCTATGGATAGTTCCCTGCAGAAAGCCTCCAAGAATGTCATCCTCTTAAAGACTATCACATGATGCCCAGGCCCCTATCGGCGAGTTTGATTGACTCCCCCTTATAGGGGAAGCATAGTTGGTTCGGCTTGGTGGCGCCTTATTTTAAGGGTTCATTAGGCAGCTGTACAGTGCACAGGGCACCTGGAGAAGCAGAGATTATCTCAATATGAATATAAATGCCTTCGTTATGATCCACACCATTACGATCAATAACAGGTGACTTGTTAAGGACAGATACTTAAAATGAAGTGTGTATGGCTGTGCGCACTAATTCTAGCAAATGGGATGGTCTTGTTTTTTTTTTTTCCTTTTACATTTAAGAAGTCAGTATGAGGGAAGAATTAAAGCATTTAAACTCTATTAGGCATCCCCTTCAGAACTTAGTTGTAGGCAGAAAAACAAATACATGAAAATAGCATCTCACTTAATGAATCTTCTCTGTCTCTTTGAACTGTGCTTGCCATGCCGTGGAAAGTATTTATTTTTCTAGCTTCCATCAGAACCACAGAGATGATTCAGCAGAGGCCAAGCCTTCTCGGGAGCTCTAATATATGCAGCAGAGTTCTTCATGCAGAAACGTGGCTTTTCAAGTGAGGAGACTGGCAGGAGGAGTGTGGGTTGGTCCATTGATCTCTGTCTCCAGGGAGGTTATTGTTGGGTCTAAGCAGGCTGCCTTGAGCCCCAAAGGTTCAGAGATGGAACTCTGGATCTCCAAACTTCTCCTGATATTCTTGGCTCCCCGACTCAGGAGTCAGGACTACAAAATGTCAGAGGCAGAAGGATGTTGGGGATCACCTAGTCAAACATAAACCTAAGCAGAGAATTCCATCAATCTGCAAGGATATGGAACCTGTAGTCTTGAGGTCACATGTGGCACCCTAGGTCCTCAAGTGTGGCCCTTTGAATCCCCTTAATAAAAAGATTTGATCTGTAAAACTTGGACTCAGACAAAAGGCTGCACCCAAGGACCTAGAAGGCCACGTATGTCCTTAAGGCTTTAGGTTCTCCACTACAGATAGCCTCTTCTTGAAGGCCTCCAGTAATGGTGCCCATCCCACTTTTAGATAGCTTAACATTTTTTTAAAAAGTCTCATTGTAGTCTTAGGTTTTTATTTAGATTTCTTCTCTTCTTAACCTACCCCATCTCCTCCCACCATCTTCATTACAAGAGTTAACATTTACATGGTGCTTACTATATATTAGGTACTGTGCGAAGTGCTTTACAAATATTTTGTCCTTTCATCCTTACAACACTCCTCGAAGGTGGATGCTGTTATTATCCCTATTTTACAGGTGAGGAAACTGAGACAAAGAGAAGTCAAGTGACTTGCCCAGGGTCAAGAAATGAGTAAGTGTCAGAAACAGTATTTGAAATCAGTCTTCTGATTCTAGGCCTGCTGCAGTGTACAGTTCTGAGCATCTAGATGGCTCAGTGGATAGAATGCTGGACTTGGAGTCAGAAAGGCTCAGCTTGGTGAGTTCAAATCTAGCCTCTGACATTTACTAGCTATATAACCCTGGACAAGTCACTTCACCCTGTTTGCCTCAGTTTCCTCATCTGTAAAATGAGCTGGAGAAGGAAATGGCAAACCCTTCCCTTCCTTCTTCCTTCCTGCCCTCTCACTCCTCCATCTATCCTTCCCTCTTTCCTTCCTTCTCTCAGTCATTAGCATCCTCTCTGTCCTCATGCACTCATGTTTACATGCCTTTCTGTCTAAAAGAAGGTATGTTTCCTTGGGACTGGACCTGTTCTTTTCATGTCATTTTTGTATTCCCATTACCTTAGCATCATGCCTCACACACAGTAGGCGCTTGATAACTGCTTTCTGCCTTGGATGTCAGTATGCACTTGGACCTTCTCCAATAGGCTGATTTGTGGGCCAGGACTGCTTTGTGAAACATAGGGCAATAGATATATCAAGGGTTTAACCAAGGTTTGTGGAAATAAAAGAACATTTTAATCTAACATAATCACTTACGTGGTAAATGACTTGTATATTTCAGTTGCTTTCATTTGTCTTTACCTGATTTTGACTGAACATAAGAAATCAGGAACTCAGCCCGGGCTCCTTTAGCATCAAGGGAATCCTAATGGAGGTGTCAGATTCACTTAACAGCAAGTTCCAGAAGAGAGGAAATCACTAGTTCTTATCCCCAGGAGGGAGGCCAGAGTGTCAAACCTAGTCGTATTTCAATCAGCAAATAATTGGAAGGAGAATGCATGTTTCAGCTTTAAATAGATCCTTTGATAAGAGAAACTTGATGGTTTTATTGTTTCAAGAAGCATGTCCTGTGTTGGAGGACCTGTGGGGCCTAGGTTTTTAGCAAAGCATTCGGCAAAGTCCCTTGTCTAGTGACAGCCCTGGGAGAGAAAAGCCCCCATCGGGAGTCGGGTGAGTGGGGATCAAACCCCTTGCTGGTCACTTGCTACCTGTATGACCCCAAGCATATCGCTTCACCTTCATTCAAGAGATTAAAGGCCTCACTTTCTTTTTCTTTTAAATGGAGAGATTTGGGTGAGAGAATTTCCAATACACCTTCCAGCTTTGAATCTTCAGTCCTGTGACTGTTTTTATTTTTGTGGATGGGGTAGATAGATTTGGACTTGATCGTGGTGGTGACTGGCATGGATATAATACTAAAATACTTGCAAAGCATTTTGCAAATAGTATCTCATTGGATCCACACAGCAACTCAGAGTCAGGTGTGATATTATCGCCATTTTATTGATAAAGAAACTGAGGCTAAGTGGTTCACCAAGGGGCACTTGGCTTGCTGTTCTTAAGTCGCATTTGACTCTTTGTGACCCCATTTGGGGTTTTCTTAGCAGAGATCCTTGGGTGGTTTGCCATTTCCTTCTCCTTCCCATTTTATAGATGAGGAAACTGAGGCAAACAGGGTGAAGTGACTTGCCCAGGGTCACACAGCTAGGAAGAGTCTGAGGCTAGATTTGAACTCACAAAGCTGTGTCTTCCTGACCACAAGTCAGACTCCCTATCTACTATATCTTCTAACTGTCCAGCTAGGAAATATCTAAGGTCAAATTTGAACTCATTTTCCTTACTCTTGAACTCTATCCACTGTACCCCCTAGATGCCTCATTGTTAGGGAGTTTGTTATTAGTGAACTTAAGCTTGATCTGCAATTTTTGTGAATAAAATGAGGCAAAATTTGTAAAGTGCTTTGTAAACCTTAAATAAATGCCAGCTGCTCCCGCCATCGTCACTACTGCAACAACAAGAACAACTACTACTTCTTATTCTCCTCCTCCTCCTCCTTCTCCTCCTCCTCTGTCGTCTCCTTCTTCTCCTGCTGTTACTGCTACTACTGCTACTACTGCTACTACTGCTACTACTACTACTGCTACTGCTACTACTACTACTACTACTACTACTACTACTACTACTACTACTACTACTACTGTTACTACTACTACTGCTACTACTGCTATTACTACTGCTACTACTACTACTACTAAATGTGACCTGGTCTGCTTCTTGAAGTCCTGAGTTCCTTCTCCATCCCAGCAGGTCTTTGAACAGAAGATATAGGCCTCCTTGTGGTGATGTTGTAGTAAGACTGATGGATTGGGCTTCTGAGGGTCTTTTCCTAGCTCTGAGATTCGTTGATTCTCTGGTGCTGCAGTGATAAAGAAGACCCTCCCACCACCACACACCCCCCTCATGGACCTTAGAGTGTAGGAATAGAAATATTATGAATACAGTTACCTGTGATCCAGGTTAGAATGTGAATGGACAGTGAAAGAGGGACAAAGTGAGGGCTATAAGAGTTCAGAGGTGAGTCAGACTGACCAGATCACCTCTGGGGACAATGAATTAATCAATAAGCATTTATGAAGTGGTATTTATGTGATGGGGAATGAAACTCCCCCAGCTCCCAAGGACATTACATTGGGGAGATACCAAGTATATATAAAGGCAGACAGCCTAAATATAAAGTTGATATATTCATACCTGTGCACCAAGTAGTTACGTACAAGGCCATTTGGGAGAGAGGTCAGAGCAGGTGGTGGTGGTGAATCAGGAAAGAGTTCAAATAGAAGATACTTTAACTGCATCAGACAGAGGTATAGAGGGAGGGAGGGCATTCTAGGCATCAGGGATGGCCAGAGCATAGGCACAGAAATGGGAAATGGAGTCATGAGTGAAGAATTAAGAGGCCAGTTTGACTGGATTGTACAATTTGAGAGTTTCTATGTGAAGAAGAGGAGAACTTTCTGAAAGTGATGACATTTGAGGTGACTCTTTGAAGATGTATATAATACTGTATAGAGAGTTAGTCTTGAAGCCAGGAAGACCTGGGTTCAAGTATCACCTTTGACTTGCTCTATGATCCTGGGACAAACCACTTAGCTTCTCCATATTCTTGGTAGTTTTTTAAGACTACAGCTTGCAGAGTAGATGGCCGTCTGCATTTGTAGAGGGACTTTTCTCACTTGGGAGATTCCTATACCATTAAAACCATAGGTTCAGTCCCAATTCCTTATTTCCTTGAAGGATGAGTAAGGATTAGAATGTGAGAGAAATATATCATGGCAACTAATATTCTGACTCATTCAAGCAGGGAACTCCCTTCATATGTATAGATAACCATCTTTAACTTAGACTTTGAGTGAGTTGCTTGGAGCTCCAAGAGACTGATTAAGTGATTCACCCAAAGTATCACAGATTGTAAAAGGTAAGGCCATAGTCTGACCCCAGATCTTCTGAGCTACTCTTTCTATTGAGCAACCAGGGGCTACAAGACCCCAAAATAGATTCTAGAGATCATTTGGTTCAATCTGATTATTTTACGACTGGGGTTGGTGGAAGTCAAAGAGGTGAAATGAGTGTACAAGATTATCTTTATCATCCTCATTAACAAGCATTCATTAAGTGCTAGGCTCTTCACCAAGAATTCAGGTTACAAAGTAAGGCAAAAACAGAGGTCCTGCTCTCAAGAAGCTTACAATCTAATAGGAGGGGGCAATAGAAAGTAGAACCAGAATTTGATCGTAGGTCCTCTTACTAGGAGACAGCAGAAAAGGGAAGCTGCATAGCCTTTACTAGGGCACAGAAATGTTTAAAAAAACAGTACTCCAATCAACCTTCCAACACAAGCTACTTGGTCTGTGGTACCCAAGGTACAAGATGTTAATTTTATTTATTCTCACTACTGGCCTGACACCCATTGCTAGCCCTAGGCCTAGAACTTTTTATAAACCTACCTTAATGACAATATAATTAGAGCCAATTCATCTCATCACTAATTGGATTGCCTTGCTGGTGGCATGTGCTCTATTCCCTGTAGAGAGGCTGCCCTTTTTTCAGACAGATGGGCTTTACTTGAGGCTAACTAGTTTGTTGGATGGAGCTTGGGATGAAGTCGGGGCTCTTGACCTTTTTTGTGTGTGTCCTGTATACCTTTGTCAGTCTGCTAAAGTGTATGAATCCCTGCTCAGAATAATGCTTTTAAATAATGGAAGGGATTTCTAAATTTAAGTTGGAGGTAAATGAAAATAAGTTGGAAGTAAATGAAATATTACCCCCATAATATAAAGTAAAATGAAAATAAATTGTAATTTTTTTCTCCATCCAAATTTACAGAGCCTTTGGATTTTACTTGGAGGGAGTGGCTTGTGGATCACTGATTCCCATGTAGTGGTTTATAAACTACTTGTGAGTTTCCAGTGATGGCATAAGCAGTAGATATTGGCAGAATGATGATGGTTTAAGCACAGAATATTAAGAGTACTATATTAAATTACCTTGGTTTACACCATACATTTTTGGTCAAAGGATTCACAAAACAAAAAAAAGGTCCTTTGCTAAAGTCAGTTCCTTTAAGGGTGTATCATGTTTATAGTTGAGACACCTGAGTCCTAGCATAGTCCTAAAGACTTCCCTTCCTCACTGGATCTAGGAGTTAAGAGATTATTGGTAATGGAGAAAGTGGTTTCAGTCTACTGGCAAGTCACAAGTCAGATTGCAAAAGGGCCTATTCTCTTGAAAAATGAATAAGGAAATGGAGCAATAGATGGAGATATCTTTTGCCAAGAAGGGAGATGTGGCAGCCAATTTGTAATATGAACTCAATTGTAAAATCTTGCAAAGGAGGACTGGTATTATGAGCAGTATCACCTCATTAAACAAAAAGTAGTAAGGGGGTTAATAAGTTTACAATAAGCTTGATGAGAGATCTAATTAATCCAGATCATCCTAAGAGCACTGAAGGAGAAAATTGGAAATTGGGTAACAAACAGATGAAAGGTGGGGGAAAATATTTCAAGATTTCTGTAATGAACTTTTTCTCCATCAATGACCATGGATCTGTAGTATTTCAGCTCCTCTTATCAGTGTCTAGTATGATATTTGAGGAAGCAAAAATCTTATTAAAGGAAATAAACACAGCGTCGTGGGTCCAGGAATTCAGAGTCAAAAGGAACCTTAGAAGTCATTGCATCCCAAACCTGCATTTAAGCAATTTGGAAACAGGTTAGAGAGTCAGAGATGGGTAGGAAGTAACAGATTGGGATTTGAACCTAAATTCGCTGATACCAAATCCAGTGGTAGCAGTCACTAGATTAGGTCAAGTAGGTACCAAAGGTTTCAAGATTAAAATTTACATTCTGCCAGGCCTAGAGGCCTGAGGGCTACCCGAGTCTTACCTTACCTATCACAGGTCTTCGACTGGCCAAACCGGATAAACGTATGAGAGAAGAGACTTTCCAGAGTCGAACAAGGGTTAGGCTTTATTCAGGGTCTTGGTTACATGTGCAGGGGGAACTCTTCCTTAGGAGAGAGAGAAATCTCCCAAGGAGGCAAAGATCTTACAGTAAGAGATTGGAAGTGGGAGAATGGGAGAATGGAAGAGGGGGAGAGAGGGGAGAGGGAAGAAAGAAAAGAGGAAAGAGGGAAGAGGGAAGAGAGGCCTTCTATCCTCTAAGGGCCCCTCAGTGCTAAGAGCACCTTCGGGCTTTCCTGATCCTACTTAAGCTCTCCGGACGCATAGTTTGCACCTGAATACCGTGCCTGTTAGATAACAATAGGTGTGCCCAGATCTGGGCCAATCTCGAGGGCGGGGATGCTCTCTCCCATCACGTTTCCCACGGGAAGAGGCGGAAATGCACGAGATATCCCGGTCTCACACCTCAATTCCCTGCTGTTCCTTGGGGGGCCTCATGAGAACTCTAAGGTTTAGAAGTTCTCACCTTTACCCGCCCGAGACTGTCCACATGGAACTGAGCTTACACTCCCAACATCTCCCCTTTTTTGTTTTGCGCAGAGCGCACATGGCCCTAGAGCAAATAGCGGCTGGAGGCTAAGTGGGTTAGGGAGGCCTTTAGCATATGAGTACCCCACAACAAGAACTTCATTTACACAGAAATCTGCAGCTAGCACAACAACTGACAAAGAGAGGCATCCAACAAAACAAAGATGAAACTAAATGGCTGAATTACAACAAGAGGAAGGGCAATCACTAACTCCAAAGCATATTCTAAGAGAA
Source organism: Notamacropus eugenii (assembly GCF_028372415.1). Taxonomy (NCBI): domain Eukaryota; kingdom Metazoa; phylum Chordata; class Mammalia; order Diprotodontia; family Macropodidae; genus Notamacropus; species Notamacropus eugenii. Next base: position 53,136,019 of record NC_092876.1, read on the forward strand.
GTAGCTCAGTGCTGGCGCCTTACACTTCACCACCCCCTCAGTCATGCAAATGGACCTCACGGCCAAGCCTGTGGTATTCAGGCGAAAAGTTGGTCATGATATCAAAGTCCTCCTTCAGCCGCTGAAAGGAGATGCCTAGATGGAGTGGGCAGCAATGTCAGTGGTTGGGGTGAGTGCTGCTTCCTCTCTGGGCAGCAGGGTCAAAGCTGTCAGTAGCAGACTCAGGTGGTGCATGGGCCTTCTCCGGGGTCTCCGGGCTCGTCGCTTCCTGCGTCTCCATCGTCTCCGACACCGGTTTCCACCTACGGATCCTTCTAATGGGAATCCACGCGTCTCCTTTTCCTGTGGAGACACAAACATACCCTGGACCCCATATTAGTATCTTATACGGACCTTGCCATTTCCCTGAGGCCATATCCTTTACCATGGCCCATGTGTCCTTATTTCCAGCCTGGGTATTACTTTCCTTGCGGGGTTGTCGTGGAATAGTCACAAAATGTCTCATAGCTGGAGTAGTATGTGAGTTTTTTGAGACAGCTGTATCAAGCTCTGATTGTGTTAGGCGACCTCTTCCCCTTTTTTGTTTAGCGAGGATCGCCTTTATGGTGAAGTTGATAAGGATGCATACTGGCTGTTTACTTTGGTATTGCTGCTGCCTGGTGCTTGCAAATGCTTGATTAACATCTGTAAGGAACCTGAATTTTACGGATTTTTTCTTTATAGCAAACACAGGAGCATTCCAGGGTGCTAATTGCTCCTTAACCAATATTTGTAGTGCCTGGAGTTTTTCTGGAGTCAGGGGCCATTGCTCCACCCAAATCGGGGTGTCTGACTTCCATTTCAAGGGTGGGGACTCCAGTGCAACTGCAATGGCCCTTACTAAAAATTTGATAGCCTCATCCCCAGGTGGCTCATGATGTCTCTGCCCCAGATGTTAAAACTAAGTCCTGGAATCACCAACGGCCATACGGTCCCTTGGCGATCCTCTGCCTCCCACTTTACTGGGTGCATTATCTCTAAGGTATTTTGGCACCCTCCTATTCCCCACACTGGTCTCTGGCTTTCTTTGAGCTTCCAGTGCCGGGGTACTGAGCGACCGCTAAGGCAGGTCCTATCTGCTCCAGTATGGAGTGTGCTATAAGGAGGCGCAGAGGGAATACATGGTATATGCTCCCCTGCCTTGCCTTTCCCATCTGCTAGATGGAGCTCCGAACCTATTTTTTCTCTACACTCCTTAACTTTCTGCTTGCCAGGGTTCTCCCCTCCCCTCTCTCCGCTTCCATTCTCATTCCAATCCCGCCCTGGTCTCTCCGGGCCTTCCAAAAGGCTTTTAATCACACCGAATATCAGGAAATCTAAATCCTCCAGCTCCGCGGGGTATTGTTGTTCATAAGCGGTCATTTGTTCTCCGACCGCTCCCTATCTTTCTCTTGATATTCCGGTCTGCTCGAGCCAGGGAGAGACCTTCCAAATCCTTTTACAAAATTCTTGGAGGTCGTTTAACTCTATAGTGACCCCCGCCTCCCTGCATTCCCTGTAAAGTATCTTAGCCCAGACCTCCTGTTCCTCTGGCTTTATTACTGGCAATTGATTCCCCATCCCTGCCCTTTTCCCATGGGTGTGGGAAGCTACTCACTCTTTCTCTCCTTCCGAATCTAGGATTCGGGACTCGCGTCTTTCACAGCCCCTTCTGGGTGTCCCAACCACCCAGGATATCTGCGCCTGTCCCTGTTTGGATGCGCCAACTGCCAGGCCTAGAGGCCTGAGGGCTACCCGAGTCTTACCTTACCTATCACAGGTCTTCAGCTGGCCAAACCAGATAAACGTATGAGAGAAGAGACTTTCCAGAGTCGAACAAGGGTTAGGCTTTATTCAGGGTCTTGGTTACATGTGCAGGGGGATTTTTTCCTGAGGAGAGAGGAATCTCCCCAGGAGGCAAAGATCTTACAGTAAGAGAATGAAAGCAGAAGTGGAAGTGGGGAGAGAGGAGAGAAGGAAGAGGGGCCTTCTGTCCTGTAAGGGCCCCTCAGCGCTAAGAGCGCCTTCAGGTTTTCCTGATCCTACTTAAGCTCTCCTGCCGCATAGTTTGCACCTGAATACCGTGCCTGTTAGATAACAATAGGTGTGCTCAGATCTGGGCCAATCTCGAAGGCGGGGATACTCTCTCCCAGCACTTTTCTCACGGGAAGAGATGGAAATGCACGAGATATCCTGGTCTCACACCTCAATTCCCTGCTGTTCCCTGGGGGGCCTCATGAGAACTCTAAGGTTTAGAAGCTCTCACCTTTACCCGCCCGAGACTGTCCACATGGAACTGAGCTTACACCCCCAACAACATTCCCTTTGGGCAGAGCACTCACAAGTAAGGGCATAATACCCTATGTGGGTAGAGGGAAGGGAGGGAAAGGAAGGAAGAAAGAAAGGGAAGGAAAGAATGAAAGAGAGAAAGAAAGGAAGCAAGCAAGCCTTATTGTTCAATTGGCCAGTTCCAGTTTGGTCCCCAGTGGACAGCTCCTTTTCTGCTCACAGAGGTTGATGTTTATTTTTCTTTCATTCTCAAAGTGGACCATGACATCAGGGAGATGATGCCATGACATGCAAGTGAATTGTATTTGGGGAGGGCTGTGCAAAGGCACCAGCCTCATTTTCTTTTCCAGAGTCATCTGGGCCCAGATACCTTTGATAAAATCTGAGACAAGAATAGGGAGGTTTTCTAAATTATGTTCTACCACAGACCTCACCTTTTCAATCACTCAGTTTACTGAAAAAATTCAGGAAATACAAGATTCCACTGAAAAAAAGTGTTTCATTCAGTAGAGCAAAATGCTACCTCTAACAATATATTTCATGTGCATATGCTAAAATCATACAAGATTCCTTAAAAGATGCAACTGTAGAGATAACTGTGTTCTACAATGCTCTGGTTAATTAATATCACATAAGGCATAAAAGAGAGGCATTTAATCACTAAAGGTTTTTTGCCACTTTCATGGAACATGTCTAGGACAGAACTCAAATAGAAGAGCATTTCCCTACTGATGCTGTGGTCTGCTAGATGCCTCAGTTTGTGGATGACATCGTGCTGATTGCATCAAATCTTGGAATATACAATGCCTCCTAAATGAAATTCATTATCACTCAAAAGTGTTTGGCCACATGGGAAAATTCAAGAGTATGAAAAATGTATCTTGTCAAGACTACGATATGGAGTTGGATGGCCAATCCAAGATCTCATCCGTTACTGCATCTCTCTTGAACGGATACTACAGTTGGACAATTATCTGGGCCTAGAATTGAATAAGAAGGAGTGAATACTCTGAATTTCCTTTGGGAAATTGTGCAGGGCTTTTAATAACCCCCTATTCTTCCTGAAACAAAGGCCCATATTCTTCATACCAATATTCCTCCAGTGATGCTCTGTGGCTGTGTCATAGTATGCCATGGCTCTGGAAGAATTCAAACACTGGGTCACTCAAAGGATGTTGGAGAAGCATATAGGAGGGGATTTAAAAGGTTGAAGCATATTATCACCAAAGAACAGTACAGGAGAAGAGCTGGGAAGGACAGGATCAGGTATGAAAAATGTTTATGAACCATTCATCTAAGAACACATTTGAAAATTTTTCTAGGAATTAATGTCATACTCAACATACTTAACAGCCTGTAGTTTGAAAAATATATCTTCTCCCTTTTGCAAATTTAGAACATTTCCCCCTCTTTTCCTTCTTCAAAATTCACCAACACTTGCAGTTGCAGTGTCAATTGAAAAAATGTTCTGGGACCTAATCCAGCTGGGCCATGGAATGTGGTTGCCGAAATCAGGCTTGCTCTATTGCCATTGTCGCAGTAATCTTGGGCATCGATTCCCTGGAAACTTCCCTCCTTTATAGCTATTTTAAACATCGTTCTCCTTGGTAGAGAACAGAGATTCCAAATAGGAGTTGAGTAGTTCTGCCTTCTTTCGCTTATCCCTTAGCATCTTTCCATGTGCATTTTAGCAATGAACTTAGCTCTTTCTTAGTCTTCCTTTTACCTCAAAGGTAACTTTAAGTAACATTCCATTTGTTATCTTTAGCATTTATTGTAAACCAAAGCACTTGGGTCATCTTCCTCATCCTCTTTTCACCAAATCTAGGGCTCTAGACTTGGGACTTGGAATCTATGACAAGTGTGTCTGGGATCCAGTCATTTACAAACCATGCCACTGTGCTCATACCATGTCTCCCTGCTTCCCATTCCCCCTTTAATGTATCATATCACCCCACCCCATTAGGATATGAGTAATATTTTGCTGGTATATCTATATCTCCAATCATTTAACACAGTACCTGGCACATAATAAGCATTTGATAAAGGCATTCATTTGCAACTTAGGCTGGGTTTTAGTCACCCTGAAATTGTTGTTAAAGGATTTTGCCAACCATTTGTATTTATTCTCAATTATCTGCCCCTGCTCCCATTCTATGTACACATGCATACAATACACACATTTATATACCTGTATAATGTTTGTGCATAATATGTATCATATTGATAATATGTTGATATGTCAATATGTATCAGTGTATATCATTATTAAGAAAACCCAGTTGAAGACTTTGTATTTATAGCTTGAGTTAAGTAAGAGTAAACAAAATTTTAACAAAATTCTTCCATGTATCCTGGAGAGCCCAGTGGTTGAATAGGTAGAAATATCAGAACCATTGCTAGTCATTGTGGAGTGCAGAGGTGGTGGAACTCTTGTGAAATCAGAACAGAGCAGAGAGTGGCCCGTCCATAAAAGAGTCTGTTTCTTACCCCATGAGAGCTGGGAAAGGTGGACTCCAGTAATAGAATTTTAGAGGTGAGAGGCCAAGGGCCATTGTTAAGCTCCAAAGCTGTAGTAATAGCATTGCCACAAGGTAGGCAGGTTTTCAGATTTTGTATGAAAAGTATAAGACACAGAATGACCACTACATTGACGTTGAGCGTCATCAGACCAAGTCCATTTTTGCAAAGATCCAAGCAAAACTTTCTGACCTCAAAATGAAAAAGGCAGAAGAATAACTCAGAAAACAGAAATCTAAGAGTTACTAAATTGCCAGTTAGTAGTTATAACCAATGTTCTGCATACCCATGAAGGAATATACTCATTATCAACATGAACTTGCTTTCCAAGCTTTTAAGAAAAATTGGTGTACTTTTCTGGTGGATAATCAAATTACCCAAAGTTTGCCTCCTGGGGCAAAGCCCTAACCATCCCACACTAGTTAAAGGTTCTGGAAGCACACATTAATCTCCAATTATATTTCAGGGATTCTAGTTACTGGATAAGTTTCTCTCCAAATCTCAGTTCTGTTTAAAATGGTGTTTTTCAAAGTGGACATACTTTCCTCAACCTTATCACCTGTTTAAAAATCTTGACAATTTCCATTACTCTAGTCTAAGAGGAATTTTTTTAAAATAGAGTTTACAAGTCAAAAAAGTCAGTTTATCACATTCAAAAAGGTAGAGGTCATTTTGAGCTCTCGTTTTTTTGAGAGGTGTCATGTTATCGCCATTGACAACGTCACTAACGTACTTTAAGGTTTTTTAAAGTACTTTAAAAATATGACTTCATTTGATTCTCACAACAACCCTGGAAGTGAGGTGATGGTATTTATCCCAGTGCTATATTGTGAGGTAACTGAGATGGAACAAAGTTAAGTGACTAGCCCAGGGCTGCATAACTGGTAAGTGTCTAAGGCTGGTTTTGAACTCAGACCTTCTGGACTCCAGGTCCACTGATCCACCTAGCTACCCAATGAATAGCAAATTGAATTAATCAGAAGGACCTGGGTTCAAATTCCCCCTCTGGTATTTCCTAATTGTGTGATTCCAGGCAAATCGCTTAACCTCCGTCTGCCTCAGTTTCCTCATGTGTAAAATGAGAGTATTGAATCTGATGTCCTCCAGTGTCTCTTCTGTCTCGTTATCTATAATCCTATGATTCCTCTAAAAGACCTGGGTTAAAATCCTTCTTCTGATACTTCCTAGATGAGTGATTGTAGTCAAGTCACTTCTTTGAACATCAGTTTTTGTTTATAAAAATGGGGAAAATAATACCTGTAGTGCTTGCCTCTCTGGGTTCCTTTGAGTTGGGTAATATATGTAAAGTGCTTTGCAAACTTTTCTGCTGCATACATGTCAGTTATTTTTGTCCAAAGGGAGGCTAAACCAGCAACCCTTTAGGAGGTCTCTTTCCTAAGCTGATCTGTGGAACAGTCTCCCAGGTATTTCAGGACAATCTCAGTCTGTTCTTATTTATGTGGGCTGAAATCAAGAGCACCCAGAAAACCATATCTTTGTACATGCCCTTCATCCTCACTTCTCATGTTCTGACAGGAAGTTGTCCCCTTGGGAGGAGGGAGTCACTGGTGGAGAAAAGCAATGTTTAAGAAAGCAAAGAAGGATGCCCCTTTATTGAAAGGTTATTCCTGAGAGCTGACTGCTGTTAGGGGAATTGGTTTGCCTTTCTCTGCTGAGGGAACTCCATAGGATATGAAAGCATGGCTCCCTGATTAGAAGCAAATTGTTGGAACATATGAAAAGAAAAAAAAACCCACAACAACCCCTTCTCCTGCCCCTCAACCTGACAGGAGCTGCTCTTATCCCCCAGGAAAAGAGCAAGAGGCAGGGAAGGGAAAATTGGTCTTTTATGTCAATAGCTGTCTTCTGTTTTGGTATGGGGAATTTGGGCGGGGGGAGGGGGGGGAGAGAGAGAGAGAGAGAGAGAGAGAGAGAGAGAGAGAGAGAGAGAGAGAGAGAGAGAGAGAGAGAGACAGAGAGAGAGAGAGAGACAGAGAGAGAGAGAGAGAGAGACAGACAGACAGACAGACAGACAGACAGAGACAGAGACAGAGACAGACAGATGCTACCAAAGAATGAAAATGAAAACATCTGTCCCATTAAGGGGGGGGGGGAGAATAAAGTGTCTGTCTCTGTCTCCTCCCTTCATTTCCCATCTTCCTCCTTACCTCTGTCGCTTCCCATCCCTCATTCTGTCTTTGTCTCTCTCGGTCTGTCTCTGTCCATCTGTCTCTAACTCCCTCCCTCTCTCCCTTCCTCTCTCCCCTTCTCTCCCTCTCTCTCCTCTTCCTGAGTTCACAATATGGGCAGAGATAGTCCCCATCTGATTTTCAAAGGTTAACTAGGAGCCATTTGGATTTATTTTTTTTTTAAGATTTGGATCTTAAAGTCTGAAATTGTCCTCTCTCCTTGTCCTATCTCCTTCATCCTGACCCCCAGCCCTGAGCTGACACCCACTCAGAGAGGATTGCTAGACCTAGGATAATAGATTTAGAGCTAGAAGGGACCCTAGAGTTGATTTCATTTAGTCTCCCACCTCCCCTTCCCTTATAAATGCCTAGAGAGCTGAATAACTTGTCCAAGGTCATGCAGGTAGGAGGTAGCAGGGCTGGGATTCTGAACCTAGGCTCTTTAATTGCTAAGCCAATGCTCTATTCACTACTCCCTACTGTCACTTCCCATGGGGGTGGAAAGAAGGGCTTCATTTACTTTCAGGGTGCTTCACTACCTTTCCAGTAATTCATACAATAGTCTCTGTAACATTACTCATCAAGTAATTTTTTTCCTTTATGATGTCTTAGACCTTGTAATGAGTCAGAGATAGACATCTTTTTTATCATATTAAGCTCTATTGCACTTTGACCTCCAATTCAGCAAGTATTTTTAAGGACATTTCTTGTATATAAATGTAAGACGTGGAACAAGAATTTCAACTGAAAATGAGTAAGAAGGCAGAAGGCAAGGGAGAGCAGTTGGTGGGTGGGAACCAACAGGAACTTTGAAGCATTGGAATACAAGGTGTCTTCAGGAATTATATGAGTGAAAGAGAAGGTAGGATGACTTGTCATGCGGTGAAGATGAAAGGTGACAGGTGGAAAGCCTGGGTGCTTCCCTGGGGTGGGTGGGATGTCAGGAGAAAGTGAAGACATTCTCTAGCATGTTGGGTGAATTTTCTGTGGCAAATTTATAGGAGAACATGGATGAAAGTTGTATAATATAGACAAGCATGGATAGGCTGCAATATGTACCACTGAAGGGAACAGTCCTATGAATATTTGACTTCTACTAGGGGCTGGAGATGCAAAGACAAAAATGAAACAAAAGATCTCTTTCCTCAAGTCACTTATATTCTACTGGGATGGTTTTTAGGAGTCTGAGGGTGGTGAGTAAGTTTACATAGCAGTAAAAAAAAAAGTTTTGATCTTTTGTTTACTGAGTCATTTTGTGGAAATCATATTAATATCACCCTTACATCAGAAGCTCCTTTCTGATATTAAAAGCCCAGATTTAATTTTTTTGGGGGGGTCCTTGTGCTTCTTTGGATCATTGCCCCCACCCAAGTGGAATGCAAGGAATGTTAAATCTGACATTCCCCTAAGAGTAAGCTACCAGTACCACTTACAAGTGCTTAGGACCCCAAGGTTTAAAATGTAAAATAGTTTTATCTGTGGATACAGAAAGGACTTCTCATGGACAACCCTTCATTTCTTCCCCACTGAGACTTTTACCCCATGGTCCCCATGACCCATAAGTGCTCATTTCCATGGGCTCTGCATTTCTGCCATCTTGTTTTTTCACAGGTGACTCTCATAGGAAGTCCAACAGTTACCTTATATAACTATGTTAAGGTCCCAGTAGGTGGTGGTTCCTTTTTACCAGCCTCACTTACTTGCCTCTTTAACTGTTGGCATTGTTTTCTACCATAGTGGAAACTACTATCACCAATTACTTCCTGCAGTTAAGCTCCTTTGCTTGGTCCTGCAGTTCTACTACCCTACAGTAGATGGTGTTTGCTACCTTCTGCAGAGGACTAGCTCTCTAGCAGCTGCTTCCCATGGAGATCACACTAGAGTCCTTGTCATTGGCTAAATGTATTTTAGCTTAAAATCCAGGCTCGAATGCCTCTATTCTGCTGAAAATTTTTTTTTGTATACTCAGTTTTCATGGTGCCCATGGGAAATGTATAATAGAAAGAGATGGACTGACTGATCATTTGACAAGGGTAAGAGATGACACCTCTAATACAAATACTCTCTCACGGGACTATAGCAACATTCCTTTCTTGCACTAGTAAAATAAAAATTTGTTTTCAACATCTCTGCTGGCTTGTGGTGATTTCAGCCTTTTCTTTTTCCTAGCACCTTGGTGTTATGGCTCCTTCTTACATCTTTACTTGTGGTTTGGAGAGATGCTCCTATGTTTTCTTCCCTTGTCTTGCTAGCCCACATCTTTTCCCAAGGCATCTGGGCTACGTTTTTCAAATTATTCTGAATTTTTTTTACAAAAGACCTTCCAAAAATGAAGGAAGAGGCAAGAGGGAGAAGAGCCAGCTGCTCCGTGTGTATACGCCAGCTCTGGCAAGGAGGAGAATTTGCATCTTCTTCCAAATCAAGAATAGTTCATGTTTGTATGATGTTTTAAGGTTTTCAAAGCCCTTTCCTCAGAATTGTGGAGTAAGTGACTCAGTAAAAGAGCACGATGAAAAATGGCAGCCCCAGCAGATGTGATTGCTGAGCTGTTGGCAGTGATCTTTGAAAGGTCACAGAGAATAGGAGAGTACTGTAGGAACGAAGAGGGCAAACGTTGTTGTAATTTAAAAAAAGAAAGAAAGTAGAGTCTTCAAAATATAGGCTGGTGAGCTTGACATTAACTCTGGGCAAAATTCTACAACATATTATTAAGGGAACAGCAGGGGTGACTTACAGCAGAAGCACATGACAGTGAGAGAGGGAGCAGGTCCAAGGTGAATGAGGAGTATTTGTTTGGTGTCAAGTGTCTTTAGATAGCCGAAGTATAATTGGTATAATGGGCTATTGGTGTGTTTTATGTTTCCAGTATTCACTCAGTCACCTGTGAGTCCTTTTCATTTTATTTATTTTCTGTGGTAGGTGAAATAAAAGCTGTCCCATACAAAATATCCAGATTGTGCATTGAGTGTTTATGCTAAAGTGGAAATATTGCTACCTATGTTTGGGAAGACCTAGATAAAGACCATATGTAAGCTTTGTTTTAGAGATTTCCTTGGAGTTTTACTGTAGGATAGAAGCAGAAGCAGAAATGAGAGACTGAGCCCTCTGGAAACAGGCTTCCAGGATTGAACCTGGTCTCTGCGAGCCAAGAGTCCCTTAGTGTGTGTGTGTGTGTGTGTGTGTGTGTGTGTGTGTGTGTGTGTGTGTGTGTGTGTGTGTGTGTGTGGTAGGGACGTCTGAGTCATAGGTGAAATATATTTATATCTAGGAGAGATCTTAGAGGTCATCTCTAAGGTCATCAATGGGCAGCTAGGCAACATGGTAGATAGAGCACTGAACCTGGAGTCAGGGAGACTCATCTTTGTGAGTTCAAATCTGGCCTCAGACACTTAATAGTTATCCCACATCTTAATCACTTAACAACTACTGCCTCAGTTTCCTCATCAGTAAAATAAGCTGCAGAAGAAAGTGGTAAATTACTCTAGTATCTCTGCCAAGAAAACCCCAAATGGGGACATGAAGAGTTAAACGTAATTGAAACGATTGAACAACAACAAAACAGAAGTCTAGCAAAATTAGTTGATAGTTGAAGAAATTGAGGCCCAGAAAGGAAGAGAAATGACCTGCAGAATGTGCCATTGGAATATAGCTTAGGGGCTAGTTGTGTCAGGTCATTGCTTATCCATTTGTTTTGGCTTCTATGGCATGGGGAGAAGGCTCCATTAGGGAGTCCAGCTATCCAAGAATAAGCAGGCAATAGTCCCACATAGTCTGACCTGACCAGAACACACCTAGAATATAGAGTTCAGTTCTGGAGACCACATTTTAGAAAGGATAATGATAATCTAGACAGTGTCCCCCTGGAGGGCAACCAGGATGGTGAAAGACTTCCAATTTATGCTATATGAGAACTGGTTGAAAAAACTAGAGATATTTAGGTTGGAGCAAAGAAAAAAAAAAAAGGCAAAACCAGCCAGCTAGGTAGTACCATGGATAGAGCACCAGCTGGTCCTGGAGTCAAGAAGGCCTGAATCCAAAAATGACTTCAGACCCTTATTAGCTTTGTAATTTTGGACGAGTCACCTAACCTTTGTCTGCCTCAGTTTCCTCATCTACTGCCAAGGGTGGTTGTGTGGATCAAACAAGATAATATTTAAAGTGTTTTACAAACCTTGAAGAGTCATTTAAATGTTAGTTGCTGTTTTGCCGCTGCCGCCACTACTCATGATCATTATGTTCAGTTTTTTGAAGGGGATTGGAAAAGGGATTGGATTGATTTTATTTGGCTCCAGAAGTCAGAGCTAGGAGCCCTGAGTAGAAGTTACAGAACCAAATTTCCTGCTCAGGGATACTTTGGGCTAGATGGACAATGAACTCTCTTCTAACTGAAACCTCATGATTCTGAGTGAATAATCCAGGATGACACTGAAGTTTCAGGTATAGGTGCCTGGGAGATGATGATAACATTAATAGTAAAGGTGAAGTATGAGGAAAAGGATGATGTTTGGGGGAAAGATAATGAGCTCTGTTTTGAACACACTCAATTTGGGATGCCTATGGGGAGATGTCTCATAGGCAGATGAACATGCTACATTGGAGGTCAGGAGAGAAGTTGGGTAAACAAATCCATGGGAGCTGGTGAAATAATACCAAGTAAAATAATATAGAGGAAAAAGAAGAAAAGGAGGTGGAGGAGGAAAGGGAGAAGGAGAAGATGCAGAAGAAGAAAAGAGGAGGAGAATTAGCATTTATATAGCCCTCTAAGGTCTGCAAAGTGTTTTGCCTAAATGTATTCACTTGATGGTCCAGGACAGAACCTTAAGGAAGCGACAAGGGTAAGAATTTAGGAAAGAATATTGAAAAATGGCCACAGACTTGGGAAGAGAAGGTCAGAAGTACCTGGGAGGTCATCAGTTGTACCAAATGTTGAAGAGAAGTCAAGAACGTTGAGAATTGAGAAAAGGTCATTCGATTTGGCAATAGGCGGATCATTAATAATTTTAGAGAAGCCAGTTTCACTTGAATGTTTGGAAGTTTGGAAGCCAGATTGCAGTGGATTTAGAAGGAAGTGAGAGGAAAAGAACAGATGAAGTTTTCAAAGAGTTTGCTCAAGAAGGAGACAAAAGTTCTAATAACTTGCATAAATGGTTGGATCAAGAGAGGGTTTTTAAAGATGGCAGAGACATGAGCATGTTTGTAGACAACCAGAAAGGAGGCAATAGATAGGAAGAGGTTGAAAATAGGTGAGAGTGGGGATGATAGCTGGAGCAATCTTCTGGAGGAGATGAGAGTTTTGGATCAAGGGCACATGTAGAAGGGTTTGCTATGGCAAGGAGAAAGGCTACCTTTTCACCTGAGATAAGCATGGAGGAGGAGTGAAGGGGAAAATGTTGGAATGAAGAAATGGAGAAGAAGAGAAAAGGGAACTTTTGATGAATGAGCTCAATTTTTTTGGATGAAGAATGGAGCAAAGTTCTCATCTGAGAGATGTATTATGGGAATCTTGAAGAGGTACAGGGATCTTTCAAACAGTCATTGTGGAGAACTGTATACTGAATTGTTAAGGGAAAAGTAGTATTGCCTTGTATCAGTGAGCACCCAGTTGAGATTCAACATAAATTTATCTCAATCGACACAGTTCTATGAATTTTTCCAGTTCTATAAGTGAGCAGGAGCAAAGGAAATATAGGGAGGTGTAATCTTGGGTTGAGGTTTGGCAAAGTATGATCGATCAATGACAAATTGATAAATGGTCAAGAGATTGAGAGTAGAGGGTAGTAGAGAATTGGATGGATTCATCAAAGAATTGAAATATGGAAAGGAGGATATTATTACCAGTAAAAAGGTGATGGTCTGAGAAAGAACTGTGAGGGATGAAGGGAATAGAGGTCCTAAGGAAGAACAGGTTTAGTGGTTGTAAGACATTGAGAAAGATGGAATGATAAAGGATTATGATTATCTAAAGGAATTTCAGAATATACAAATGGGTAAGTGGAACATTTGCTTGGAATCACAGAGGCTCTCTCTCCCTCCCTTCCTCTGTCTGTGTCTCTGTTTGTCTCTCTCCATCTCTCTCTCTCTCTCTCTCTCTCTCTCTCTCTCTCTCTCTCTCTCTCTCTCTCTCTCTCTCTCTCTCTCTCTGTCTGTCTCTCTCTGTCTCTCTGTCTGTCTCTCTCTGTCTCTCTGTCTGTCTGTCTGTCTGTCTGAGCAAGGACTTGAATCCAGGTCTTCCTGACTTCAAAGATGGCTATGTCACTCTGGCTCTTGTCCTGGCATTTATGACCCTCTACCATTGGCTTAACATAAGTTCTGAACTTATTTTATACTTCTCCCCTTTGCCCACTCTATAGTCTAACCAAAATGAAATATGAGTCATTCTCTTGGGAAGGTAATGTGCATATAGTATTGGGCTTGGAGCCAGGAAGAGAAGGTTCAAATCCTGCCTCTGATACTTAACCGTTGTGTGACCCAGTACACATCACCCAATCCCTCTCAGTTTCCTCATCTTCACAGTGGGTGGTGGTGGGGAGATAGGTTGAACAACATGGCCTGTTCTAGCTCTAAATCTAGGGTCTTCATCTTGATCTCACCTGCCTCTGAATACTTGTGCTAGCCTTTCTCCACACCTGGATGGAGGTCTTTAAGTCATAGAAAGGCACTTCTAGTTTTACTCTTGTCTTGAATTTATGTCCTAATTTGTATTACAGTTATTTGCATATGTGGCATAGCCCCCTACTAGACTCTCAATGAGGGTAAAGACTATGTATAAGTGTTTGTCTTTGATTCTCTTTCAATGCTGATTACAGGGCCTTACATCTAGTGGATGTGTTTCTTAAACATTTCTTGCAGGGCACTGAAGTCTTTACACCCTTCTTGGTCACTAGACATAGTGTTCAGAATGACTGGCATGGGCCTTTGAACAAGCCAAGCAATCCCCCTGTTTTCTTACTGCCCTGACAATTACCAGGCACTGTGTGGCTCCATTCTGAACATTGGATAGATTGCCTTTAGGTCACGGAACTAGGGGTGTGAGTCTAAATAGTAAGTGATAGCAAGACAGAACATGGAAGAGGTTGAGAAAGTGGAACCATGTTTAAAATAATGAGCTGCAAGATGAGTTAATAAGATAACTCTGTCAAAATGATGCCGATCTAATCAGATTCTTGCTCGAGCCAAAACTGTAATGCGCCTGGTGGATGAAAGGAAATAGAAGCTTGGTGACACTAATATCAAGCAATTTACCAAGTGATAAAACTAAAGTAATTTATTATAATTTTAATCCTACATCTTTTCCCCTTGGCTTTGCAAAGGTTTTTATTGCCTCAAGTGTAGCAGTTTCCCTCTTACTAATATTGATTTTACTATAATATCTTTCCCTTTTTTATACTTTCTGGAGCTATTTCTTGATTTGGACAAAATTCACATTTTTAATGCTGTAGAAGTAGAACAGTGGAGCTTGGAGAAAATGTGTTATGATAATTTTATTTTCCTGCTGGTTGCTAATGTTATGTGTGTTCTGGAGGAAAAAGCATACTTTTCATGGCTCTGTGCTTAATCGTCTCTCTGTCCACTTTTGGTTGTAAAGGGAAAAGGTCATGGGTACCTCTCGGATTTTTAGTAAAGAACCCACATTGTTAGCTTAAAAAAAGCTTTACTTCTTATTGGAATCCACTTTTGATTCAACTTAACTAACATTTATTAAAGCATCTACTGTGTACCAAGCAATGTTCTAGATGTTGTGGATAGAAGGACCAAAATGAAAGAGTTCCTGCCCTCAGGGAGCTTATATTCTATTGGGATGAGTAACAGGTATTCAAGAAGTCAATCAAAATAATACAAATGCAAAGTGATGGGGGGGGGGATTGTTGGGGAGGGTATCAATGCTGACAAGATGTGTGGAATCAGGGAAAGCATCAAGAAATAGATGGTACTCGAGTTGAGACCTGAAGAAAGCCAAAGATTCTAGCAAGCAGAGAAAAGGAGAGAATGAATTCCAGGCATGAGAGACAGCCTGTGCAAAGGTAGAGGTGAGAAATGACATGTGGAGTTTGGAGAGTAGCAAGTCAACCCATTTGCTTGGAACATGGAATTTGGGAATGAGAGCTGTAGAAAGAAGGAGAAGTTCAAGAGGAGTTTCTGAGTCTTTCTCAGATCATCACTCTAGTAGAGATGATTTCTTTAGCTTAGGATGATTTCATCATCCTATTTGTCAAGCAAATCTTCTCTAGAATATAATCTCCCTGAGGGCAGGGAGTATCTTAGTTTTATTTTTGTATCCTCAGTACCTAATCCAGAGTCTTACATATGCTTAATACAAGTACTTAATATATGCTTGGGCAGCTAGATGGTGCAGTGGATAGAATACCAGGCATAGAATCAAGGAAGGCTCATCTTTGAGAGTTCAAATATGACCGCAGACACTTAATGACCCTGAGCAAGTCACTTCACTCTGTTTGCCTCAGTTTCCCAGAGAAGGAAATGTCAAACTATTCCAGCATCTTTGCCAAGAAAACCCCAAATGGGGTCACGAAGAGCCAGGCAAGACTGAAAAATGACTGGACAACCACAATAAATGTTTATGAATACGAGGCCTAGACTAATTACTTTTAGCATAGGCTAATTAATTAATTACTTAAATGTTTTTAGTGCTTCCCATGAGCATTGTAATATCCTAGGGGCCAAGAGAAATAAGAATATTTATAAAATAATCCTCAATAAGTTCAGTTTAATAAGGGGATGCAATATAAATGCTTCCTTGGAGGCTTATGATATTGTGGAATCGGAGAGACTTGGGTTTGAATTCTGTCCCACTTACTAATGCCACATCTATAGGTGTCTATGGATCCTCAGTTTCCTTGTCTGTAAAACAAGGCTAACTCTATTGAAGTGAGGTTTAAACATACTAACGTGTGAATGTATGTGAATGCTGGTGGTTTCAGAGGAAGCTTCTTAGCAGAGATTTTTCTGAGCTGATCCTTGAAGGAAGAAGGATAAGAATTCTGAGAGGAAAAAGATAAAAAAGAATTGCATCCTGAGTGGGGGGAGTGGTTTTGCTGAGAAGAAAAAATCTCTCCTCTTCTTGTTAGTATTTTCACCATGGCTGGATGTTGGATTTCATCCAAGGCATTTTCAGCACCTATTGATATAATCACATGAATTTTTTAGTATGAGATATTTTATTATTCCTATTGTTTTTCAGCTGCTGAACCATCTCTGTATAACTGGTATAAATCCTGCTTTATATACCTGGTATAAATAAGTCATGTTAAACAATTTAAAGTGTATGGCTGAGCTCCATCGGCTGATAATTTCAGCATCAAGGAATCTCAGAATTCTAGTCTAACCTATATCAAAAGAAGAATTCTCCATGGTAGCATAACTGACAAGTGTTTACTTAGCCTCTGCTTGGAGTCCTACAAGAACAGGGAGCTCACTACCTCCTAGGTAGCTCTTCCAACTTTGGTATAGCTCATAGTCAGGAAATTTTTCTTGACTTGAAATGTAAATTGCCTTTTCTGCACCATTCGCCTGTTGCTACTGGTTCTCATCACACAGCTAGTAAGTATCTGAGGCTGGATTTGAACTTAGGTCATCCCAACTCCTGGGTCAGTGCTCCAGCTTATTGTATAGATGAGAAAGCTGAGGCAAATAGGGCTAAGTGACTTACCTAGGGTCATACAGCTAAGGGTCTAAGACCAGATTTAAATTCATTAAGATGAATCGTCCTGACTCCACACCCAGCACTCTGTTCACTATGGTGCCCTCTAGCTGCTCCTGACCTTAGGAAGATTGGTGTTCAAATCCTCCCTCTGATACTTACAAGTGGTGTGAATATGGGACACATTGTTTAAATCTCCCTGAACCTTAACTTCCTTATCTTCAGACAGCAATATCACGCCTAGTGACAATGAAACCCATAAAATTGTGGTACTTGAAGAATGGTGCAGAATTTTAAGTGCCTTATAGATGAACGTTATTATCATTGCCCTCCCCTGGATTCTCCCCAGCTGATCACTGCCCTTTCTAAAATTTGGTTCTCAGAATTGAGCACAGTGCTACAGATGTGGTCAGACTGATGCCACCTCCTGTGGTCCTATCACCTTGCTGGGCCTTGATAACAGCAGGCTAAGATTGAGTTCTCTTTCTTTGCTGTCTCATTCCACTGTTGTCTCAAATTGTGCTCAAAGTTTACTAATCAGTCAATCAAAAAGTATTTATTAAATGTTTACTGTGTACCAGGTGCTGTTAGGCACTGGGTAAGCAAAGACAAAGAGGAGAATGTTCCAGAACTCAAGGAGCTCACATTTTATTGGGAAGGTGCCAGCCATTGGAAAATTTGGAAAGGTCTCTTATAGATGACCACTGAGCTGAGCTTTGAAGGGAACTAGGGATTCTTAGAGGCAAAGCAAAAGAGGGAAAACATTCCAAAAAGGTGGAGACAGGAGGAATAGACCAATCAACAAACATTTCTTCAGTGCCTACTATGTGCTGAACACCATGCAAATCACTGGGGACATAAAAAGAGGCAAAGATAGTCCCAGCTCTCAAGAGAAGTTCACAGACCCAATGGGGGGAGACAACAAGAAAGGATGAATATTGGAAAATGAAGAATATTGCATGGTAGGAATGGCAAGAAGAATGATCTTATTTGGTTATGGGGTTTTTGAAAGGAGATAATGTATAGTAAGTCTGGAAAACTGGGTCAAAGTTGGGTTATAAAGGGATTGTGAAACCAAGAAGGTGCTTGCATTTTATGCTTTAGGTAACAAGGAGCAACAGTATTTATTAAGCCAGTGAGTAGCATGGACAGATCAGTGCACTTCCCCATTTGGAAAGCAGATTGGAGAGAAGA
Source organism: Notamacropus eugenii (assembly GCF_028372415.1). Lineage (NCBI taxonomy): Eukaryota > Metazoa > Chordata > Mammalia > Diprotodontia > Macropodidae > Notamacropus > Notamacropus eugenii. The sequence goes on from NC_092876.1 coordinate 53,153,887, forward strand.
CGTACTGGAGACAGGGAAACTAATCAAGAGACTATTGTAATAGCCTTGGTGACCAATGATGAGGTTCTGGCTAGGGTGGTTATGTTGTAAGTGGATAGGTACAAGAGATACTATGCAATAGAATGTACAAGACTTAGTAACTGACTGGATATGTCAAATGGTGGAGAGTGATGAATTGATAATACCTTTGAGGCTATGTACTAGGGTGATCAAAAAGATGGTGTCCTCTATAGGAGGGAAGCTAGGTGGCACAGTGGATGAAGTTCTGGGCTTGGAATTAGGAAGACTCAGGTTTCTGAGTTCAAATCTAGCAAGTCACTTCACCTTGTTTGCCTCAGTTTCCTCATCTGTAAAATACACTGAAGAAGGAAGTGGCAAACCACTCCAGTATCTCTGCCAAGAAAACCCCAAGTGGGGTCACAAAAAATTATACATGAATGAAAGGACTGAACAACAAACAACAATTCCTCTATAGGAATAGAGAAGTTTAGAAGAAGTGTGGGTTAGGGGGGAAGTTAATGAATTCTATTTTGGACGTGTCAAATTTGAGATGTCTATAGGATGCCAATTCAGAGTACCAGTTAGATAGCTGGTCATGGCAGTAGAGCTCTGGAGTAATCTGGGCTATATCTATATTAATGTTGATATCAATAGGTAAATAGGTAGGTAGAAGAATCATCTGCTTAGAGATGATGATGATGATGAAGATGATGAAACCCATAGGAGCTGATGAGGTCACCGAGAGAGGATATATGGAGACAAGAATCAAACACCCTAGAGAGAGTATTAGTGGTAGATCTACAGTTAAAAGCGAAGGCTGTGGGTGATGATCCCACAAAGATTGAGGAGTGGTCAAACAGGTAGAAGTAAAGCCAACATGAAGCACCATGCTGTAAACTCAGATAGGAGATCATGTCCACTAATGGCCCCTGGACATTTTCAGCCATACTGTTATCCAGCCATACCCCCTCTAGTGGGTATTGATGAACTGATTATTTGAACCCATGCTTAAGACTTTAAACTTATCCATATTAAATTTCATCTTGTTATTCAGTACAATATTTAAGACTCTCAGGCTCTTTGGGGATTGTGATTGTCATTCGTTTGTGTTCATTAGGGAAATGGAGATGTGACTTTCTTTTTTACTGTTGTCTGGGTTAGGTTTTAAAATTAATATCATATCTGCCTCATGAAAGGCATTCAGCAGTCTCTCATATTTTCTGTATTTATGAATAATCTATGTAATATACGATGATTTGTACTTTGAAGATTTGAATACATCTACTAATTGAACACTAATTGGAAAAATGAACTAATTTTCAGGGTGATTATTTAATGACTTGTCTTATTTCTTCCTCTGAAATCAGTCTGTTGAAATTATTGTTTTCCTGTTGTGTCTGTTCCGACTCTATCTATCTTTCTCTCTCCATAAATATACATGTATATATGAGCATACACATACATTTTTTGTTTAGGCTTTTCAGTTTGGTCTGGCTCTTTGTGACCCCATCTGGGATTTTCTTGGCAGATACTGAAGTGGTTTGACATTTCCATCTCCAGCTCTCCTCCATATGAGGAAACTAGGTCTAACAGGGTTAAGTAATTTGTCCAGGGTTACACAGCAAGGAAGTGTCGAGGCTGGATTTGAACTCACAAAGATGAATCTTCCTGACTCTGGATCCAGAGCTGTATGCACTATGGTTCCCCCATCTGCCTCATATGCACATACATACACATATACTAATCATTCTTTTCACTCAAATTCTCTAATTTGATGAGTGAGGAAGTAGTGTGACATACTTATTAGAGCAAAAACCTTGAAGTTAGAAAGACCTGGGTTCATGTCCTGCCTGTGATGCACCCTGGTTCTGTGATCAAAGACAAATCTCTTAACCTCTTCGTTCTCAATGGGACTTGGTAAGATTGTAAATGACAATGGAGAGATTTGCCGTACCAGGAGCAGGCTTGTCATATTTCTGCCTCTCAAGGCTTCTGTGCCCCACAACAACAGCAAACAGCTGGAAGAGCAGCAGCAGCAACACCCAACACATTTTTAGCTCATTTAGCTCTGCATATGGAATTTACAATTTAGCAAGGGAGACCCTAGGGTTCTAGATTTGTACCTGAAAGGGGCCTTAGGAATTATATAGTAATAATACAAATAGAATATATTAAACTTGTCTGTAGAATAGACTGAAGAGGGGATTCAGCCCTGTTCCCATTCTCCCATGTGGTTCAAAGGCCTCATTTGAATGTCACCAATACAACCAAGGGCTCTTAAAGTCCAGCTGAAGTGACCTCTTTGCTGTTTCCCATACAGGTCATTCAGTCTCCTGTCTGCAAAGGTGCCTTTGCAAAGACTGGAGGTCTACCTAGAAGACACACCCTCCTCACCTCTACCTCCTGAATTTCTTTGTTAACTACAGGTTTAACCCAAGTGTTGCCTCTAACAGAATCCTTTGCTCACTCATCCAGTTAGTAATTCCCTTCTCTCATTGGTCTGTATTCACTTTGTATATGTCTTGTATTTAATTAGCTGCTGACATGATACCTCCCCTTTCCCAAAAGAGTGTAGGTTCCTTGAAAATAGGGACTTAAAAATTATTTATGTTTAACATTTTTTATATCCCCAGCTCTTAGCACAATGCCTTATTTATTGTAAACATTTTATAATTACTTTTGAACTGAATTGAATTATTGGCTACTACCTTTCCTTTCACCTTAAATGTCCCAAAATCTGATGCTTTGACTTGTTGGAAAGACAATGTTCTCTTAGGATCATTGGCATGTATTAGAATATGACAGTTTCCTACAAGTTGGGGTCTTTTGGATCCAGTGGAAATTATTTTCAAATAATCTAGAGAGAGGTAGAACATAAGATCATAGATCTTGAACTAAAAAGAACATTAGAAACTATTGTGTCTAACTTTTTCATTTTACAGATGAGGAAACCAAGTCCCAGAATGGGCAATTACCTTGCCCAAAGTCCTCTAGCTGCTAAATGGTAGAGCTAGGATTTGCACTCAGGTCCTGTGACTCCATGCTGCTTCACATAGAACACCTTTCCCATTCTCACCATTTGTCCTCTCCCCAAATACATTTCACTGTGATTTGATTTTTTGATACACCTTTGACTCCAGTTGAGTGGCTTTGGTTTCCTGTCTAGTGCTTAGGGTTTTCATGTTTTGGTGGGTGCTAAGTATATAAAAATGCTACAAGACCAAAGATTTCAACCAAGGACTCAGGGAGAGTAAACAGGATACCGAGGCAATCAGAAAAGGCCCTGTTGTCCACCGTCTGTGCTTTCTCACTTATTGTCATTCATGTCTTTGTTTAAATTAGGAAGAGAGTCGGGTTTGGGGTTTTGTTTTTGGCAGTTAGTCCTGGAGCAGCTCACCTTCATAAAAATTCCTTTGCAGCTACAGAATTTTCTTGGAAAGGGTTTGTGCTCATCAAGGTTCTATTTTCCTATATCCTCTTAAGAAAATCCTGAAATGACTTGGCAGGGATTATGGAGCTTTCCTGCCAACTATCCAGCGGCAGTAGAGGCTTGCAAATGCCTTCTGTCGTCATTTTCTTTTTCTTCAGAAGGAATCATAAATATGCAGGATTTCAGAGCTGAAAGGTACCTAACAGAGTGGCGCAGTAGATAGAACACTGGGCTTTCAAAGATGAGTTCAAATCTTGTCTTGGACACCAATTAGCTTTGTGACCCTGGGCACGTTATTTCACCTCTATTGGCTTCACTTTTTTCATCTGTAAAAGGGGTTGGGGCGGTGGTAATATTGATGAACTCTAAGATCCCCTCCTATTCTATTTTCATGATTCTTTGATCACAGTCTGTCTACTTGAATGCAAACATTAACAAAGACCTCTTCCACAACACATCCAACAGGTGGTCATATAGTCTTTGCTTGAATAACTCCAAGGACTGGGGTCTCACTTGCCAAGGCAGCCTTTCCTTGGTTGTAGAGGTCAAATTGTTAGGAAGATTTTCCTGATATAAAACAGAGCACATTGTTCTTGGTTCTGCCTAGAGGGGACAAGAAGAACATGTGTAATTCCTCTTCTGATAATTCTTCAAACACTTGGTGACAAATACCAAAGCCTTCCTAAGCCTTCTATTCTACAGGCTCATCGTCTCCAATCAACTTCTCTTATAATAGGGGGAAAGAGGATGGAATGAAGGAGCCAAATCGATCCCAAGGTCTAGAGCCAACAGATGAATTTCTTAGGAGGATTGCAGGCTTGGGATAACCTTATTTTCCAACCCATTCTCCCCCTGGAGATCCTCTAATTTGGAAAGATAGGGTTGGGACAGTGAGGTCATTGATCAGAATCTCAGAGTTGGGAGGAAACAATCTCTTTGCTAGTAATCTGGCATAATCAATGCTTGAACATAAACTACCTATGATGTCCCCGATAAGTGCTAATCTAACCTTTTCTTGAAGAATGCCAGTGAGGGGGCAGCTCCTCCCACTAGAGGTAGTTCAGGCCACTTTAAGAAGAAAGGACCAGGCATATTTGCTAATAGAGTAGACAACTTTTTATCTTTAGAAATAGTGTAGCCACTTCTAGGTGAATTCTTTTGATCATTCTGCCCTGAAGATTATCTGTCCTCTCTCTGCTGCTACTTTTCCTGGACTAACTATATTTATTTCCTCTTACATGGCTCTAATCTTTAATCTTCTTTACAAACAGAAGAACATAATGGAGTGGGACTCATGTTTACCTACTTCTACTAGCATTAGAGTGAGAAGATCTCAAATATTGGCTCTACCACTTTCTACCTATGCGATGGTGGGCTGATCACTTAAACTGCTCAGGTCTTACTTTCCTTATCTGTAAAATGAGAGTATTGGACTCATGGACTTATGGAGTCCATTCCAACTCTAAATCTATGATGGGAAGTTCAAGTAATAGTAATTCTAAGAATAATGATAATAATCAGTGACATTTATATAGTACCTACTGTGTGCCAGGTGATATACTAACTAAACCCTTTACAAATATTAATGCATTTCATTCTTGCAAGAATCCTGGGAGGTAGGTACTATGATTCTCCCCATTTTACAGATGGGGAAACTGAGTCAAACAGTGATTTTTTTTTTTTTTTTAAGTAACTTGCCCAAAGTCACATCATTAATATGTGTCTGAGGCTAAATTTGAACTCTGATCTTCTTGACTTCACAAGGATGAGATTTCCTGACTCCATTTCCCTCCTTTTCAATATAATAAAATCTTAATTCACTAGAAACCACACATAAGCAGAACTAGTATTTTGGGGCGCAGCAAAGGGGTGAAGAACACCTTATTTGTTCTGTTTTTATGAGAGTAGGAAAGACAAAGTGGCCAGCAGTTATAAGAGAGTTAATTAAAAGACAAAAGCATTCCATTTGTACTATGGTTCAGTGGTAACAGGGCTGGACCTAGAATTAAAAGTTCAAAATCTTAGTCTGTCACTTATCTGTGTGACCTTGGATAAGTCACTTCCTTCTCTAGGCCAGAAGCCTCCATGGCTATAGAGTGGAAGTGGGTAGTCCGGATGACCTCTGAAGTCCTTTCAGCTCTAAATCCTGGACCCTATGAACCAAATCCATTCTGCAATAGGAAAACCTTTGCACTGATAGAGGTTGTGTAGTGTGTCACAGGACAGCACACTGGACTTGTAGAGTAAGGAAGACTCGAGTTCAAATCTCCCTTCTGGCACTTATTAGCTGGGTAACCATAAGGAAGTTGGTCATTCTCTCAGAGACTCATTTTCTCCATCTGTACAATTGAGACTATAATGAGTAGAGTGCCTATCTTATATTGCTGTGAGGCTTAAATCACATTATGTATGTAAAATGCTTTGTAAACTTCAAAGGGGTATATAATTCCAGTTATTGTTTTTAAATATTTGAAATTGTCAAACAAATAACTAAGAGGTGAGGAATTGATTCATTCTTTTTTTTTTTTTTTTCCTATTAATTTTTTTATTTTTTTTAATGTTTAACAATCACTGCCATACAATTGCGATTTTATCCCTCCCCACCCACCCCCCACTACCTCCCTCCCTCCCCACGACTGCATACAATTCTGTATAGATTCTACATAAACTTTCCTATTGAGTATATTTTCACTATCGTCATGCTGTGTAGTCAGACTAAGATAAATGAAAGAATCCGTATAACAAATCAGAAATGATGAACAAGAAGACTTCAGAGAGGCCTGGAAGGACTTATATGACCTGATGCTGAGTGAAAGGAGCAGAACCAGGAGAACTTTATGCACAGCAACAACAACAGTGTGTGAGAGTTTTTTCTGGTAGACTTAGATTTTTGTAATAACACAAGAACTTCTGAAAAAAAAAAAAAATCCCAATGGTGGACCTCAAGGCAAAAAGCCTTCCACACTCAGAGAGAGAAATATGGAATTGATTCATTCTTATAGATTTACAGGCTAGAAAGGGCAAGGCAGGGTTCTATACCACACTTTCAAGTTTATATTGTTACTGTTTAGTCTTTTCAGTCATGTCCAACTCTTCCTGACCCCATTTTTTTTTTTTTGACAGAGACACTGCAGTGATTTCCTTCTCTAGCTCATTTTCTGGATGAGGAAACAGAGGCAAACAGGGTTGAGTGACTTGCTCAAGGTCACACAGCCAACAAGTGTCTGAGACTGAATTTGAACTCACAAAATTGAGTCTTCCTGATTCCAGGATCAGTGCTTTATCCACTGGTGCACCTGATACATTCAATAAATTATATCTTTCATAGGATCATAGATGGAAAGCAAGAATGGGGCCACATAGGATATCTAGACCAATTCTATCATTTTATAGATGAGGAAACAGGCTAAGCAGGTTAAGTGACTTGTTAGTAATTTTTTTTTTAGGAATTTGAGATTAACAAACAGATCATCAACCAAATAGGTGGGAATTTAAGTGACTGGCCCAAGGTCACACAGGTATGTTTGAATTGTTGAGGACCTGGTTTGCCTAGGAAATTGATCCATCTCCCCTGATAATGGTTACCTATCATTTGAACAGTGCTAGAAAGGTGTCTGTGTTTCTCTCCAGAAGGGAAAAATTTCAACAAAAGATACTCCAAGAGAATATCTGGCTAGATCAGCTAACCTGAACCCTTTTCATCAGAACTGGCTGCTCAGGCTGTGTGGAGACCAACCTGAATAAGAGAAGATAGATTGCATCAGCCATATTCAGCCACTTGGGTCATTGGGAAAAATCAGCACTGAACATTGAAATGTATCAGTATCTCTGGAGAGCATAACACAAACACAGTATCATTGCTAAGTCATTGCAGCAAAACTGGACATGATGGAAACCACTTGGGTGGTTCAGCTCCCTGATGCTGGACAGCAGCAGACAGGGGATTCCTGAATCTGCACCATTTGAGAAGCTCAGTGGCAGTGCAGATGAACTCCCATGTCATAGGCGAGGCACAGTAGCAAAATGAATAATATTCAGGACTTGGAGCTAGGAAGGCCAGGACTTCCACTGCTGATGCTTGCTATCTACATGGCATTGGGCTAGTTGGAGTCTCAGTTTCTTGGTCTGTAAAATGAGGGATAAATTAGACCCACAGCTCTAGAACAGTAAGGGATGTCAGAGGTCATCTACTCCAACCCCTCATGAAAAAAATAAGGCTTAGAGAGATTAATTGACTAACTCACTTACATGGTTATAAGTGTTAGAGGAATGATCTGGACCCAGATCTTCTGACTCCATGGCCAGTATTGTTACACTACGTGAAATGATGGAAGGGAAAGTATCAGAAAAAACTTGGAAGACTTGTATGAACTGATACACATTTCAACTGTATCTCTCCATTCTGAACAATTCCACTCTAAACCTATGACTGTGCAGTTGTGTTGATTCACTCTGGGAGGAGGCAAACTCCTCAGTCGTTTCAGAGGCAGTGGGACATGGTAGATAATATAATGTATTTAGATCAAGCAAAACCTGGGTTCAAATCCCAGCTCTTACGCTTACTAGCTGTATGACCAAGGATAAGACAGCCTCCCTTAGCCTCAGTTTCCTTATCTGAAAATAGAACTAGATTCTATCTCTTGGGGTTGGTAGGCTCTCTCATAAGGTGAGGTAGGTGAAAGGCTTCACAAACCTTATAAAGTCATATGAATGTTGACCATTTCTATACCCAATTCTGTGGAGTTCTCTATCACAGACCCAGTCAAATATTCTATAGCAGTGGTCCGCAGAGTGTAGTCTGGGGATCCTTGGGAATCTCTGAGATGCTTTCAGGGAGTCTTCAACGTAAAAAGATATATTCATAATAGTAAGATGCTTTTAAATAACTTTTGAATAGTTTTTGGAATAATTTTGAATGTAGTAAATGTTGATAAATATAACCCATGATGACTAAAACTCTTTAGGGGATATTTAGTAATTTCAAAGATGATGGTAGAGGCCTGACAGCAAAGTTTGAGAAGAGCTGCTTTATATTAATTTTTCATTTTTGAAAACATGCATTATTGATGCTTTCCCCCTTTTATTTTTTTATCACTCTCAATTCCCAATTCCCCCTACCTCTTGTTTTTCTTTCTTGCAAACATTTGGATCCATATCTTTTGTTTTTATATCACCTTCATTCCCAAATAGATTCCTTCAGTTCCTGGCAAGAGAGTCATCTTTTGAACAAATGATAAAACAAAAGAAGAAAAAGCTATACAAAAATTAGCAACATATTGACCAAGTCTGAGAGTATATTCCTTGTTCTACACCCATAGTCCTCTATCTCTGCAAAGAAAGGAGGGACATAATTTCTCCTCTCTCCTTCAAGACCATTCTGGATCATTAAAATCACACAAAAATCAGGACTTTTTCCTCTCTTTCCATTTACCTTTTTTAAATTTACTGTGTGAATGGCAGCTAGATGGTACAGTGCATAGAGCACCAGGTCAGGGGTTATGAAGACTCATGTTTGTGAGTTCAAATCTGATCTCAGACACTTACTAGCTGTGTGACCCTGGGAAAGTCACTTCACCCTGTTTGCCTCAGTTTCCTCATCTATAAAATGAGCTGGAGAAGGAAATGGCAAACCACTCCAGTATTTTTGCCAAGAAAACCTCAGATGGGGTCATGAAGAGTCAAATATGACTGAAAAATGACTCGACAACAGTAAATTTATCATGTATGCTGCTTTCCTCCTTTTTCTTACTTTACTCTATATCTGTTCACATCCCTATTTTTCTTTATCAATCATATTTTATCTTTTCTTAAAGTTCATTAATATTTCATTATATTAATGCGCTACAATTTGTTTAGCTATTCCCCAGTCAGTAAGCATCTACTTTGTTTCCAGTTCTTTGCTATTCCAAAATGCAATGCTTTGAATATTTTGGTATATATGGGACTTTTCTTTTTATCTTTGTACTCCTTGGGGTATATACCTAGTAATGGGGTATCTGGTTTAAAAAATATGGTCATTTTAATTACTTTATTAAAACAGTTCCAAATTGCTTTCCAAAATGGTTGGACCAATTCAGTGTCACCAATTGTATTGGTTTGCCTGTCTTTTTTCAACGTTGGTCATTGTCCTCTTTTCTCATCTTTGTCAATTTTCTGAGTGTTTGGTGAATCCTCAGAATCATTTTGATTTGCACTTTTCTTATTACTAGTGATGTTGATCAATATTTCATGTGACTAATAGGTTGTAACTTTTAGTTTAGTATTTTATTTTTTTAGTATTTTTTATTTTTATTTTTAGTATTTTGTATTTTCCCCCAGTTACACATGAATATTTTAAAAAACATTTTAAAACATTCATTTAAAAATTTTGAGTTCCAAATTCTCTCCCTTCCTCCCCTCCCTCTGCACCCCTCATTGAGAAGGCGAACAATTCTGTATAGGTCATGCATATGTAGACATGCAAAACATTGCCACAATAGGCATGTTGTGAAAGAAAACATAGACCCCCTCCCCCTGAAAAAACCCTTAAGAAAAATAAAGTAAAAAAAGCATGCTTCAATTTGTACTCAGACACCGTCAATTCTTTCTCTGAGGATGGATAGCATTTTCATCATAAACCCTTCAGAGTTGTCTTGGATCATTGTAATGCTGGGAATAGCTAAGTCTTTCACAGCTGATCATCTTACAATGTCGCGTTACTGTGTACACAGTATTGTCATTCTTTTGAGAACAGCTCATTCATGTTCTTTGACCATATTCATTGGAGAAACCCCATCCTTGCAACAAATAAGTAGTTAAGCAAAACAATAAAAATATTGAGCATATCTGAAAATGTTTATTCCATTTTGTACCTATGGTCTACCAATTCTTTTTCAAAAGAGAAGAAATATATTTTTCTCTCAGGCCTCTGAAGTCATGATTAGATGTTAGCACAGTCTTTCTCCATATTATCAGTCCCTAATTCAATCGAATTCAGTTTAACAAGCATGTGTTTAGTGCATATGATATGCAAGGCTCTGCCCCCAGCACCGAAGAGATCCCAAAACTTGACTGACTTGGTGAGTTTAGGGATGAAGGCATTCTTTCCAATGATGCAGCTCCTAGCCTAACTAGTCCAGTGTGTTTTGGGCAGCTCTTGTCTACGTCTTCTAGTTCACCATTGAGAGTCTACCCAGTGTGCTGGGGAGTGTGGTTCATGAGCTCTCTTCCTTTGTTCTCATTCCAGCCCTGTGACTAACAAGGTGCCTCCCACGCACATGTCAAGATGGCTTGAATGCTTTAACAACTGAGATAGCCTTGTTCAATCAATGGTTATTAATATCACGCAAGGTATAAAGCAGAGAGATAGATTCTTGCCTCACATATTTCTTTATTCCAATACATCCTTCACAGAGCTGTCATGGTGATGTTGCCATCAATTCCGTGCCCCCATCTCGAATAAATTCCATGAGTCTATATTATTCCTAGGATCAAAAATACACTCTGCTGATTGTCATTTAGAACTCTCTGCTATTCAGGCCTTCCTATCTTGCTAGCCTTAATACTCCCTCCCCCCCAACCTCCCACTCTCATTTTCTAGTTCATCCATACTGGGCTACTTGTTTATCCAAGTCTGCCTTGTATAATCCCTGGCTTCAGGGCTACCCCCTGCAGAAGCTCTTATTTCCCTTCTCTGCCTTTCACTCCTTTCCACCTTCCACCTCAGTGCATAGAGTACTGGATTTGGAGTGAGGGATATCTGAATTCAAATCGTGCTTCGGACACTTAATAGCTGTATGATACAGGGTCAATAACTTAGCCTCTCTCAGGCTGAGTTTCCTTACCTCTAAAATGGATTTCATAATAGCACCTATTTCACAGGGTTGTTTGGAGAACCAAATAAAATGATATAAAATTTCCCAAATGTAATGCCATTCTAAGCTCTAACATCCTTTCTAGGTAAGATACTTTGCAAACATTAAAGTGCCCTATGAATGTAAGCAAGCTACTGCAATTACTATGACTATTAGCAAATACCTTTCTCTCTACCTTCCATCTACTCTGTATTTATCTTGGGTGTACCAGGTTATGTATATGTATATGATGTGTCTGTCCCTCATTAGAATTTAAGCTCCTTAAGGGCAGAGATTGATTTTCCCTTTTAGTTGTATCCCCAGCACTTAACGCAGTTCTTGGCACATAGTGGATATTTAATAAATCTTTATTGATGAGCTGACTGATTGCCAAAGTTATTTGCTCCTGACTGGAGGAGATCCACGGTAGAATCCGAATGGAAGAGAGGAATGACAACAATGAAATATGTTGTCTTTCCTATGTTCCTGTTTGCATATGATATTATACTGATTGCATCAGGCCCCAGAACATTTTCAATTCTCCTAAATGAGACCTTTTCATCACTCAAAAGAGTTAGTTTAACCATTCACACATGAAAAATCAAATGGATAAAGAGTGTACATTTCTAGATGAGGGCTCTTAGTCTTTTTGTGTGTCCTGGACTCCTTAGGCAATTTGATAAGGGCTTTGTACCTCTTCTCAGAATCATGTTTTGACATACATAAAATTATATATATATATATATGAAATGACAAAGGAAACTAGTTACATTGGAATATTGTTGTTGTTCAGTCATTTTAGTCATGTTAGACTCTTTGAGACCCAGTTGGGGTTTTCTTGGCAAAGATACTAAAGTGGTTTGCTGTTTCATTCTCTGGCTCTTTTTATAGATGAGGAAACTGAGGCAAACAGGGTTAAGTAACTTGCCCAAGGTCGCACAGCTAGTAAATGTCTGGGGTCAGAAGATAGGTCTTCCTGATTCTAAGTCTAGTGTTCTAACTATTGAGCCACCCAGCTGCCTCTCTATTGTAATATGTTCACATATTAAAAAAAAAAGTTCCTAGACTTCAGGTGAAGAAGCCTATGCTTGCCTAGGATATGTATGTTTGGACTGACAATCAGTTGGACCAGAATGAAACAAGAAGGGCAAGACTGGGTTGATTTCCTTTGGAGAATTTGAAAGTTCTTTTTTTGACCCACACCTTCTTACTGTAGCAAAGCTCTACCTTTTTTTTTCACAGGAGTGTTCTTCCTGTGTCACAGACACTTGGATACTTGGGTTCAATTCCCTTCTCTGACACACATTTGCTATGAGGCTGAGAAAATGAACTCATTTTATGTCTCACTTTCCTCTTATGTAAAATGGAGATCATTCAGTTCAATTCAATTAAACATTTATTAAGAGCCTACTATGTGCCAGTCACTATGCTAAATGCTGGAGATACAAATGAGGGACAGAAAGACAATTTCTGCCCTGAAGGGGCTTATAATCTAATTCAGGAAAATTATATAAAAGGAAGCTGATAACGGTGTGTGTGTGGAAAGCACCAGATAGTATGATGTTTCCCCAGAATCAAAACCAAACAGAGCTTCTAATGGAAAATGGAGAATTAGCTGGAAAGTTCTGAGCCCTCTATGAAAGAAGACTTTGGGAGGATTTTATTTATCTGTCCTCCAGCCCTCCAGGCAGAGGGGATAATACATTCACTAACTGTCTCACTGAGTTTTGGAGAGGAAGGTCCCTGGCAGTTCTTATAGTGCTATAGAAATGGGAGTGTTAGTTTGGACTTTTGGGTTCTTCCCATTGACGAGTCCTCACTGAGGTCTCCAAACTCCTCATCCTAAGCTAATGTTTTTTCGGAGCTATGTTTCCAAATGACCCTGAAACATCTGGATGAAGTATGAAAAATGTAAGTTGATCTTCTGGACATTTGGAGACGTGTGGGCACTTGCAAACGTCTAAGTAGGCTGACCAAAATGTACACATTCTTTCTGAATGTCTGAGATCCTGTAGACCAGACTCAAGCATCAAACATCCAAGATTCCTATTAGGCTCACAGAAATAATCTAACCTCCTATGACCTGAAGAGGTCAAATGGAATCCACCAGACCATCTAATTTATCACTGCAGAGCTGAGTCATCCCTCCTGGCAAACTGTTTCTGTCTTCAGGTTAGTAAGAATCATGATAGGTAGGCACATGTGCTAGGGTGTGGTAGCTAAAGTATTGGACCTGGAGTCAGGAATAGCTGAGTTCAAAACCTGGCTCACTTAACCACTAGCTGGGTGATCTTAGATAAGTTTCTGGATCTCTCTCAGTCTCAGTTTCTTTCTCTGTAACATGAATTTTATAATAGAATATTAGAATAATGGAGCTTCCCTCAAAGAATTACTATGAGGATCAAATGAGAAAATACCTATAAAGCTACTTTGCAAACCCTAAAGTGTTATGTAAGCAGTAGTTACTATTATGTATTAATATAGTACAAGACTGCATCTTAGGGGGTTATGTAATGCACCCCCCTCATTTTACCAATGAGGAAATTGAGGTCCAGAGACATTAAATATCTTTTCAAAGGAGATATAGTTGTGTCTGTCTGTCTCTGTCTCTTTGTCTCTCTGTCTCTGTCTGTCTGTCTCTCTCTCTCTACACACGTGTGTATATATATATATATATGCACATGACAAAATTTGAACCCAGATTCTTTTGCCTATCTCCTGCTTTTTCTGGTACTCTACACTACCTGCCTCTTTTTATTTCATTTGACTTGGCCTCTCAGAATAGCTCAAAGCCTTCATGAGAAGTGGCAGGGCATGAGAAGCCCTATGATACAATGGGAAGAACTCAGAGAGAAGAGAGACCTGGGTTCAAATCCTGCCACTATGTAACCATAACCAAGTCACTTAACCTTTCTGGATCTGAGTTCCCTCATTTCTCCAATAGGGTTAATAATGCCTTTAGAACTTACTTCACCAGCCTGTTCTGAAGCTCAGATGAGGTAACGTCTATACAGAGCGATGTTGACATAGTTATCATGTCAGTGTTAGATGGGCCTCAGAGGCTGTCTGGTCCAATCATATAAAAATGTCAGCTTTTAAATATTAATGCAGCAAATCCAAAGGGGGGGGGCAATGGGGGGACCTGGATTGAGGTAGAAACAAAAACCTGGGTATTTTCCAAGCTAAGACATCACCATGGAATCACTGAAGGAATATTTCAAAAGGAGATGTCTTGTTTGAGGTGTCCCATTGGTCAAAATTGATTTAAACTTCCAGGAATTATCTAAATTGTATTGGATAGCAGGTAGAACCCCATACAAGGAGTAGGTAGACATTGGTTTGAATCCCAGTCCAGACCTTTGTTAGTATAAACTTTAGCATGCCACTTAAATTCAATGTGCCTCAATTTTCTATTTTGTAAATGGAAGTTAATAATTGCACCTGGCATAAAATTGTTAATATAATGACAGAAATTGTTAATACCAAATATACTATGGACTACCACTCCCATAAATGGTCTTTGTAATGTCAGAATTTCAGTAATGTCCTTGCATTCCTACTTTTAAGCTATTTACTTTAGATTAGTTGAGCTGAACCACCCTCTAAGTCCCCCCATCCTGGGATTTTACCTTTTCAAAGAACCTCACTTGAGCTGGATCTCAGCTTCTGATGTCCTTGCCCCTTCTGTTGGGATTCATGGTGTCAAGGGCAAAACGGCCAGAACGAAGTGTTTTTCCTCGTCTGGATAGTCAAGGCTCACTGGGATCTCCTGCTAGAACTTGCTACCTCATACTGCCTTCTCCCCCCTCTCCTCTTAAGATATAAAAACTTTCTCATGGATCTCTTTGGTTTGGAAATTCACTGGATGTCCCACAAGGTGACTGGCTTTCTACCCTGTTATCTCAATTAAAGATGCTTTATTCTTCAGTTCATGACTTTGTTGTATTTCAGGACTGACACACCTATCTGAAGTGGTTGTTGTTGGAATCAAATGAAATAAAGGATGAAAAAAGGTTTCTTAAACTGTTAAGGCTCTAATAATAATAAGATTAATTTCTACCTAGCTTATCAGAGTTGATTCTTGCAATAACTCTGGAAGGTAGGTGCTAGGATTACCCTCATTTTAAAGATAGGAAAACTGAAGCTGAGAGAGGTTTAGTGACTTACCCAGGGTCCAGTTGAGGAGTGTCTAAGGCAGGATTTTAACTCAGCTCTTTCCAATTCCACATCCAGCTCTCTACTTACCTAGATACAGAAATGTGAGTTGTTGTCATAACAACAAGAATCTCAAAGATAATACCAAAGTCCATATCAGTGTCTGGCATCGTGTCCTGCACATAGTAGGTACCTAATGAATGTTGCTTGAATGAATGAAAAAGTCAGAGGAGGTAGGAACTTTCTATTCTTAACAGCAAACCAATTTGGACAAGTCTTCCAAATTGCAATTCTCAAAGTGTGCCGGCTTATGAGATGCAAACTGGAAATGGTTTTCTCTTGGGTCGATACTCTCCAGGAAGAAATATAATGTGAATAAACATGTACTTCTTCATAAGCCTTCCTTTGTGCTGCAGGCCCGTTGCCCTTCTACACTTGGATAAGCATCGATGTCAGCCCGATTTCCTATGCTCCACCTTGTAAATAAATGGTGACAACTGATTTCTCAGTGGGGAGGGAGGGGGTGGTTAGAAGGGAGGGAGAGTGATGAATATTGGGATTTTGGGTTTATTTTTTCTTTTGCTCGGTGTTTTTCAACATGGCAAAAAAATTGAATCTTCTTTCTATTCGGTTCATTAAATCCTGTGATGGTACTTTGTATCTAATCTTAGGGTTTTAAATCTCTTTCGATAACGTCACCTTTGCAAATCCACTGTAAGCATTGTATAAATGTGAGCCCGAAGGCTGCAATTATCAGAGAATTGCAAAGACAAGAGAATGATGGCATTTGAAATTATTAAGGCCCCTTCGACCTCCATACGGTACATGTGCCAAAAAGAACCAAGGGTATCTCAGTGTGCATTTATTAACAGCAAAGAAAATGACTTTGTGGGATGCAGTGGGTCATACTGGGCTGCTTTCCTATCTCACTCCAACAGTATTTTAAGACCAAGGACAATAGGCATCCCCTTTTGACAAGTTGACTGCTCTATTCTCTCAACTGATCCCAGGCTATACCATTTCCAGATGTGCCATTTTTTTCTTCCAAAGTTAAAAAAAAAAAAGAATATCCCCAGATACCCTTGTGACATCTCCCATGAGAGAGGAAGAGAAATTATAGGGAGAAGGAGGCAGAGGCAAAGGATGAGCAAAAGCCCTTCATTTTGACTCTTGAGAGTTGATTGTTAAATGACAAATGCTTAAAGTAGGGCTAGATCTATTCTTTTGTTGATTGTCTAGACTTTTAAGTGATGCAGAAAATGATAATAATGCAGTGTAAACTTAAAACTGCATCCCACATGCATTTCTTTTGTCTTCAGAGATCTGCCTCTGCCTCTAATGAAGTTGAGATAGATAGATGGGGTGTTGTAGAAAGAGTCCTGGATTGAGCATCAGACGAGTTGGACTCAAATTTGCTACTTTATGCCTTGGCAGCTAGGGGGTACAGTGGATAGGGTAGAGTCAGACAGATCTGAGTTCAAATCCAACCCCAGACCTTTAACTAGCTGTGACACTGAGCAAATCACTTAGTGATGTAATCTGCCTCAGTTTCTTCACCTGTTAAATGGAAATACTAATAGCACCTATCTTCCATGGCTGTTGTGAAGATAAAATGAGATTTATTAAGGCACTTGGCAAACCTTAAATAACCCTATATAAATGGTCTCCAGGCTGTTCCACAACTGACAGTTCATTTCCTGACTCCTGGAATTTTCTCTGCCTGTTTCCCATGCTTAGTAGAATTATCTCCCTTCTCATTTTTGCCTGCTGCCTTCCCTGCCTTCCTTGAAGTTCTGGCTAAAATTCCATCTTGTACAGGAAACCTTTCCCCTTCTATCTTAATCCTAGTGCCTTCCCTCTGTTAAATATTTCCTATTTATCCTGTCTATAGCTTGTTTGTATATATTTTATTTGCTTGTTGTCTCTCCCATTAGTTTGTGAGCTCCTTGAGGGCAGGGAGTCTTTTGCCTATTTTTGTATCCCCGGTACTTGGCACAGTGCCTGGCACATGGTTGATGTTTAATAAATGTTTTTTGACTCTCTGAAATGCTAGCTTTTTATTGTTGCTTAATGTCACTTAACCTCTCTAGGTCACAGCTTTCTCAATAGTTAAAGAATCAATCAAGAAGTATTCATTAAGTGCCTACTGCATACCAGATTTTGTGCTAAGTGTAGGGGTAAGGTAGTGAAAACCTGACATGGGATTTGATAGAGTCTTAATGAAAATTCTGTGCACCTGGGGCAAACACTCTAAACTAAATCACAGGAGAGAAGCAGCAGAAATCATTCCATGAGGAAGCGGAGATGTCATTGCCCAGTGAGGGGGAGTCAGAGAACCAAAGGATCTAGGCTTGAGGCAATCTCTAGGGAGATTGACTTGTGGAGGGGCAATCAGGATGGGATGCAGAGCAGTTCACCCCACCCCAGCCCATCATCTGGTGGCTCCTTAGTTTAACCCATTTTTCTCACTAACCAGTACTAAACTCAGTTATCTTTACATTGCTGAAGGGTTACATGTCTCAACCCGCTCTACATTTGCTCCCTGGAGCAATGCCCAGTTGCCTCCCTCCTAGGTACGGCTTTAGGATTCTGCAATCCTTTATGATCCAAGATATCGCCAAAACGCTGGAAGCAGTGGAGTTGGACAGGTTCTCCCTGTCTTGTTAACTTTCAAGCTGACATAACTAACCTGTGAAATTGAGAAAGGGATACCTGGTGTGAGGGAATATACTTATCCATTCCTGGGCACTAGAAGTCTTTCCTGAAATAGTACAGTATAAAGGAAGGAGAATAAAACAAAACCAAGCAATATCCTACTTTACAAAGTAACCATGCTAATAGGTAGCTGGCATCTACATAACAGAGATTTAGGGTTAGTGCCTACTGTGTGCCAGGCACTGTGCAAAGCACTTTGCAATTATTATCTCATATGATCCTTACAATAACCCTGAGAGTTAGGTACTATTATGATCCCTATTTTACGGATGAAGAAACAGAGGCAAATAAAGTATAAGTGAATTTTCCAAGGTCATACAGCTAATGTCTGAGGCCAAATTTGAACACTGAATTTGAACTTTCTGACTTTACAAAGTAGCTAATACATATAGAGGATTTATTACAAAGTAAATTAAATATATTAATTTAATAGGGATACATATAAGGCAAAGACAGCATAGTAAGTCAGCATGGAACTGTATATAGAACTCTGACTTTGGAAGACCTGGGTTCAATCTCGCCTCTGACACTTATTGTACACAGCTTGGTGGCTGAGTGGGTAGAGTGCAGGACGTGGAGTCTGGAAGATCCGAGTTTGAATCCTGATGTGGAGCAAGTCACCCAACCTCTCAGCCTGAGTTTCTGTACAATGTGGAGGAGAAGAGCACCCAAAGGGGTGAGGATCAAATGAGTTAATAAGGAAAGAGCTTTGCAAACCTTTAAGCACTACAGAAGTGTTAGTTTTTAGCTGTTATTTTCACCAGGGCAAGTGACTATAACTTTTATGTGTTTTCTGTAATTTCCTATGGTTTCAGATTGTTCCTCCTCCTCCCTCCTCCTTCTGCTTTTCCTCCTCCTCATCCTTTTTCTCATCCTTTTCTTCATTCTTCTTACCCTCTTCCTCCTCCTCTTCCTCCTTTTTCTCCTCCTTCATCTCCCTTTCCTTCTTGTCCTCATTCTCCTCTTCCTTCCCTTTTCCCCTTTTCCTTCTCCTTTCCCTCCTTTCCCCTGTATTCCACAGAGTGCTGGGTACATAGTAAGCACTAAATAATTGCATTTTCATCCATTCACTCATAATTTAGGAAGGACATGGATATGCTCTGGAGCATCAGAAGGAGGGCCACCAACATGGTGAACTACGCTTTGATTGTACCATACGAGAGTTCCCTGGAGACAGCAGAACTATTCAGACTGAGGAAGAGAAGGTGGGGGCCAGGTTAGGTATTTGAAGGGCCTTAGACTTCATCTGTTTGGTTCTGGGTGACACAATTGGGAGGAGTGGGTAGAAATTGCAAAGAGAAAAAATTAGGCTTCAAAAAAAACTTCCTGACAAGGAGAGCTATGTCATGGTGAATGAGCTGTCTGTAGAGTGGTGAATTTCCCTCATTGAAGATCTTCAAAGGATAGACTACTGTGTCTGGAGCCTGGAAGACCTGAGTTCAAATCTCTTCTCAGACATTTAGTAGCTGCATAATGCTGGGCAAGTCACTTGATTTTCTTTGTGCCTCTTTTTTCCTAGCATCTGCTTCCCAGGGTTGTTGTGTCAGATATTTGTAAGCACTTTACAATGCACATATACAGTACAGTATATAGTAGGTGCTTAAAAAATGCTTGTTCCCTTTTCTCCCCTTCCATTCTCCTTCCCTAATTGTCATGTACATTCAAGAGAGGATTAATTTTTTGGTATGGGTTCTTTTTCAATTCTGAAAAAAAAAATAGGGCATTGATAAAGGGCTACATCAGACTCATTTAATGAAATCACTCATGTTATCCATATGGACAATCTGGACAAATGTGAGCTGGATGAGAATCTAGTTAAGTAGACTTGTAGTTGGTTGAGTGGCCATACCCCAAAATTAATCTGTCCATGTTAACCTGAATGGAGTTCCTGGGGGCACACTGCAGGATTCTTTACTGAGCCATGCGCTGCTCAACATTTTAATGAAAGATTTGTCTAAATACAGAGATGGTGTGCTTAGCAAACTTGCAGATAACTCAGAACAAGTAGGGATATCTAGGGTGTTGGGCAACAGAATCAGCAACTAAAGTGTTCCCAGCACCGCAGAATGATGGCACAGTGCCTTAAATGTGATAACCTCTTAGTAAATATTTGTTTTTCAAATAAATGACCCCAAACTAACAAAATGAAACTCAACTGGGACAAATGGAAGTCTCCAGTAGGTGTTGCTAACTGTTGTTTTAAAAGCTATATAAGTAAAGAATTGGAAAGAATGGGTTTAACAATATTTCATAGGAAAATGATGATGGGGGAGAAGGTTCTTACTGTGCTTAAGTTCGTCATAAATCATTGGTGTGATATAGCAGTACTGCAGTCAGAGAAGACGATATGATCTTTTAAAATACATTTTTTGGTATCTTCTGTTTTTTCACTATCTATGTTTTCAATGTGTTCCTTCCATTTCTCCTCCAAGAGAATCAGCACGGATAGCAAAGAATGAATGAGTGAAAAAAAAAGTTCAGCAAAACTTAACACAGCAACTATATCTACCTGCAGTGGTCTACTCCCATCATCCCCCTTGTCTGTGAAGAATGAGGGGAGGTGACTTCTTCATGTATTTTCTTTGGTGTCAACTTTCTTTATTGTAATTGCAAGACATTCTGTTTTTATGGTTGTAGTTGTCTATATTGTTTAACTGATTCTATTTCGCAATGCATCAGTGCTTATGTCTTTCCACATTTCTCTGTATTCATCACATTTATTATTTCTTGTAACATAGTAATATTACATTTCGTTCGCATAACACTACTTGTTTAGCTGTTCTCCAGTCAATGAACATCTACTTTGTTTTAAGTTCTCTCCTGTTCCAAAAAAATGTTGTTATAGATGTTTTGGCCTACATAGGGACCTTCTTTTTATCATTGACCTTTCTGGGAAATAGACCCTGGGCCAAAGGGGTATGAACATTTCTCTTTTCTTTCTGGAATGGTAGGACTAAGTGACAGCTCCATCAACAATGTATTTGCAGGTCCATTTTCCTACCTCCCCTCAACCATTGACTCTTCCTGTTTTTTCTTATCTTTGCTGATTTTTGATGCATGAGTTAAAATCTCAAAGCTCTTTTTTGTTTTGTTTTTATTTTATTATTAGTGATTACAAATTTTCTTGCATGTGATTGTTAATACTTGGAAGTTCTCTTGAGAACTACCTGTTTATGTTCTTTAACCACTGTCTATTGGGGAATGTCTTCTGGGCATGTATTTCTATTAGTTACCTATGTGTCTTGAATACCAGACTTTTATTAGAGGTATTTCAAATAAAAACATCCCCAGTCAACTGCTTTCTTTCTTATGTACTTGCATTAATTTTGCTATGCAAAATATTTTCATTTTCCTGGGACCAAAATTACCTATTATAGCTTCCATTATCATCTCTATCCCTTGCTTGGTTAAGAATTAATTTCCTTTCCAAACCTATGAAAAATAGGTTTTGATCTGTTTATCTTCTGAGTTTTTTAAAAGTGATGCGACCCTTCATATTTTCAAGTTTTGCCTGTATTTGAGTTCATTGTAGCATATGGAATAAGACTCTTAGAGGGAAGAAATGAATTCTGGATCAGTCCTGACCTCAAAGAACTTCCATTGTATTTGGTACATAACGGTTTTTGTAGCTTCAGAACAGGAGACTTAGTAATCAGTCATAGAGAAAACAATTCTCTCAAAGAATCCAGGGATGTTGAGTCTGAAGACTATTATGACCAAGATTATGGCCAAGTTTTGAAGGGCTGATCTATGGAAGAGAAATTGGACTTTTCTGCTTGGCCCCAGAAGCTTCTTATTCTGAAATGCAGAAACTGCCAATCTCCATGTACTTATTCCTTCTTTGTGACCTTCTGTGGTCCTCTAAAAGCAGGCTCCTTTCCATTTTCTCTATGCTGTACATGCATTTCCTCACGTAGTCCCTGGCATGCCGTACACACTTAATAAATGCTTTTTGGTTTGCCTTGAAATGGTTTTCCTTGAAATATCAAGACAGTGACCAGTCAGTGAGTCAATCAACAAGCATTTATTAAGTACCTTATATATGCCAGGCACTACACTAAGAGCTAGAGATGTAAAAAGAAGCAAGTTCTTTAAAAATAAAAAAAAGAACAGATTTTTATTGCTGCCTTTTTCTTTTTATGTCATCAAATTTCTCCCTATAACCCTGCCTTATCCCCAGATAGCTCTTATAGCAAATATTTTTTTAAATATTAATTTTATTTATTTTTAGTGTTCTACAATCACTACTATACAACTCAGATGTTTTTCCCCCTACCTCCCCCCACCTCCTCCCTCCCTCCCCGAGACAGCATACAATTCTATATAGAATCTACACATACATTGCTATTGAATACATTTTCACTATAGTCATGCTGTACAGAAGAACTAAAATGAATGGGAAAAATCATATAACAAACCAAAACATAATACAAACACAAAAAAATGATCTGCTGCATTCTGCGATTGAATTCCATAGTTCTTTCTCTGGATGTGGAAGGCATTTTGCCTTAGAAGACCACTGGGAATTTTTTTTTAAGTCCTTGCATTGCTGTGAAGTTCCAAGTCTACCAGAAAAAACTCTTGCACACTGTGGTCATTGCCGTGCACAAAGTTCTCCTGGTTCTCCTCCTTTTGCTCAGCATCAGATCATATAAGCCTTTCCAGGTCTCTCTGAAGTCTTCTAATAACAAATAATTTTTAAAGGAAGGAGGAAACTAATATGCTGGAAAAATATTATGTGTGACATTTTGTATCTGTGGATCTCCTCTCCCCTATTCCTCCTGCAAGGACTGAGAGGGGAGGTATCTTTCATATCTTTTCTTCTTATTTCTTCATAATTTTGCAGCATTCATCATTAGTTATTAGGCGATCATTCTCTCTTTCCTCTTTGTCTTCCTGGCTTTACTTCCTTTGCTCTGCATTAGTTTCATGCATCTCTGATTTCATCACTTTTACAATTTCTCCTAGTACCATAATATTCCGTTACATTCATGTGTCATAATTTGTTTAGCAATTCCCAACTGATGGGCATCTGTTGTTTCCTGTTCTTTGCCACCACAAAAAGTGTTGCTATCGATATTTTGGTGTATCTTTGGTGGGCATTTGTATGTGTGTGCAAATATATATATATGTGTATATATATATATATTTGCACACACACATGTATACATAAATAATTTCTTCTTCTCAGTGATGCCCTTGGCATATGTGACTAGCAGTGGAATCTGTAGGACAAAAGATATGAACATTTTGGGTCGTTGATTGTTTTTATCAAAAACATTTAAAAAAATCTCCTCTATGATCATGAGATTTAGAGCTGGAAGAGACCTTTGGGAGACTTAGATCAAAAAAGAAAGCACACAATAATCCTTGCCTTCAAGAAGCTTACATTCTAGAAGTAGTTAGTGTCACAGATCTTCTGTTAAGTCTTCTGATACCAAATCAAATACTCTCTTATCTGCACCATCCTTAAAACAACCTCCATTCTCTGTCACCCACCAGAACACATTTTTACCCTAAAAACTATTTCTTTGGGTCTAAGATGATCCATTTTCTGTACTGTAGGATGGATTCCATGTTTCTCATGGATAAACAGCCTCTTCTGAATCTAGCTCCCCAAGTCCTGCACAGATCAGATGCTGTATCATTGCTTGGCTACAGCTGAGATCCCTCCTTGTCAGCCTGATGTTTGGACTCCTCAGCACAGTACTCCCCAGCTTCACACAAGGCTCTAGCTTCCCCTGGAAGTCTAATGAGTAGGTTGCTATGGTAACTGGATGACATCCCCCCAAGCTCCCTGCTAACTCGACACCTCCCTAACCCCTGTGCCTGTTTCCCTGTTTGGTAAATTAATAACATTTAAATTAAACATATTAACTGACTTTGTGTCAATTAATTTGTATGTTAAGCTGGATATTGGCTTTACCCTTTCTTCTCCCCCCTCCCTCCCCAGCACCCATTAATTAACTCCAGCAGAGCTGGGATCCCATCATCCTTGAAGCAGGCTTGTGGTGGTTTCCAGCGATCTGCAATTACCATCCTGGGCTCCTGCGTGGAAAGTAATCACTGTCAGAATAATTGCTTTTCACAGGTCTGCAGTCAGTTGTCTTGTCAGACAGTTAACTTATAATTATGGCTGTTTGGGTTTTAAAAAAAAGAAATATGTAACCAAAATGTGACAGAGGGGGCTGTGATGGCTGCTAATAAAATTGTTTGTTTTGTTCAGGGACCCCATGTTTCATCTTCCCCCTTTTCTTATTTTCATTTTTTCTGCTTCTGGCAGTCAGAATGCTCCCTCCTGGGATGGATGGGCTCCCCTTGCTACTTCATAGTGTAAATTTTAGTTCCACAGATGAGGCAGTTATTCAGCAACAGCCACTACAGGAAAGAGGAAAAACACAATGGAAGTGATCCGGCCCAAATGAGCTTGATTCCAACTTTCTTTTTTCCTTTAGATATTTCAAGAGAAGATTGGGCCCTCTACTTCCACTCCCAATGAGATTAGCTTCTTGGAGGCAGGAGCTGACTTAATGGATAATCAGTGCTGCCAAGGCCATTGAATGTCCGCACCTCATTGGTATTGCATACCTTGAATGAACAAGTGATTTGCAGAATCCCAGAATCTCAACATCGCTGAGCTGGAAGGGGTCCCAGAGGCCATTTAACCCAAATTATACCTTGATCAGAAATTTTCTCTTTATCAAGGATTCTAAACCTGGGGTTAGTGAACTCTTTTTATTTCTTAGTAGGCTGTCTGTTGTCATTCAGTTGTTTTTCAGTGATGTCTGACTTTTTGTGACCCCATTTGGGATTTTTTTGGCAAAGATACTGGAGTGGTTTACTATTTCTTTCTCCAGTCCATTTTACAAATAAAGAAACTGAGGTAAACAGTGAATGACCCAAGGTCATACAGGTAGTAAGTGTCTAAGGTTGGATTTGAATTCAGGTCTTCCTACCTCCACACCCATACTCTATCTACTGTACCACGTGATAATTGTTTTCAATATATTTGACTTCTTTTGTAATCTTATGAATTTTCTTGTGTGTATTTAAATATACGATTCTAAGATGGGTTCTATAGGCTTCCTTAAACACTACCGAAGGACTCTGTGAAATGAAAATGGTGAAAGACTCTTAATTTTCAGAATCCCCAACAAGTGAGGGGAAACTTATTCTCTCTCAAGATAGCCCTTTTGGATAGATCTTTGTTTAAGGAGGGGCAGCTAGGTGGCTCAGTGGATAAAGTACTGGAAGTGGATAGAGTCAGGAAGACCTGAGCTCAAATGCAGCCTCAGACACTTATTGGCTGTTTGACCCTGGGCAAGTCACTTAACCTTGTATGCCTCAGTTTCCTCATCCATAAAGTGAGCTGGGGAAGGAAATAACAAACCACTCCAGTATCTTTGCCAAGAAAACTCCAAATGGGGTCATGAAGAGTTGGACATGACTGGAACAACAATGACAAAAAAGTTTTAGGAAATTATAACTGACATCAAGCCTCAATTTTCCCCTTTGCAAGTTTTTACTCCCCAATTCTGCCCTCAGGGAATAAGTGGAACAAAGTCCATTCTTCTTCCACAAGACAATCATTAGAATATTTGAAGACAGAGAGCATGCCTAAGTTTTCTCTTTTCCAGCTGAACACCACCAGTTCCTCAATGGCACTCAGCACTAACCAGCTCTTCTCTCTGGGTTGCATTTCATGGTGTCATATTTATGGGCAAAGGTTCTGATCTCAAAATGAAGTTCCCTAGGAAAGTGCTTGGGGTTGTACCCTTTTGCCATGGTTTGCCAGAGGCCCAGTTTGGTGCAATCTTCCTCAGTCATGAAGAGCTGAGTTTGCCATGAAGGATTAGATGCATCACTCTGAGGCTTAATTGCAAGTCATAGCATCATGACTCAGAAAACCCCTCCTAGGTTGTATTCTGTTTCCCTCCTCCCAAGCAGTATAGGGACTGACCTTGATTCTCAGGGAAGTGTAGCATCTCATGAAGATATGTAGCAGCCAAGACCACACAGAGTCACCCTAGGGAAGGCCTGTATCATTACATCCAAGGCAGGACAAGTTCCTTAGAACCTTATCTGTTATCTGTTTTCCAGCTCTTTCACATACCCCACTGCAAATGACACAAGGTTTGGGCTGTTCTAATGACAATATGTAAACAGACAGTAGAACAAAACTGATTTAAAGAACTGTTATTCCTGCCCTCCTGGATAGGGGTAGAGTTCATGATATGTCTCTTCAGGGTAACCTTACTACCTCAGCTAAGACCTTATTTTACAGAGTAGGACCCTGAGGACCAGAGGGAACAAGTGTCTTCAAACCCAGATCCTCCCAACTCTGATGCCTGTTCTAAGGTACTATACCATGCTGCCTCACCAGGGCCAAGCTTCAGCCCCAACAGTCTTTCCTCTGGTTTTGTTAGGGCTCTATCTTATTTATCATAGCCAGTCCCTACTTTTGACTTAACATTAAAAACTTTTATTTTTAAGGCCAAAATATTCTTCTGAGACTTAACCTCCACCCTTCCCTCTACCCTTAAAGACACTCACAAGGTCATTGGTTTAGAAGGGAAGGCATAGATCAGGGATGGGGAACCTGCGACCTCAAGGCCAGTCATGGCCCTCTAGCTCCTCAAGTGTGGCCCTTTGACTGAATCCAAGCTTCACAGAACATATCTCCTTAATAAAATGATTTGCTCTGTGAAGTTTGTATTGAAAGGACCACACTTGAGGAACTAGAGGGTCACATGTAGCTTCAAGGCTGTGGTTCCCCATTCATGGCATAGATTATCTAGTTCAACATCCCTTTATAAGAGGAGGAAACTGAGGCCCAAAGAGATCACATGACTTGTTCAAGGGCACATAGCAGAAAGAGATTAGAACTTGAACTTCCTGGTTCCAAATGCAATGTTCTTCCTCCAACACCATACAACACTTGAGAATTTTCCAGCCTACTGGCATATAACAACAGCAACAACAGCAACTTAGATTTTTCTAGCACTTTAAGGTTTGCAAAGAGCTTTACATATTTACACACACATACATACATACATATGTGTATATATACATATACATACACACATATATATGTATGTATGAGTATGTATATGTATCTATATATCTATATCTATATACAAAATCTCACTTGATCCTCACAACAATTCTGGAGGGTAGATGCTATCTCAATCCTCATTTTACTGATGAAGCTGAGGGAGGCAGAGGCTAAGTAACTTGCCCAGAGTCAAAGAGCTAGTAATTTTTAGAGGCAGGTTTTGAATCTTGATCTTCTAACTTTGAGTTCATCTCTCTATTGACTTCACCATTTGCATTTGTAACAAGATTATGAAAGCTAATAGTTATGAAGGACCTAGATGACAACCTAATCTAATGCTTAAATGGTTATTGTAAAGTATCCAGCAAGAGATCATCCAGACTCCACTTGAAGACCACTAAGGAGAGGGATACCCACCAGTTTTGTAGGAGGCCCATTCTACTTTGGGCAACATCAATTGTTAGGAAGAATTTCCTAATCTCAAGCCTACATTGACCTCTTTGTAACTTTTACCCATTGCTCCATGGTGGGTCTGTGAAAGGATTAGGGCTTAGGTTTTCTAACCTGATACAACTCTTATTTCTCAGGCAAACTGTGCGATGTCAGTTGCTGGTTTTTTAAAGTCTGTTCCATCCATTGCCAGAGAAGGATGCAGGCTAGCCATGCAGTCAGAAGTTGACTGAGATAGATAGCACTTTGCCTTTGATGCATCTTATAGATTATTATGTTTGACCTTCTTGCCAGCCTTGTTCCATAGGTGTCCTTAATATCTTCATTTTCCATAGGAAGCAGTCGAGGATCCATATGAGCAGTAGATAAAGCAACCTGTCCAGGGTCACCCAACAAGTAAATTGTAGTACAAGATTTGAACCCAGATCTCTGTTTATTCCAAGCCCATCACTTCTCACTACCTGTAATGGATGGCCAGCCCAAGTGTTGTGTTGGTAACTTCAGCACGTTAAAAAAAAAGCAGAGGAAGACTTCCAATATGTTAGGTATATTGCTGCTCAGGTTTAATAAAGTGTACATGACATATGAGATGATGTGGATGGATGGGTTATGACCAAACTGGTGGAAGGACTGCCTACCTAGAGGATATCATGGATCCATTGAAGTTTTGACTTAGTGGGTTATTTCTTTTCCTTATTTTGGGCCCAACCCTGTGATTTCTTCAACGTGTGGCTCATAAAATAGCAAATTTTGTGCTGGAATGCACCTCAGGGGCCATAGGATGTAACTGCCTCACTTTACAGGAGAGAAAACTGAGGTACAGTGTAGTACCTTGGGTAATAGCTATTAAGCAAGATTCAAACTCAGGTTTTCGGGACTCCAAGTCCAATGTCTTACTGACCACACGACCTAGCTGCAAGGGCAAGGACTCCTAGTTTGGGGACCTCCCTCCACTGATGTAACTCAGTAATGTTTTGTAACTCAGTCTTCAAGTGCTGCCTGGGATGCTGAGAGCTTAAGTCGTGGGGAAGAAAACAAGCTAGTCTGGCAGGCACTGTGCTAAACACTTTAAAAATATTATCACATCCTCACAATAACCCTGTGATTTCATTATCCTCATTTTGCAGTTGAGGAAACTGAGGTAGTTAGCATTTAAATGACTTGCACAGAGTTACGTGGCTAGGAAGCATTTGAACTCAGACCTTCCCCATTCCAGGCCCAGCACTCTATCTGCTGTGTCTTTCAGCTGCCTCAGACACACAGTAAAAATGTTTTTAGGGTCAGCTTTTTTTGGGTTTTCTTGATTCCAAGGTCATCTGTATATCATGCTGCCTTTTATTTCGTAGAGTTCTTATATTTTTGGATGGTGTATTTCATTGAAGATATACATCCTAAAAATCACTGGATTGGAATCAGACCGAGTGGGATCTGGGCAGTGAAGTGGCACCATAGTGCATAGAGCATTGGACCTGGAGTTGGGAAGACTCAGACACTTCCTAACTGTGTGACCCTGGGCAAGTCATTTCACCCTGTTTGCCTCAGTTTCCTCATCTGTCAGATGAGCTGGAGAAGGAAATGGCAAACCACTCCAATATCTTTGCCAAGAAAACCCCAAATGGGGTCATGAAGAGTCAGACACAACTGAGATGACTCAATAACGATGTGGGATATAGTCCTGATTCTGCTACTGGTTAACCCTTGCTGACCCTGGATGAATCTCTTCCACCATCAAATGCACAGCTCAGATTAGATCATTTCTACAATCTCTTCCTTCTCTGACTCTCTCTAAGTCTAATTATAATGACATTCCATGGTCACAGAATGCAGAGAATCTACCCACAGGGCAGGCAGGGAATCCAGAGTAAATAATTTTCATTTCCAATGCTTGTTAGGAAGATTCATGAGATCATTCCTAGAGAATGATGAAAGCTATCTGGATGAAGAATGCCAAGAAAGGACATTGCAGAGGAAAATAACAACACAGCTGTGAAGATGGAGATTGTCCATCTGTCATGGAAACCCGGGGGGGAGGGGGACATTGCTGCTTGGGTCATGTCTTATTTTCAAGAAAAGGAAAAAAAAATCCTACTGCCTTTGAGGATGTGTGCGTAGTGCTAGGGAGACAAGCTTCATGCCCCTCTTCAGCTCCATCTTCAGCTAGATCTTTGTCACAGGATTCGAAAATAATGGAGTTGGGTTGCCATGGAAACACATTCTGCTGTAGTTTTTATATTATGGTTGAATCTTTGTTGCTTCTTTTATCTCTGCAAAGTTTCACAGAAATGTCTCTAATATTCCTGTCCTCCAAGGGCAGGGAGACTGTCAGCTGAGGTTTCTGATAAAGGCATCCAGCATATGGCATGTGACTTGTCAAAAGAGGACTGGGCTTAGAGTCCAAAGATCTGGGTTCAGATCTTGCCTTTTGCCATTTCCTAGTGTGTGACATTGAATGGTTCTCTTTCTCTGCACCTCAGCTTCTTCCTCTGTCAAATGATGGGGCTGGACTAGGTAGAAGTTCTTAACCTGGGGTCCCTGTAAGGATGTTGTTGTGGATGGAACTTGGAGAGGCAAGGAAAGGATGACAGATTTTGAGCTAGAATGGCCCTATGAGGTGATTTTAGTCCAATCTTTTCTTTTTATAGAGGGGGAAACTGAGGTCTAGAGAGGTTAAGTGGCTTGGCCAAGGTCACAATGCTAGCAAATAGCAGATCCCAGATTCAGCTTCAGGTCAGCTGAGCATACTCTTTCCACGTCATCACACTGTCTCTAGCATTGGTTTTGTCCCCTGACCCAAGGTAACAAGGGACATCATCTCCTGGGACATGGGGTCATCTTATCTTTCAGTGCTCATAAATAAGATGAGCAGAGAATGCACCGTATGACTTATGCTCCAATGTCTGTCACACAGAGATAATCAAAGCAGATCAGCATCTCCTCTGCACTTTTACCAGCTTCAGAATTGCCTGAGTCTCTGAGAGGTTAAGTAACTTGCCCAGGGTCACACTGTTCCAGGATGAAGAGGCAGAGAGATTCTAATTCAGAACACCACTGAGACCTACCAGCTAAGTCGGTATAGACCAAGAGTTCTTTACTGGGGGTCTGTGGTTAGGTTTCAGTGAGTCCATGAGCTTGGATGGGAAATAAGATACAACTTTATTTTGATATTCTTGGTTTCCTTAGTATATTTTCTGTGTCTTTTATTTTGTGCATCTGAAAGCATGATGCTAATAAGGGGTCCTGGACCCCAAAATGGTGCAGAGCTCTTGAGACAGAAATATTGAGCTGACTTTTCAATGGGAATGCAGATAAAGGGAAGGACAAGTCAAGTCAAGAAGCCCTGGGTTTAGGTCCTTTGTGTGATCCACACTGAGTTGGATGACCCTAAGCACATCACGTTACCTCTGGGGTTGTTGTCAGCATGACAGAGATAATATTTATAAAGTGCTTAGCACAAAGCTTGGCACACAGTAGGTGCTTAACAAATGCTTATTCCCTTCCCCTCTCATAGCCATTTAAGAACAGTTGCAGAACATGGGTTTCCTCACCCTACACTGATGAAATCGCAGGTCCAGAACAAAAAAATTCTAGAGTCTAGCACAGGTGTTAGGACACACAGTAAGTGCTTAATAAATGCTTGTTGAGTTGTGAAAGGAGAGTCAGAAGATAGTGGACATAGAGAGCTAGCACTGAATAGTAGCATCCTTCTACTCCCCATGAAGTCGACTCTATTTTAACTGACAGAAAATGATTGATTGTTTATGTGGAGGTCATTTCCAAATGAGCTGTTTGGGTGCAATAAGACTGTCAAGTTTTTAGTGAGAAGGTCAAAATAAGCAACCGATGAGAAGAAAGGCTGAAGATGAAAAGATTGTGCTCCAGGCACAGGCTCCAGGCTCCAGAGCTCCATCTGTCCTATGTAAACCAGCTGCTAGAGTCAAAATATTGCATGAGAAGTAGATTTGGGAGTAAATGTGGTATAGTGGATAGAGAGCCGGTCTAGGAGTCAGCCAGACCTGGGCTCAAGTCTCCTGTCTGACACAAAATGTCTGTCTAATCTTGGGCACGTGACGCAACTGTGGAGCAGGTATTGGTCTCCATTGCTGGATGGAGCTTTGTCTCCAGGAGTTTCTTACATGGATGAAATCACAGATTTGGCCTGATGCCCAGGTGTGTTAGAGAGCCTCAAGGAAAGTGTTGTTTGAGGTGACAGGAGAAAGGTCATTATTGGATAGGGAGGATCAAGAAAGACTCCTTGGAGAATCTGGCTTTTGAATTCCTACCAATTTAAAGGATTGGTAGGAATTCAACATAGGGAAGGAAATCACTGTAAGCAAAGGGTATAGCTAAGCAAGGGTAGACGGATGATAGATGGGTGATAGATGGGAAGTTAGATGGGAGGATAGATAGATATGATAGAAGAACATGTGGGAAGATAGTTTGGAGGATAGACAGATAAATGTGATGATAGATGGGAAGATGGACCATCTATGAAGTAGTTTTTGTGTGTCTTTCATTGTACTAAGTGCTGGGTTTACAAATATAAGCAAGGAAGATGACACCTGCTCTCTAGAAGCTTATGTTCAAAAATGTGGAAGACAACCTATAAAGAAGAGCTGGAAATGGGGAAGAGGGGAGCCAACATTGTGTGAAGATGGTTGTGATGATGACGATGATGAAGTTTTATGAAGGTCTAGTTCTAGACAAGATAAGGTGAAAGGTCAACTATCAGAGCTAGTGAACTCAGAGGCAGAGACCAAGTTTGTAGTATGGGAGAGATGAGACTGATGGTCAGAGAAGTACAAAAGCATGTTGAAAGAGTAGGAGAGAACAAGTAAGCAGACCAGCTTGGTTAGAGCATGGAGTTCATGACAGGAACTCTGTGACTGTAGAAAGTAGGGTGTTCATGGATTATAGGAAAATAATATAAAATAAATTTATTGTTTATTTGTAATATTTAAAATTTTTTGAGTCCCAGGATTCTCTCCTTTCCTCCTCTACCCATTGAAAAGAAAAGCAATATAATAGCAATTATATGTGTGAAATCATTCAAAACATACTTCCATATTAGCCATGTGGGAAACAAGGAATGAAAGTAAAGAAAGTGAAAAATTGTACTTGAATCTTGTCAAGGAATGTTAAGGGTCCCCTGAATCTGTCCTTTCGAGTGACCATGTTTTTAGAAACACTAGACCCAGAGTATGCAGGAGGCCCTACAAGGCCAAAGACCACCCCCCACAGCTGATGTAATTTGTTGTTTGCATCCCAAACTGGACCCCCTGTCTGTCCTTGGGAGTCAAGACAGGCACCAGTCATATTGCACTAGACTGGGAAATTGTGCAGCTGGGACCCTTGTAGATAAGCAGACCATCCCATCTTCATAGTCTAGTAGTTTCCAGGAAAAAAATTCAGCTTTTGCCATCACCTAGCTCCTCCTCATTCAGGAGGAGTTTTGTCCTTTTCTTAACTTTACTGCACCTTTCTCTCTCTCATACCATGCCCCTTTAGGTGGAGATTTGTGTTTTCTCCTCCTTCCTTTGTCCTGCTTTTGCATGGATTGTAAGCTCTTTGGGTTCCACATGCATATTCATTTGTCTCATAATAAACCTAGTTTTCATGTAAGTTTTGTGAAGTTGTGATTGCCTGTTGACAATCTATGCTCAGAGTTCATCAGTTCTCTCTCTGGAAGTGGATAGCATTTTTCATCATTTTTGGAATGATCTTGGATCATTGTATTGATCAGAGGAGCCAAGTCTTTCAAGTTGAACATTGTTACAATATTGCTGTTCCTATGTACAGTGTTATCCTGATTCTGCTTATTTCACTTTATATCAGTTCTTTCTAGGTTTTTCTAAAACCATACTGCTCATCATTTCTCATAGCACAACAGTATTCCACCACAAACAAATCATCTAGCCACAAATTCATCTAGCCATTATCTGGTTGATGGGCATCTCCTCAATTTCCAATTCTTTGCTACCACAAAGAGCTGCTATGAATATTTTTATACATATAAGTCCTGTTTCTTTTCCTTTGATCTCTTTGGGATACAGACCTTGAAGTAGAATTGCTGGATATACTTGGTTTTATAGCCATTTGGGCATAGTTCCACATTGTCCTTCAGAATGGTTGGACCAATTCACAACTCTACCAACAGTGCATTAGTGTCTCAAATTTTCCATATGCCCTCCAGCATTTATCATTTGTGGCAAAAAAGTTTGAACTTATTTGGAAGCCAATAGAGAACCACTAAAGATAGCTGTTATTTATTTAAGATTAGAATTGTTTTCTGTTTCCCCCAGAGTACAAAAACAGAAACAATAGAATTAAAAACAAACATCACACAGAGGGCAATTGAATGATGCATGGTGGGCACAAACAGTCTGCGACATAAAGCCAACAAGGGATTCTGAAGAAGAACATCAGTAAAAGATGTCATCAGGTAATTGTGTGATTGGAGGAGAAGACTGGCTGGTCATACAGGAGGAGTGAGTGATGACAGGTAGATGACCAGAATGCTTCACTGACACTTTGTGATGCTTGGAGGAAGTGAAGCAATCCTCCAGCATGCTCTGTGGACCCTCCAAAGCAAACTGGCTGTAGGATACTATGAGAGTCCCATAGGATGGGCAGGTGGGAATGGATTGCCATCTCACTTGTGGGAGGGAACTCTCAAATCTATGCTATTACAGATACATTTGAATGTTTAATATTCTAATTAGTTTTTACAAAAATATGTTTTGTAAGCCAATCAGTGAGACACATGGCCAGTGTGGTATGAAAGGAAGGATATTTCCTTGAGTAGAAGATTAAGTGACTACCTAAGATCGTTGTGTAACCAGTAAGTGGCAGAGTCCCCTGGTTCTAGTGCAGTGATCTTTCTTTTGCGTTATACTGTGGATCCTCAGATAATAACGATCCTCCTTTCTTTTCCCCCTGCCTACTCTTTCCCCAAGTACATACTTAAATACAGGGTGTTTAAAAAGTCTTAGCTTCAATAACTTAAAAATTACATTAAGACTTTGGGACATCCTGTATAGACAAGATAGACCGACTATTTAAAACAAAATGTGAACTTGAGAATCAGTACTCATTTCTCATCAACTGAGCTCACTAATTACTGAATTTGGAAATAGTTTTCCACTTTCATCCAAGCAGAGCAGAAATCTGTTGGGGTAAGGGGTATAGAAATCTTTGGACCAAAATTATGTTGGATCCAGAAACACCGTAGTTTAGCTTGCCTGTCTTTGGTTACTGAACTGAGTTATTAGATATTCTAAGAGTGTAATTTAAATGGAAATCTGTTCTCAGACCAAGAGATACATGTTTTCCTTCCTTTCTTTTTTCAATTTCTAAATTTTCAATTGCATATATCATATGACTATAGCTGATATGCCATCTGACCTGGATGGTTTTGCATAGCAAAGCGTATTTGTGAACATAAAGCGATTTAAATGTAGGTGAATCCTAGCTGTAGTTTCACTTTTACTAATGGCTTATTTGTTCTTGTGCTTCATCCATGACTTTTTGTAGAGATTAGCAGAATATCACGTACAGACGTTGTATTTACTTATGTAGCAAGGAGGAAGATGCTGTAACCATTTCTACTAGTTAATAGGACTGACCAGGCACTATCAATTATTCAGTTACTATACCACTTGCTACCAGGGGATGCTCTGGAGGAACCTCTAAGCTCTTGCTAACTCTCAGAGAGCTGACTGCTTCTCTCCCCTTTGTTCTTTCCCTTGTATCACACTGTCTTGTTGGTCTAGGAGTCCAGGTGTGTTGATTATTTTAGCAGGTCCTAGATCCTAGTAAATTCTAATTCTAACTCTAATGATTCAGTGGTCTAGACAGCATGTTTAAGGATAACTCTTATCATCAATGTTAAATAATTTTCTGTCAGTGAAAATGTAGTCAGTTTCATTCTTTGTGATGTCATTTGGTTACCACCATGTCCATTCCCTACAAGCTTTTTTTTGTATTTAAATTTATTTATTTAAGTTTTCAACATTCATTTCCACAAAATTTTGGGTTCAAAATTTTCTCTCCATTTTTCCTCTCCCCTACCCCAAAATGCCTAGGATTCTCATTATCCCTATCACCAATCTGTCCTCCCTTCTAACATCCCTCCCTTCTCTTATCCCCATCTTTTCTTTTGTCCTGTAGGGCAAGATAAATTTCTATACCCCATTACCTATATTTCTTATTTCCTAGTTGCAAGAAAAATACTTAACAGTTGTTCCTAAAACTTTTGAGTTCCAACTTCTCTTCATCCCTCCCTCCCCACCCATTCCCTTTGGGAAGGCAAACAATTCAATATAGGCCATATCTGTGTAGTTTTGCAAATGACTTCCATAATAGTCGTGTTGTGTAAAACTAACTATATTTCCCTCCATCCTATCCTGCCCCTGTTTCTTCTACTCTCTCTTTTGATCCTGTCCCTCCTCAAGAGTGTTGACTTCTAATTGCTCCCTCCTCCCACTGCCCTCCCTTCCAACATCCCCCCAACCCTGCTTATCCCCTTCTCCCCCACTTTCCTGTATTGTAAGATAGGTTTTCATACCAAAATGAGTGTACATTTTATTCCTTCCTTTAGTCAAATGTGATGAGAGTAAGCTTCATGTTTTTTCTCTCACCTCCCCCCTTTTTCCCTCCACTGAAAAGTCTTTTACTTGCCTCTTTTATGAGAGATAATTTGCCCCATTCCATTTCTCCCTTTCTGCTCCCAATATATTTCTCTCTTACCGCTTAATTTCATTATTTTAAGATATGATCCCATCCCATTCAATTCACCCTGTGCGCTCTCTCTCTCTCTCTCTCTCTCTCTCTCTCTCTCTCTCTCTCTGTGTGTGTGTGTGTATGTGTGTGTGTGTGTGTGTGTGTGTGTGTGTGTGTGTGTAATCCCACCAACTACCCAGATACTGAAAAAAGTTTCAAGAGTTACAAATATTGTCTTTCCCTGTAGGAATGTAAATAGTTTGACTTTAGTAAGTCCCTTATGACTTCTCTTTGCTGTTTACCTTTTCATGCTTCTCTTGATTCTTGTATCTGAAAGTCACATTTTCTTTTCAGCTCTGGTCTTTTCATCAAGAATGCTTGAAAGTCCTCTATTTCTTTGAATGACCATTTTTTTCCCCTGAAGTATTATACTCAGTTTTGCTGGGTAGGTGATTCTTGGTTTTAGTCCTATTTCCTTTGACTTCTGGAATATCATATTTCATGCCCTTAGATCCCTTAATGTAGAAGCTGCTAGATCTTGTGTTATCCTGATTGTATTTCTACAATACTTGAATTGTTTTTTTCTAGCTGCTTCCAATATTTTCTCCTTGACCTGGGAAATCTGGAATTTGGCCACAATGTTCCTTGGAGTTTCTCTGTTTGGATCTCTTTCAGGAGGTGACTGGTGGATTCTTTCAATATTTATTTTTCCCCCTGGTTCTAGAATAACAGGGCAGTTTTTCTTGATAATTTCATGAAAGATGATGTCTAGGCTCTTTTTTTGGTCACGGCTTTCAGGTAGTCCCACAATTTTTAAATTGTCTCTCCTGGATCTATTTTCCAGGTCAGTTATTTTTCCAATGAGATATTTCATATTATCTTCCAATTTTTCATTCTTTTAGTTTTGTTTTGTGATTTCTTGGTATCTCATAAAGTCATTAGCCTCCATCTGTTCCATTCTAATTTTTAAAGAACTATTTTCTTCAGTGAGCTTTGGAACCTCCTTTTCCATTTGGCTAATTCTGCTTTTGAAAGCATTCTTCTCCTCATTGGCTTTTTGGACCTCTTTTGCCAATTGAATTAGCCTATTTTTAAAGGTGTCATTTTCTTCAGCATTTTTTTCAGTCTCCTTTAGCAAAGCGTTGACATGCTTTTCATGCTTTTCTTGCATCTCTCTCATTTCTCTTCCAGTTTTTCCTCCACCTCTCTTACTTGATTTTCAAAATCCTTTTTGAGCTCTTCCATGGCCTGAGACCACTGAATATTTATTTTGGGTGTTTGGGATACAGAAGCCTTGACTTTCATGTCTTTCCCTGATGGTAAGCATTGCTTTTCCTCATCTGAAAGGATGGGAGAAGATATCTGTTCACTAAAAAAGTAGCCTTCTATAGTCTTATTTTTTTCCCTTTTTTGGGCATTTTCCCAACCAGTTACTTGACTTTTGGGTCCTTTGTCGAGAGTAGGGTATAGTCTGTGAATCTGTAAGATGTCAGTTCCTCCAAGGTGGCACAATCAAGTGTGTACTGGTCTGGGCGCAACAGGGATTTTTTGTGCCCAGAATCTTAGCAGTTACCTCTCCACAGCCACCTGGCCTCCAGTTCTACCAAGTCAGCACTGGGAGCTGATTTTCAGATAAGCTGGATGGGCAGGGCCGCCATTCAGTGTGAGACAAAGACCAGCTCCCCCAGGGCCTCCACACGGGACCGAGGCAAGAATCAGCTCCTCAGTGTCTCCAGGGTTTTTATGCTCCAATGGATGTGGCTGCTGCACCTGCTGATGTGGCCTCTGTGGCGGCTGCCTAAGGCCAGAGCTATGGGAAGGCCCTTCTCCCTTCACAGCCAACTGGAGAAACCCTGTCACTGACCTTTGGTGCCTGTGGGTTGAAGGGTCTGCGAACCCGCTGCTGCTGCAACTAGAGATTCTGCCCCCGAGGGCTGTTCACAAGCAGTGCGCAGCAGCCAAGGCTGGGCTGGGCTCTGCTCCACGTCTGGTGCAACAAACGTTTCCCGTGGGCCTTTCAGGTCATCCTGGGGTGGAAATCTCCTCCACTCTGTTGTTCTCCACTTCTGCCACTCCAGAATTTGTTGAGAGTCTCTCTCTACAGGTATTTTATGGGCTGTGTGGTGAGAGCCTCCATATCTGTGTCTTTCTTCACAAGCTTTTTTTTTTTTTTTTTTAAAGAAAGTGTTCATAACAGAGAGATTTGAGTCTTTCTTTAACCATGCTTTCTCATGTTTACCTTTTTCCACCTTTGTACTAATGTCATAAAGAATCTGAGTCTATGCTGATTTCATTTGGAGATTTTTGTCAAGTTCTTCATAGAATTTCTCAACCCTATTGTCCTCCTTAACATAAGCATAAGCTGTAATTATTTTCATGATAGTCTTTATGCAAATACTTGTCATTAGGACCACTATACACAATGACAACATGTCCCATGAAATAGTGTTTCAAAGAAAGTCAACTATACTCTTTGTATCTCTTTGTTGTTTGGTCATTGCAGTCATGTTCAACACTGTGAGCCCATTTGTAGTTTTCTTGGCAAAGATACTGGAATGATTTGCAATTTCTTTCTCCAGCTCATTTTACAAATGAGGAAACTGTGGTAAACAAGGTTCAATGACTGGCCAGGGTCACCCAGTTGGTGTCTGAGGCAGGATTTGAACTCATGCCTTCCTGACTCAGGCCCAACACTGTATCCACTGCACCACCTAGGTGCTTTTTGCCTCTCTAAGGAGTACTTTAGTTGTAACTTTCCAATTAGTTCAAACTTGCATCTTTCATCTGGTTCTGTTTATAGCAAGAATATCAAGATTGATATTGATTGATTGATTCCATTAATTGCTTTAGCTTCTCCAGCAATTGGTCCAGTGGTTGGTTACTTGTCTTAGACCTCTCATTTAGAGTACCAACTGATAAATTAAAGATTGTTGGTGGTCTAAAAACTATGTGATTCTTAGTACCTTCTGTCTCTTTTCCCTCAGTTGTTCCCCTCTCATTATAGAAGAGGGTTACATAAAACCAAGGGCCACTTTAAATATTTCTTGGCTTCATGTGTTGCTGTGGCCCAAAATATCTCTTCACCCGGTGGCAGCCTACTGGTGAGGTGCCACTTCATGAGAAGCTAGACTGATTTTTAGAAAACAGACTTGGTCTATTCCTGGGTCCATAGTGGCTTTGCTTGTAGATGTTTTCAAGCCATTGTCTTCTCTGTTTATGCCTTGAGCTTTCCTGTCACCATGGTAGTTTTTTATGGTCAGGTTCTTTTTTGTTCACTTATATTTCTAGCTTTCTTCTTTATTTTGGTCTTTATGTTAGTGTTGAAGTCAACTCACCTTTGGGGTAAAGAGTGTGTAGCCTAAGCTTCAGGCTTTCATGTCCTTCTGTTGATTTCAAAGCAGGAGGAGATCTGTGGGGTTTTAGAGCTTCCAAAGTGGTGTTATCTGGGAGTGATGTCTGTTTATTGCCCTCCTTGTCTGTACTTTTCAAATTCCCGATGTAGTTTGAGTCTTTGTGAGTGGTTGAGTTTTGGTAAACTGTTGTTGGATGTAGTTAGCCCACTGGGTGGTTCTACATGTTTAGAGTGACTGAATTTCTTGTTCCCTCTTGGTTTTGGTCTCCTGCTCTGGTTGATTCCATTATGGGTTTGTATATGGGGCTAAGAGTTATTGATTCCCCTCTCTAATCTTGGGATCAGAGCCCCCAGCTATATAGATATGGTATTTGTTTTTTGCTTCATATATAGATAGGGACCCTGATCCCTCAAGATGGCTGCTCCTCCTTTTTGCCTAAGAACTGTGACTCCAAACTCTGTCAGAGACAGAGTTATTAGGTGACATCCATTCCTGTTCCCAGGGCTAGTACAGGGAGACCCTGGGATCTCTTTCTGCCTAGGTTTTCTGTCTCCTTATTGTTCTCAAGCTCTGAGATGTTCCCTGCTGCTGCCACCCACCATAATTCTTGCTGCCGCTGCACCATGCTCTTGATCAACACCTACCCAAGTATTTGCAGATCTCGTGGTCTTTTTTCCTAAGCCTATCTGGATTATAAAGATTCATTGTGACTTTTTTTCTTGGCTTTTTTCAATTTTTTTTTTTTTGGCATGTTTTCTAGGTTGTTGGGGAGGAGATTGCAAAGGAGTTAAGGCAAAATTGCTGCCTCTCACTTGTCATCTTGATTTCACTCTCTGGGTCTATACTGGAAGCTATTCTGTCATTGTAGAACTTTCCAGAATTTAGGCTCCAGTTTTGAACATTTGAGAACCTCCATACCATGATGAGGTACTAGAATTACAGTACTAGATATAGATAATATAAATAAGCTTTACACATGAATAGTCTCCCTAAAACCCCTTCACTTTCACTTCATATCATGCAATCCTCTTCAAACAAGGTAGCAATACTCCTGTCTCAAAGGAAGCCAAAAAGTCCATGACTGCTCAGTCGCTCCCCTGCCCTCCCCCTCAGCTGCTCCCACGGAAAGCTGGCAGGGTCATAAGTCCTGGATCACATGGATGGTAGATTTAAATGTGGAAGAGACATTAGAAGCCACCGAATCCAACCCCATTGTTTTATAGATGGGGAAACTGAGACTTAGGGAAGTGAAAGGAGCCTCACCATAGAGCTGGAAAGGACCTTGAGGTTAATAAGTCCAACCCCTTCTTTTTTCAGATGAGGACACTGAGGCTCAGTGAGAGGAAGTGACTCTGTCAAAGTTATATAGGCATTAAGTGACAGATGTGAGGTTGGAACCTAGCTGCTCTCCCTGGATCTTTTCCATTCACAACTAAAGATCCTGGTGGGTTAATGTCTCAGAGGTAACTCAGGGACATGAAAACAACTACGCAGGTATTTTCTTTGATGATGTAGGCACTGTGGTCTTGTCCACCTGGCTACTCTTTCTTCCCCCACATTTCTATTGCTTTCTGAGTGTACTCATTTTCTGCAACTCTGCCCCTTTCACGTTTGACAAGTTTGATGAGGTGAATTGGAGATTTTCCCCTATAGGTCATAGATAACCTAGGTTCGAAAGATCTGCTTTGAGGGCTGGAAAACAATGCTGTGACTTTCCCCAAACAGGACTTATTTGAATCTCTTCAAAAATCCCTGTGTACTGATCTGACCTCATACACTCATAGGCATAATCCTTTTTTTAAAAACTTAATTACAAGATTTACTAAATAATATTCAAACCACATGTTCCTGTAAAGAAAAGATCCAAGAAAACATATCCAATATAGCTAAAATTAAAAGGGACATAAATTAACTTGGAAAAATATCTTTATCATAAGCTTCTCCAATGAAGTCCTAATTTTTCAATGTATTTAAGAAACTGATTCAAATAAATAAAAATAAGAGCCATTCCTCAAAGGATAAATGGGGCA
Source organism: Notamacropus eugenii (assembly GCF_028372415.1). Taxonomy (NCBI): domain Eukaryota; kingdom Metazoa; phylum Chordata; class Mammalia; order Diprotodontia; family Macropodidae; genus Notamacropus; species Notamacropus eugenii. The sequence goes on from NC_092876.1 coordinate 53,195,625, forward strand.
CAATTCCCTTATAAGCCCCTTCTCGTGTATACTGTGGTTAGTTCCTACCTTGTTACTCTTATCTTTGTACATGTTGTATCCCCTCACTAAAATGTAAACTCCTTGAAGTTAGGGATAATCTTGTTTTTGTAGTTGACTCTCCATCACCTATCATAGTGCCTTGGACTCAGTAGATACCTAATATATGTGTGTCAAATTGAATTAAATCAATGGGGCTGCTCACTAGAGAGCCCGAGTTGGTTAATTCTAACATGGCATCCTTAAGGGAAGTGATTTCTTTTGGGTGTGAGGCAAATTGAGTTAATCATATGCACCGAGGGTATGCTTATTATTACCTTTTAAAAAGGCCTAATTCAAAGGTTTCAAGCTGGGTTATGCACGAATTGGTTCTTTGTTTTTCACAACTGGACGGAATTTGCTATTTAAACTCAGAATTAGATGCATGAGGTCTGAAAATGTAAGTGCCCATCAAGGGTTGGATGATGTGCCTCAGTAGATTTTTTTCCTCCCCTTTTCTTAATTATACAACAATGTCTCCAATTACTTCTATTTGAATTAAGACATAGCCAGGAGGGAATGTTGTGCATGGTTCGCTGGGTGCATTTATTGACTGATCGTAATGCCTATCACCACAATCCTGGTGAGTGGCTGATTATCTGCCTGCTTTGTATGGCGAAGTGATAAGTTCTGGCCCAGCTGTCCTTTAGTGGTTCAGTAAGGACTGATAGGAAGAGCTGAGACCTTAGAAGAAAAATCGGGCCTGCCCCTCCGAATCTCTAACAATATACACTGGACAATGGAAGGATGAGAGGGAAGCCTTGGAGCTTTCTCCAGGGTCTCTGTATGTATGAGGTCATTTTTAGAAACTTGGAGGGTTAATTCAAGAAACCAGATTGGCCTTGACCCAAACGATTTATCTTTAGTTTCCATCTGCCTCCATTTGCTTTCTTTTAAATTTTTTTATTAATGTGTTATTTTTTTTAATGATCAAAAATCTATTTTATCTCCCTCCCACCACCTCCTCACTGGGAAAAAGAAGAAAGCAAAATCTTTTGTAATGTACATAATGAGTTTTCGTGCATTCTCACTGTCCTACACAAAAGAACAGTCCCTTATGAGAAGAAATTGCAGGAAAGCAAAATAAGCAGAAATATTTAACAGTGCCTAACCATCTATGCCTCATTTTGTGCTTGCAGTTCTCCATCTCTCTGCTGAGAAGGTGGCTGGCCTTGTCATATGTCTTCTGGAGTCAAGACTGATTAGTGCCTTAGGGCAAGTTCTGAAGTCTTTTAGCATGCCTTTCCTTTTTTTTTTTGTAGTGCTCACTGTTTATAAAGTATGTCCCAAAAGTCTTAGTTCAGCCTCAGCTTTAATAGCTTAAGCCTGACCTACCTTATACTGTTCCTTTGGTTTCCCTCCCTCTCTTCTGCCTTACTTCATACAAATCTTCATAAATATCTTAGATTGTTTCATTTCTTTGTTCTCACAGTACCGTGACATTCCAATACATCTATATGTCATAGTTTGTTTGACCATTGACCAATCAATGGGTACCTACTTTGTTTCTAGTCTTTCACCACAATGAAAAAATGGACTGCCCTCCTTTTCATGGACCTTCCAGCTGTAAGCCATTCCTCTCACTTCTTTAAATGACTTTTCCCTTCATGTGTGAGAGTCCAGGCTCTTTCAGTGTTAAGCCCCAGCTGAGCCTTCACACTAGGGCCTGACCTTTCCAGACCTGTCATGAAATGATAAAAATGCTGAAAGTATCTTAACTCTTACCTTTTAGAATGGTTTGTTGGGAGGGGAGAGAGAGAGAGAGAGAGAGAGAGAGAGAGAGAGAGAGAGAGAGAGAGAGAGAGAGAGAGAGAGACAGAGAGACAGATAGAGAGACACAGAGACAGACAGAGACAGAGATAAACACACAGAGACAGAGAGAGACAAAAACAGAGAGACACAGAAACAGAGAGACAAACACAGAGACATACAGAGATTGCCCATACTTCCATTTATATCCATTCTTTCTACTGTAATCTTCAGCTAAAAACAAAACTTACTTGTCCTGTGTCCTTCCCCCTTAGGACTTTGCTGAGTGACTTTTTAGTCTGATAAACATTTTCACATTAATTGCTGATAATGGTTTAATTGACTTACTCTTCTCTAGAGTATTTGCATCTAATTTAGTTCCACAAACCTTTATTAAAGCTTTCTATGCAAAGACCTATTCTAGGTAATGATGATGACACAAAGATAAATAGATTCCAAAGGATTTAGTCCATAAGGAACCTTTGGGGGTGATGAGTCCAACTCTGTTGTTTTGCCATCTGCGAATCTGAGGTGTTTAGAGGAATGGGGTGACTCACCCAAGGTCACTTGGGTCCTTGTGCCTGAAACATTTCCTAGTTACCTGGGGAGATAAGAGTAAAAATAGAAGCCCTCTGATATAGAGGATAGAATGTTAGATGTGGGGTCAGGAGACAGGTTTACAATCCCACCTCAGTCCCTAGCTGTGTGATCCTAGAAAAGTAAATTAACTGCTCTAGGTCTCAGTTGTTCATCTGTAAAAGAAGCAGGGTTTTTATTTGTTTGTTTTGCCCTACTTCACTTGGATCCAAAAACAATCCATCTTTGTCTTTTTACGATATGATTTATGAGATATGAGATATGATTTCTTACAAACATAACCCCATTTATGAAACTGGCTTTAACTTCAGCAGATTTGAGATCTCCCAGATAGGAATACTCCCTCCAGTGATGCAGATTTCAACCTTTCCATGACTTCTCATCCAGTGAGATTCTTGCCTGGTCTTCCTGAACCCCCCCCCCCCCAGAACAGAATCTACTCAATGCGATGGAAACTGGCCCCTGGTTCTTGTAATACTTTATCCATGCTAGGCCAGTACTGTATTACCCCTTACTACTTCTCAGGAGAAGGGAGATAGCTCCAGGGCAGGCACTCTTTCATTTTTATCATTGGATTCCCAATGCCTAGATGGAGAGACAGTCAGACAGACAGACAGACAGACAGACAGACTATATTAATCACTGTTTCTTTATATTCTTATTCTTCCTCTCCTCCTTCTTTCCCTTTCTTTCCCCCCCTTTCCCCCTCTTTCCTCCTCCTCCATCTTCTGTCTTTCTCTATCTCTCTGTCTTTTTATCTCCCTTGCTATCTTTGTTACTTAATTTCTATTAAATGGTGTAATCATTCTTTGCCATTCACTTCTCATAACTCCCAGTTGCTCTTCAGAATGGATGGCCCATTTCACAGCTCCCCAGACAGTGCCTTAGTGTGGCTGCCTGACCACAACCACCACAACACTGACTGTTCCCATGCTTACGGGTATGAAGTAAGATTCCACAGTAGCTCTGAGGCACACTCTGCTTATTGTTAGTGATTTGGAACAATCATTCCTGGTTGTTAATAGTTTGCAGTTCTACTTTTTGGTACCCACTGGTCCACATCCTTTGACTAGACAGTGTTTTCAGTGAAACTTTAATTTATGGAAAATCTTTGTATCGACTTTTCTGGAGCAGGTTCTTCTTCCTTCTCCCCTTCCCTCAAGCGTACTTGCCTTGTTGGCAAAAGATAAGGAATGCATTTGGGACACTGGGGCTTCAAGGTTTCCAGTGCATCTGTAAGTCCATCAACATTGACTTGTCTGCCCTTGGTTCTCTATCTCAGCTCGCAGGAGACAATCTCAGCCTCTCAGTCTGGAAGTGGCCTCACAGGCCACCTAATCTAACCTGAACAGGAATGCCCTCTACAAAATGAGGAGCAGTGTGGAAAGGAGATCACGGTCTGTTGGATTTAAACCCAGAGGACCTGAGTTTATTTCCCAGCTCAGCTGTTTGCAAATTTACATGAGTTTAGGCAATCAGTCACCATACATTTTATTAAACTAATGGGACTAGGTACAGGATTATAGAGACAAAAGGGAAATAATCCCTGCCCCCAAGGACACTACGTTCTATATGATGAGATGTATACATACATAAGCATACGTTTATATATGTACACATATTTATACACGTAGGGTGTCCCAAAAGTCTTAGTGCAGTTTTAGGCTGTATATAAGCAGTTTTAAGACATCCTGTATATAGATGTGTGTGTATGTGTATGAGAGAGAGAGAGAGAGAGAGAGAGAGAGAGAGAGAGAGAGAGAGAGAGGAAAAAGGGAGGGGATGGAGAGGTGGAGAGGGAGGGAGAGAAAGAGAAAGAAGAGAGAAAGAGGGAGAGAGAGAAGGAGGAGGGAGGGAGAAAGAGAAGGAGGGAGGGAAAGAGACAAGAGAGAGAAGTGAGAGGGGAGAGAGAGAAAGAAGAGAGAAAAGGGAGAAAGAGAAGAGGGAGGGAGGGAGAGAGAGATTGTTAGAGAATGTTTTTACTGGAAGCGCACTAGCATCTGGGGAGATCAAGAAAGTTCTAATATAGAAGGTGGAACTGGAAGTTCTCAAAGGTGGAGGAAGAACATTCCAGGCATACAGGCAAATCTCTTAACCCTTTTGGGTCTCAGATTCCTCCATTGTAAAATGAGAAAGTTGGATTTAAACAAAACAAAACAAAAAAAACTGTCAGGTAATATTATGGATGTAAATTCTTATTCAGGTGCAAGTTGAACTGTCTGCTTCTGAGCTCCTTTCCAGCTCTGCCATTGTATGACCCTGAGATGACCTTCAAACAGTCAGCTCACATCTGCTGGAAGCCTTTACCCTGTTCCCTCTGTCTCTTAGTTTCCCTGACTTTCTTCAGAATTCATCACAGAGCCATCTTCTGCAGGAAGCCTTTCTCTGTGCCCTTAACCACCAGTGCCTTCTCCTTTCAGATTGCCTCCCTTTGACTCTGTATTTCTTGTATGCAGTTAGACATTTACCTATTGTTCCCTCCATTAGCATGTGAGTTTCTAGAGAGCAGGTAATATCTTTGCCCTTCTTAGCATCCTCCAGCACTTAGAATAATGCCTGGCATGTAGTAAGACTTTACTAAGTGCTTGTTGACTGACTCACTGACTGCTTGAAGACTTAATGTAGCCACTTCTACGTAACTTTAACTGGCAGAAAATTTCCTCCTACATTGATCCTAAATCTACCCCTTGGTCATTTATACCCATTGTGCCAAGTTCTGCCCTCTGGGACCCAGCAGAAAAAAAATCAAGTTTCTCTTCCAGGTAAGAAAAAAAAAATCTTTGATTTAGAAATTTCTGTCCTCCTCCAACTGCTTCTGAAAGGTAGGCTTGTCAGCTTATTGCAGTACTTTTGGTTAGGTGGTCATCTGGCCTGTAAATACCGCCTGTCCCTGGAAGTTCTGACGTTCAATGGAGTCTCTTAAGCTGACTTGTCTGACCCACTTGCATATGCCTGCCTGTCATTCATGTTGGGCTCAAACTGGCCGCCAGACCTATTTCTGCATCACTGCACTAGCTCAGACTGCTTTTTTAATAAGCCTGCCTTTGGCTGATGCTTATATCTCTGTCATACATGTGCCCCAGGGACATATTACGTGGCTGTGCATGTGGTAGCTTCTTGGGGTTTATGGCCCCCTTCCCTTTTCCTCTTACTCCCAAATGTGAGATATCCTCATGGCTCCTTCTGCCTCTGCCCATAGATAGTTCTGTATTCTTTCTTGACCCATCTTGTTGGTTACAAATTCCTTAGACTTCATGTCACTAGTAAAGGAACAGGACAGATACTTTATTTATAATAGCAACAATTGTGACATTAAGGAAATCCATCAGCAGCAAATATTCCCAGTGTTTATAACTCCAGGCATGATACCCTTACTCCTGCCAACCTGTCTGGGGATAGAAAATGGTGAATCCAGTCTGAATCTAACCATGGCTCTAGACCACCATGATCAAAACAAGGGAGGATAGAAACCCCAGGAAGACAAATTTGGTTGAATTATCTGGGGGTAGAAGAGTCCTTAGAGGTCATCTAGCCTAACTCTTCCCTCCTACCCCTGATTTTGTATATGGTGGAACTGAGTTCCAGAAGGGAAAAGACTTGCCCAGGGTCACACAGATAGGAAACAAGAAAAGTGGGAATTTCAATACACCTCCTCTGATTTCCAAATAACTGCCTTTTCCCCTACTTCATACTATCTCCCCTTGTTGATTGTCACAGAAGCACAGAATCTTCAGGAGTGGGAAATCAATGCTATACAATGCAGGAGCTCTGCTCTCAAGTGGAAGGAGTATTCTTTCCAGAGAATGAATGAAAGTAAGCAAAAGCACTTACCAGGCACATTTTACTATGTGCCTGACACAGACTAACCACTAAGAATCCAAATACAAGGAAGCAAGACAGTCCCTGCCATCAAGGAGTTAATATTCTAGAAGAAAACAACACATATAGGAGAGCTAGGGTTGGACAATGTGGGTGGGAGAGTTGACTGGTTTGAACTGGCCAGGAAATGACATGGTGGCCTGGGTCTGGGTAGGATCATTTTATTCATAGCAGCCTGGGAACCCAGGGACCATAATTTGAATTCCCATGAGAGACAGAGGAGAGGCAGACTTTGGCATGGTTTGGAGTGGAATGGAAAGTATCCAGGTGAGCCAAGCTCTGAGCATCTAGAAGAGCCCAGGATCCCAGAGATAGGAGTCAGTTCTAATGGGAACCACAAGACCCAAGTGGTTGTAGTATGGTAAGGAGTTGATTGGGAAGAGCTGTTTTTCAAAGTAGTGCTGATAAGGAATACAGAAAGACTTCTCAACTATAGTGGTCCCATTGTATCAAACTAGCCAGAAGGGGAGGAGAAATGTAAGGTTCTCAAACCTCCAGTAAAACATGGGGTGTTCCTTCCTTCCTTCTTCCTTCCTTCATTCCCTCATTTTCTCTCTTTTTCTTCCCTTCCTTTCCCTCCCCTTCCCTCCCTCCCCACTCTCTTTTCCCAATGTTCAATTCCAAACTTCCTCATCCTGTTTTATCTACCTACCTATCTATTTGTCTATCTATCATCTATCTGTCTGTCTGTCTATGTATCTATCTATCTTTGCCTCAAAGCTTTCTGAGAGATGCAGTTCAGAGATCTCCTTGCTTCCCTAGACATAGGTTTGTCCCAAAGCTTTCTATTGGATACCATCCCCTTTTGTCCATATATTATAGGATCTAGAACTGGAAGAGACCTTTGAAGTCACCAAAGATGATCCCTTCCATTTACAGAGAAGGAAGGCATCTTGCCCCAGGTCACACAGTAGTAAGGAAGAGGGAGAAAATTTGAACCCAGCTCCTTTGACTATAAATCCAGTATAGTTTTGGTTGCATCACTTTGCATAGTTATCCATAGGGTAGAAAGCCAACAGGTGTTCACTTATGAATGCTTAAAAGTTTCTCCACAACATCCAGGTAAAGAAAGAAAACACAGATTTGTTGGTGGCAGAGGCAACCCTAACCTTACCCCCCCTCCCCCCGCCTTACTTCTGCACTCGGAGTCAAGCAAATCAAGTCTTCAACTGTCCCTTCCATACCATGGGGTTAGGGGTACAGTACCCCAGTGACCTGAAAAATCTGTGTAAAATTTTTTGACACTCCCTTCATACCAGACAAGAAACCCGATTTTTTTTTCTTTTTCTTTTATGAGGTGTTTACAGTACCTTATTGTAAAACCTGGGTTAAGTATTTGGTCCTAGGCTCTGTGTTGTCTGCTGGTTTTCACTTTTCATTTGCGGCTTCTGCAAAACTTCCCCCAAATTCAGTTTCTTATGCCAACCCACGATATGTCAAAATCACGATGGGGAAAGTTGTGATGTGGAAGGTATAACTGTAGTCCCTCTTCTCTTTGCCAAATTCATATCTCCAGACAGCTCTCAGAATCCTCCAAGTCTTCTTTTCTCCAGCTTGATTGAAACATTTTCTTTTATTCCACCCTTGGAAACCTCTAAAGAACCAAAATGTGTTTGCACAGTGAGGTGTCTCCTCCGCTTGAGGCTCATGCCCTCTCCTGTTTGGGGAAAGGAGCTGGGGATGCCTTTCTGGATTTTTCCTTTCTCCTTATTAGGAGTGGTCCATACAGGTAAAATCATTCTGTGCTTAGATTTCAACATTAAATTTCCAGCGTTGTTGTCGACATTCACCCAGCTCTTGGATTTTAGCATTTCGTTATTAACTGCAACTCAGACTCGGTGGAATAGTAATCTTCCTTTCTTAAGCCCAGCAGGCAAATCAATCCATCAGTCAATTAATACAATCTTATTAAGTGGTTTCTATGGACTGGGTGCTATGCTGGGTGCTCTGGATGCAGAAACCAGAGAGAAACGGGGGCTGCCTTCAATGAACTTCTGTTCCTTTGGAGGGAGAGAACTTCACAAGAGACAAGCAAGAACAGGACAATATAATAATAAAATGATATCATATATAAATATATGTAATATATAAATGTAATAATAAAAATAAGACTAACACATGTAGTGCATTAGAGCTTGTGGAATACACACACACATATAAACACATTTATATATGCACATACATATACACATTCATATATCTCATTTGATCCTCACAACAACCATCGGAGATAGGCACTATTGCCATTATCCCCATTTTATAGATGGAAACTGAAGCAAAGAGAGGTTAAGTGACTTGTCCAGAGTTGCACAGCTTCTAAGTGTCTTAAGCAGGATTTGAACTTGGGTCTTTGGACTTCAGGTCCAGCACTCTTTCCACTAGTCTATATAGCCTATACCCACATCTAGGTCTATATGTAGAGAGAGAGACTGGACCAGTGATGTTATTTTTATTGATTGTCATTATTAGGGATGAGGAAAGGCTTCCTACCAATGTAGATTGACATGTTTTTAGCAATCTGTAGTCTTTGAGAGCCATCTCCAGTTACTGAGTGGTTTAGTGACTTAACCAGGGTCACACATTAAGTGTGTGTCAGAGGTAAATGAACCCAGGTCTTCCTAGCTTCCTAGTATTTAGAAAGTCTTTATCCTAGCTTTATATACATGCTAAGTTGCCATATGTTTATCTATGTTATCTATATATCTATCTAGCTGATGTATAGCTAGAGGAGATAGGATGGATACAGAGAGATACAGAGAGATGGATGGATGGAGAGATAAGTAGATAGGTAGGCAGATAGATAGACAGACAGACATAGATGATAGGCAGATGAAAAATAAATAGCTTGATATCATGTTTGGTGAGGCACTGTGTGTGCCTGTGTTTGAAATGGGAGTTTGTTATCTTTGATATTTTGAAATGGAAATTGGGAAAATATGAATTCTCTCAGTCTCATATTTACTTGGCTCAGAAAGTAAACTCAGACTGGTCTGCTTACTTTCTCATCACATGTGAAATTCTAGAAATAAATAACATTTGCACCTGACATTTCCTGTTTGGAAGTTACACAAATGTCCAGACACTTCCAGCTGAGAGGAATTAGTTACTTGCTACAGGTAGCCCAGGTCCTGTTCTGCCTTTGGCCCCAGCCCTTGCTAAGCAGTGCTTGAGGGGACTCTCTCCAGGAGGCTCCAACTAGACACACAGCCAGGCTTTCTCTGCTTTCCTTGGTTAGCTCACCTTCAAACTTGATATCTGGAATGGGAATTGATAATGGTACCTACTTTGGAGGGTCATTGTGGGGTTCAGATGAGATAATGTATGCAAAGTGGTTTACAAACCTTAAAACACTGTACAGGGGTAGGGAACCTGTGGCCTTGAGGCCATACATGACCCTCTAGGTCCTCAAGTGTGGCCTTTGAATCCAAACTTCACAGAACAAAAAATTTGTATTCAGCCAAAGGGCTGCACTTGAGGACCTAGCGGGCCACATGTGGCCTTGAGGCCGCAAATTCCCCACCCCTACACTAGATAAATGGCAGTAGCTGTCATCAGTCATCATCATCATCATTCTGAGATGGTGCTGTCCCATGATTCTCATAGACAGTACCCCTTCCCTCCCCAGCATAGTGCCCATCACAGAGTTTCCACTTAGTAACTACTTCTTGAGTTGGATCACGGGCAGAAGTGAGTGTCAAAATGGGTTTCAGTGTGTTGCAAATAAAATTCTGAGAGACAAAGTTTCCAGATATTAATCATCAATTTATTAGCTAGTCTATCCAATAATCAATAAGCTGATGGTCAGTGGTTTTTCTCAGTAACCAAAGACAAGCAAGGTATCAAGAGGGTGCCTTCTGACAGGGAAAACCCTTAACAGTAAAACTCAACTATGACTGATGAACAGTTAATGAGGAGGTGGCTAGAAACCCCCAGTTCCTCCCAATTGGCACATCATTGAAGGTGGTGAGGTCAGCTGAGAGAGTGACCTGGTCATGAGTTTTGAGTTCCCTCTAGGAATCTCGCCACCCTGATCAGGTTCTCTCTGGTTTGGTTTCTCTTTTATGAGCTGAGTTGCCCCGAACTATAATGAAGGGGGGCAAGGACAGGGGTTCTTTCTCTCAGAAAGGGACCTCACACAAAGTAGATTCTGTTTATACACTAAAATGGTCCCTTGAGCAGAGCTGGAATACTTCTGACATTCCTTAGTTGAGGAGGGACTGCACTCTAGGCCAGTCTTTTTACAGAAAAGGGAATATTCAAATTATTATTAATAATTAAAGGGTACAACATTAAAATTAATTTCTCTCAGGTGATAGGGAATAGTTAGGAATTATCAAAAGCACTGCACACTTTTCTACTCCCATTTCTCCTGGTCAGTTCTGGACACAGTTCATTGCCCATCGGCAGACCTGCCCAATTTAGGGGTGACGTCCCTTTTTACCTCGTCCAGACGAGTTGTAAATGTGACTGGTGGAAGAGATAATTTCTTAAGTATCAGGTTGATTCTAGTTAAGTCAGCAAGCATTTATTAAGTGCTTATTATGTGCTAGGCACTGTGCTAATTGCCAAAGATAAAAAGGAAGGCAAAAACAGTCCTTGCCTTCGAGGAGCTCATATTCTAATGGGTAGAAGGCTCATTCAGTCTCACGTTACTTTGACAAATGAGAAAATTGAGACTCAAGGAGGAAAAATGTCCCTTCCTGTTTTTATCAGTATTAAAATATTTTTTTGAGTTCCAAATTCTCTTCCTTTTTCTATTTCCTCCCTCACTCATTGAGAAGGTGAACAATATGATACCTATTATACATGTGAGGTCATGCATACAAAAAGAAAGAAAGAAAAAGTGAAAAAATATGCTTTAATTTGCACTCAGTTCATCAGTTCTCTCTCTTATCATGAACATTTTCCATCATGAGTCCTTTGGAATGGTCTTGGATCATTGTATTGATCAGAGTAGCTGAGCCTTTCACAGATAATCATGCTGACAATATTACTGTTCCTGTGTACAAAGTTTCCCAGTTCTGCTTACTTCACTTTGAATCAGTTCTCATAGATCTTCCCAGGTTTTTCTGAAACCATCCTGCTCATCATTTCTTATGGCACAATAATATTCCATCACAATTATATGCCACAACTTGTTCAGTCATTCCTCAATTGATGAACATCCTTCTAATTTCCTATTCTTTGCCACCACGAAATGAGCTGCTATAAATATTTTTGTACATATGAACTTTTCCCCTTTTCTTTGATCTCTATGGGATGCAGACCTAGTAGACCTCCTGGCTGTTCCATGAAAAAGACACTCCATCTCTTACCTCTGGGCATTCTCTCTGACTATCGCTATAGCTTGAATGCTCTCCCTTCTCCACTCTGACTTACTGACCTCCCTGGCTTCCTTTAAGTCTCAGCTAAAATCCCATCTGCTACAGAAAGTCTTCCCAACCCCTGTAAATTCCAGTGCTTTTCTTCTATTAATCATTTCCTATTTATCTGGCATATCTCTTGTTTTGTATATAGTTTGTCTTTCCAATTAGATCTAAGCTCCATGAAGGCAGAGACTGTCTTTTGCTTCTTTTTTATCCCTAGTGCTTAGCACATTGCCTGGCATATATTAAGCCCTTTATAAATGTTTATTGAATTGAATTGGGGTCTGGCTGGGTCAAAGGGTATACAAAGTTTTATAGTCCTTTGGGTATAAGGAAATAAACTTCTTAAATTCATATAGCTAATAAGGGACAAGACCAAGACTAGAATTCAAGCCCCTAGCTTTTTATCCAGTATTTCCTTGTTGTGCCATTGTATTATATGAGACTGTGTGAAGGAAAGGCAGAGGAAAAGTCCAATGATTCGAAAGTAGATCCAAGGACCATAGCTCCTAATTTTCCTGCTTTGGAAAATACATTTAAATTCTCACATGACATCGTCAGAAAGCAAGACCACAGAAGCTCTGAGTTGGTAGGGACCTTGGAGGCCATCTACTCCAATCTCCTCCTGAACAAACGCCCTTCTCTGACAAGTGACGAGTGGTCAAGCAGCCTGTGCCTGAAGCAGTTGTTATTACAGACTTGGAAGTCATCAGCAGCTTGGAATAAAGTGCCTCCCTGATGGTGTGGCAATGCCTGAGGATGCTGATGAATGGAAAGCAGCTGTTTGAGTTCTGGGGAGCTAGCTGCTCAGAATGTCGGCTGCAATGTTTCATGTTCCTTCCCACCAGATGAAGGATTCATTCGAAATCCCCATCCTAAATACAGCCAGCACAAACATTCCCTGAGCCAAGAAATGGGAACAAATGCATCTTAAATCTGCTGAGGCCATGCCCTTGCAGTTTATATTCATGAGTCTGCAAGTGAAAAGCCACATTTTGTATTTTTATAAGCACAGACAATTTAAAAAAAAACAACCCACCCACCAACCTAGTGGGGAGGTGGGCTGGATAGCAAAATAGTAAAGAGCACTCCAACATCTCATTCTATTTACTGGTTATTTTGACACAAAGCACAGGCCATTTTCCTTGGGACTTGTGGTTTTGCTTCAAGAAATGATTAAAGACAGCTGCAGAGCGGATTGGTGGAAACTTTCTCTTGGCCCTGGATGTAATGGCAATGTCCATTTCATGTTGAAACAAGACAAGTGAGGGAGGATGTTGAGCTGATGATGAGCCACAGATATGCATCTTTCTCCACTCATTTTCACTGACTTTCCACCTGCATATAGCATGTAGGTGGCAGTGTAGTGCAGAGGATGATGCTGAATTCAGTATCGGAGGAGCTGGTTTTGAATTCCAGATCTGCTGCTTTTTACCTGTGTGACCTCAGGCAAGTCACTGTCCCTCTCTGGGCCAGAGGACTGGGTTGGAATAAATGGTTTTTAAGGTCCTTCCCTGATCTAAATATATGATCCTGTGATTCAGAACCGAGAGTGTGTAGGGTATAGATTTAGGTCTGGGTATGACTTTTTATGTCATTTTACTCTCTTCATCTATAAAAGGGAAGGTCTAGACTAGAAGGTCTTTGAGATTTTTTTCCAGCTTCAAATCTGTATCACTTGTGCCTGGCAAGTGCTCCTTCTTTACCTCCACATTTTGGAATGCAGAGAGAAGGCAAATAGCTTGATTAATAATATAGCTAGCATCTACATGGCCCTTTAAAAATAGTACGTCATTTGATCCTCATAACCCTATAAGATAGGTGTTATTATGATCCCTGTTTTACAAATGAATCTACTGAGTCAGAAAGAAGTTAAAGGATTTGCCCAGGGTTACACAGTTAGAAAGTGTCTGATGCTGGATTTAGTTTTGGGTCTTCCTGATTCTGGGTCCAGTGCTCTCTATCTACAGTGCCTTGGAGATAAGATTTGTCTTACAAGAGAAACTCTATTCCCTGGGAGGAACCAGAAATTGAAGCTGAGATCCCTTGTGGGGGGGTCTCTTGTGAACTCTCAGCTGTCTCTTCTTGAACGCATTTCTGCCTTGGATAAATGTTACATGTTGAATCCAATGCTCCTGTGAGATGCTGCTGCAGAACCTGCCCTCAAGAACCCTCCTACTGTTTAGTTTATCCACGAATTAGCAAGCAAATATAAAACACCTACTATGAGAAGTCCTGGGATACAAATTGTTATCATTCAATCATTTCAGTCATGTCTTACTGTGAACTCACTTGGGATTTTCTTGGCAAAGATACTGGAGTGGTTTGCCATTTTCTTTTCTAGCTCATTTTACAGATGAACTGAGGCAAACAGGGTTAAATGACTTGCCTAGGGTCACACAGCTAGTGAGTGTCTGGGGCCAAATTTGAACTCAGGAAGATGAGCCTTCCTGACTCTGGGCCTAACATTCTGTCCATTGACAAATTATATAGGATATAAATAGGAAAAGAATATAAGTGAAATATAAATGATTTAAATGAATATATATGAAATGATACCTACCCACAAGAAACTTACATTTTAATGTGTAAGGTGAGTGTATGTATACACATATATACGTACACATTTGTATATATGTTTGTGTTTATATGAACAGAGAATGAGTACGAGGAAGTTAGATACAACATGGAAGGTGCCAGAAGTTGGCGGATCAGTGGAGGCTTCATGTAGAAGCTTGTGCTTGAGGGAATTCTTCTTGAAGGAAGAAAGGGATTCTATAGGTAGAGATGAGTGGGGGGTTCATTCCAGGCATGGCGGACAGTCAGTGCAAAAACACAAAGATTACAGATGGACTGCCATGAGTGAAAAATGGAGAAAAGTCCAGTTTGGTTGAACTGTTGAGAAGAAGAAGAGAAAAGTTTTATGAACCTGGAATTGGTAGGTTGGGGCCAGGCTGTGAAGGATTTTACAAGCCTAACGAAAGTGTTTATATTGTATCCCAACAGCAATAATGAACTTCTGGAATTTATTGAGTAGGAGGGTGATGTGATTAGATCTATGTTGAAGAAAAATCATTTTGACAGCTGTGTGGAGGATGGATCAGTGTGGGGAGAGATTTGACGCAATGAGACTAATTAGAAGTCTTTTGGTATCACCTGGGTGAGAGGTAATGAGGTTGGGGTGGGGAATCTGTGGCCTTAAGGCCCCGTGTGGCCCTCTAGGTTCTCAAGTATGGCCCTTTGACTTCAGTCATAGTGTGGGGTCTCAAGGCTGCAGGTTCCCATCCCTATTACACCATACTATATTTCTTGTAGTACTCTATGGTACCGACTAAAAATGCAGTAAGGGTTCTGAGAAGAAAGAGGGCTTTGTGGACTGGAGTAGTCTAGGCAAACTTCCCGGAGGAGATGGTGTGACCAGGGAAGAGGAGACAAAATGGCATGAGCAAAAGCACAGAATTGGACATGCTCCAACCAATCCATTTTAATTATTTCCTCGTTATTATTCTAAAACTACCTGACATTTTTTGTTTTTGCGTCAACTAGATTTCACAATACGAGGTGTCCCCAAAGTCCTAGTGCAGTTTTCAGCTTTAATAGCTATTAATCTAATTTCGTAAATTCAATAGCTATTAAGTGCATGAAAATTTCTTCTCCTTCCCACTGAGTCATTCCTTACAACAAAGAATAGAAAAGAGAGACCACAAAATTAAGCAAAACTGGTCAACATATGTAAAAAACAAAAAGTCTGCTGTTGCAGCGTTCTAAATCCATACCCACAATCTCCCATCTTTATAAAGAAGTGGAGAGGGATACTTGGGGCCAGGATTGGTCATTATAATCTCTCAGTTTTCAGTTACAATTATTTTGTCTTTGTTATGCTTTCTGTTCACAGCATTGTAGCTGTTGTCTATATTGTTTTCTTGGCTCTATTTATTTCTTCCCATTGCGTCATCCTATTCATTTTTTCTTATATTTAGGAGCATTTCATTACGTTTAAGTGCCATGGCTTAGTCTGTCGTTCTCAAGTTGATGGGCATATATTTGGGATCTAGTTCTTTGTTATTACAAAAGCTGCTGCTATATTCTGGGGTATGTGAGATCTTAATTTTTACTTTTGTCCTCCTTGGAGGACATGCCTAGTAGTGGAAACTCTGGGTCAAAAGGTATGGATATTTCCCTCCCTTTTTTAGTGTAATTCCAAACTGTTTTCCGAGCTGGATGGACCAATTCGCAACAGTGAATTAGTGTGGCCATCTTTTCATAATCCTTCCGATATGGACTAGCTTTCTCCCCCCCTCCACCTTTTTTTCTTTTTTGGTCATCTTAGTTAATTTGCTGGATATGAAATGAAACCTCAAGGTTGTTTGGATTTACATTTTATTTGATTTAAATTATTTATTAATGATTTGGAGCAATCTTTCATATAATTGCTAATAATCTGCAATTGCTTTGAGAACTGTTTACTCTTATCTTTTGAACATTTATCTAATGGAATTTTGGTCTTATAGACTTCTGTTACTTGATGATATGTTGGCTACCAGACCCTTATCAGAGATGTTTGATACAAAGAGTTTTTCCCTAGTTAATCACTATGTTTCTTATCCTAGTTGCATTAATTTTATACATGCAAAAACTTTTCAATTTCATGTAATCAAAAATATCCATCTTATCTTTTATAATTACCTTTGTTCCTTTGTTCGTTTCAGAATTCATCCTTTTGCTATAGCTAATCTCTAAAATTCAGATCCCATGTCTTTTTTGAGTGTATTAGCATATATGGCATAAGATGTCCATATTATATTTTCTTGTCAATGTTTCCTCTATGGCTATGCAGAGGGTTTTTCCGCTGGAGATGGAGTCAAAAGATTGGTTCAATTTGTGCCTCTTAAATTTACTACTTGTTTGACCTTGGACAAGTTCCTTGATCTCTGTAGAACTCATTTGTAAACTAATGGCATTGGATTAGATGGCCAAGGTAGCTTCTAGTTCTATATTTAGCTTTCTATGACCCCAAGTATTTATTTAAAGGAATCTTAGGGAGAGTTCAGATGAATGCATAGTTCTTGATTAACTAAGGTGTTGTTTAAGTTGGCCATCCTCTGCCAGATCATAGGGCATCTGGAAGCTCCTTCAATTCCTGGCTTTTGGCCTTATAGATTATTTCTCCTCCATAACTGGACCAGCACAGTCTGGATATTCTTGTCAATCTCTTAAAAATACTATTCTGACTTTAATTTTCTTCCTACTGTCCTTTTGATTGGCATTATATTAAATTTGTTAGTTACTTTGGGAAGGACTATAATGTTGACTATTGGTTAGCATCACTTTTTGTGTTCCTAGGAAGGGACTCTGCTGATGATCTGCTGATAGATAGATAGGTAGATAGATAGATAGATAGATAGATAGATAGATAGATAGATAGATAGATAGATGGCTAGATAGATAGATGGATGGCTAGGTAGATAGATGAATAGACAGATGATACAGACAGAGTTAGATAGATGATAGCAGATAGAGAGATAGATGGATAGATAAACAATAGAGTTAGGGAGATGATTGACATAGATGATAGATAGCACACAGATGCTAGAGATTGATGATAGATAGATGATAGAAAGCTGATAGACATAAATAGATGATAGATGACAGACAGATATTAGAGATAGATAATAAGCAGATGATAGAGATAAAGGATAGTAGATAGACAGACGAGTAGATGATAGAGATAGAGATCTGATAGATATAGATAATAGATAACAGACAGATACTAGAGATAGATTAATGATAAAGATAGAAGATAGTTAACAGAGATAGATGAAAGACAGGCAAACAGATGCTAGATGAGAGAAGTATATAATAGATAGATAGATACTTTGATGGAGGGATAGATAGATACAAGGATAGATGGATAGGAATTGCTCTTGCTCACAGATGAAAAGTTTGCTTTGCCCTATACCTTTGGATATAACTACAGAGTTTAGAGAGACTTTGAGCTAGAAGAAACCTTGGAGATCATCTAGTCCATGATCCTTATGTTTCAGAGAAGGAAACCAGGGACCAGAGAAGGAAAGCAGAATGTAAGCTCATCACAGGCAAGGATGCCTTCATATCTGCATACTAGCACTGTGTCTGATGCAGGGAAGGTACTTAATCAGGGATGGTTGAATTGAATTGTACCGAATTGACAATATGACTTGTCCAAAGTCATGACTAGTCTAGGCATGAATGCTGTTCCCAGTGTCATTATGCATGCCAAAGTCGTTGTCTTTCCACCTGGACCATGTTCATCCTCATTCCTTCTACCCTTACTATCTCTGCTTCTCACATTGCTATACATCCTCTAATGCTCATCGTCCTATCCTGGAGGATCCTTGACCAGGTAGATTTAGATTTGACATAAAGAATGACTTCTTGCCAGCTGGGGCTATCGGAGAGTGGGGCTATCGGAGAGTGGAGCAACCTGCCTGTGGAGGAAATGCCTTCCTCTTCCCTGGAGATCTTCAAGGAAAGGCTGGAAGACTACCTGTCAGGTGGGATTGCTGGCTGGATTCTTTCCTGGGTGTGGCCTGGACTAGATGGCTGCGGAGGTCCGTTTCCACTCTGAAGTTATGTGATTCAGAGCTGGAATGGACCTCAGAGGTCATCTAGTCTCATCTCTTCTTTGCACAGATGAAGAAACCAAGGCCCAGTGATGCACCTTGCCTAAAGTCATGCAGATAGTAAGTTGCACAGCTGGGTCATCTGATATCAAATCCAGAATTCTTTCCATGTTATCAAACTATCTGTCTTCTCCCTCCTCTGAACTAATATAATAACTACAGCTAACATTTTTATAGTACTTCAAGGTTTGCAAAAGCACTTAGGTGTTTTATATCATTTGATCATTACAATAACCCCTATGAGGGAGGGTTTTTTTGATTATTTCCATTTTATAGATAAGAGAATTGAGGTTTAGAGAAGTTAAGAGGCTTGGTGAGTAAGTATCTGAGGTAAGATTAGCACCCAAGTCTTCCTGACTCCAAGACCAACCCACTATTCACTGAACAACCTAACTCCCTTTTGCCACTGTGTATTTCTTATTACACTGTCACAATCTACCTGTGCACAAGACTTATTTCCACTCACCTCTACATCAATTCAATTCAATACATTTGTAGTAAGTATCCTCTATGTAGCAGGTTCTGTGCTGGACAGTAGGGGTACAAAGCAAAAAAAGAAACAGCCCCTTTCCTGAAAAAAGATTACATTTGACGTGAAGTTTCAGGAGCGCAAAGGGCCATGTTGAATCCATCTCTGTATCTGTCATAGTAGTTTGTAAGTAGCCAGTGTCCAATAAACATCCATTGATGGTCATTGTATACTCATATGTACTCTCTCTGTATATAAAGACCACTCACTTACTGTTTGTTGACTTGGATGTATGCTTATGTGAATGAGAAAACCTGTGGGATGCTCATAACTTGGGATGTATTAAGAAAGGAAGATCGAATGGAGGAGAAAATCATTCAGTCAATACGCATAAATACTATGTGTTTTTCTTGTCGTTGTTTAGTTGTTTTTGGTTGTGTCTGATTCTCTCTGGCCCTTTTAGGGGTTTTCTTGGCAAAGATACTGTAGTGGTTTGCCATTTCCTTCTTTAGCTCATTTTAAAGATGAGGAAACTGAGGCAAACAGAGTGAAATGACTTGCCCACAGTCACACAACTCAGAAGTGTCTGAGGGCAGATTTGAACTCAGGTGTTCCTGACTCCAGGCCTGGCTCTCCATCCACTATGCCACCTAGTGCCCTTACTAGGTGCTAAATATTGTAATAACAGCTGAGGATACAAAGTATGGTAAAAAACCCCATCCCTGGTATCATTCTAATGGCAGAGACAATATACAAATAAATACATATGAGATATATACAGTGTAACTAGAAGAGGGGAGGACCAGAAAAAACTTCCAATAGAAGGTAGAAGTAGAACTGAATCTTGAGGGAAGCCAGGAGGATGAGGCGAGGAAGAGGGGCATTCTAGGCCTGGAGCACAGCCAGTACAAAGGTGTTGAGGTGGGAGATGGAATAGCATGTGTAATACATAGAGAATAAATCAGTGCAACGGGACTATAGAGTGTGTGGAGAACAGTAAAAGTATAATAAGATGTTAAAAGTCTGGGAAGGGCTAAGTTGTGAAGTGCTTTCAATACCCAAAAGGAGATTTTATATTTGTTCCTGGAGGTAGTAGGGAGCCAGTGGAGTTTACTGAGATGGGGAGAGATCTGTACCTTAGGGAGATGACTTTGGATGAACTGAAGTGGGGAGAGAGACCTAAAGCAGGGAGGCCAATTAGATGGTTATTGAAATAGTTCAAACAAGAGATGACATGGGTTCATATTAGGATGATGGCTGTGTGAGTAGAGAGAAGAGGAAAATACTGGAGATATTGCAAAGGTTAAGAGGTACAGACTTGACATCAGATTGGATAGGTACCGTGAGTGTGAGTGAGGAGTTGAGGATGACATTGAAGTTGTGTGAATCTGGCTGACTGGGAGGATGGTGGTATCCTTGACAGTAATAGGGAATAGGGGAAGACAGGAGGGTTTGGGGCAGGGGTAAGAGGGTAATGAATAATAATGAATAATAATAATAATAATGAATAATGAAAAATAATAATGAATTCTGTCTTTGACACATTGAATCAAAACTCAACATATAGAGAGCTATCCTCAGAGTCAAAAGCTCTGAGTTCAAGTTCCAATTCTAACCCATATTGTCTGTGTCAGTAAATAGTAGAATTTTACAACTTCAGAGTTAATCATGGGATGACCCTGGAACAGTCAGTTAACTTCTAAGTTCCTTAAGGTAATCTTCTAAGTCTATATGTTATAGACAAAATATCCATCTTGTTTGCTAGAGGAATTTGCTTAATGGATCTTCCTAACGGTGACAAAATCACAGGTCCAGTAAAAAAAAAAACAACAAAACAACAACCCACAAAGTATGGTCAAGTGGAAAGAGTACCACACCAGAAGTCAAGATACTTAGTTTCAAGTCTGAGTTCCAACAGTAGCTGTGTCACTTTGAGAAAATTACTTTTCTGTTCGTAGCTTCAGTTTCCCCAACTTTAATATGAGGGGACTGGACTAAATGGACTAATGTTACTTCGAGCTTTGGCATCATATAATCCCATGGTCTCAGATTGTGTCATTTTTCTATCTTCCCAAACTTATCTGCCTCTCTGAGGCAGGACTTGAATCATATCTAGGAAGTTTTGCACCAGGGGAAGTACTATAAGCCAAACCAAGGGTAAGTGACAATGAAATGCCCCCTCAGTTGGTTGAGGGTGGCAGTAACAGGGAGGACAGAGCTTGACTTTTTGGTAGCTTCTAATTTTAACTAGTTACTGGGTGCTAAGCTCTGTTATTTCTGTACTGCAGGTGGGCAGCAAATGCTGTTAGCATCTTATAAACCCTCTACCATTGGCATCCTGTGATAAAGTCCCATTCATCCTATCCTAGTTCCAGCTCTGGAAAAGATGTTTGAATGTGAAGTTGGAAGATTGGAGTTCAGATCCTAGTTCTGCTATTTCCTAACTGTGTGACCTTAGACAAGTCACTTCCCAGTCCCTGGACTTCATTTCCTTGCCCTTCAAAATGAGAAGGGTTGTAAATGTTCTATGAGGTCCCTTCTGGTTTGTGATCCTATGCCTTTTGAGGTAGAAAGAAAGGATAGGAAGAGGAGGACAAAAGGAGAGGGTGCCAGGAAGACAATTTAGGTAGGGAGCTGAGCTTTTGCAGGTAAGTAGTATCAATCAGGTGCTCCATGCATCTGGCATCTATTTTCTCATTTAGTCTCATTTAGTCAGAGTGGTTCCATGGACCAGGCAGCAAGCTCAGTGCTATGGAAACCACATACTCTGGCTCCCTGCGGGGAGAAGGAATTCCTCTGTAGTGAATGAGATGAATAAAGGAGCCTTGTTAAGCCAAGTAGTTTGTGTTGGAACTCATTGCAGTATCTACCCTTTCCTATTTTAAAGGACGATGAGAAAGGAATGTTAGTGTTTACAAGGAGAACAGCCTTGAAGGTATGCCCAGCACTCAGCCCCAAGGAATGTTAACTCTTCTCCTTCCCCACAAAGTTTGCCACTGGATCTATTTTTCAATAAGCTCTGTAACAATAAATGTTTCCTCAGCTGCCTTAAGATTTATAAAGCACTTTCTCCAGGCAACCTTGTGAGGAAGGTGCATTGTATGCTATTTATTTTTTATTATTTCCATTGTATAGAGGAGAGAATTGAGGCTTGGGGAACAGCAGAGTGATTTTCCTAGGATACCACAGCTGGTAGATAACCAAAGCTAAAACTGGAACCCAGGTCTACTGACTTCACGCTCCTAGCTCTTTCTAGGCACTACTCTATCATGTTATTCTCTTGTTTAACCATTAGGTGGCATTGCTAGCCACTACCTTGAGCCTACTCAACCAGAAAGATCAGGTTCTGACCAAGTCTCCAGCACTTTTATGTGTTCTACTCCAATGAGGGGGAGTTATAAAATTCTGTGAGTTAATAAAAATTCACTTTATTAAGCACTTACTATATATATTTCAAGCTATGGTTCTCACAAAGTGAACAACCTTCTGTCTTCTAGCTATGTGTTTCTTTGGGTGGGTATGCTGTCTCATTAATCTAAGGAATGTATATATTGTGGATTTATTCAATCAGAATAACTTTGAGCCCCTACCTAATAGAAAAGTTACATTTTCCTGAATCAGCCATAGTGACATGAACTTTGTGTAATGAAGTCACATTCCATATGAAATCGTTTAGGTATGGTTGGATAATATATACAATATTTTTTTCTTTCTGTATAGAATCAATGCAAGTAATCCGTAATACATAACAGAACATTTATAATGTGCTTGCCTGTAGCTTTTTTCTGACCTAGACCACCTTCTTGCAGTATATAAAAATGCTCTAGACCCAGAAATTCCAAGAATGACACACTTCATTTGTTTAGTCTAGCATAGGCTCTTTGCCTACAAGTTTATAAAAGAGTGTAACACTCACAACACAGTTACCACCTGACGTCTAACTCATTGCTTCTGGAAAGGTCAGTCATTAGATGAAAAACTCCAGACCCTGGATCCAAGCTATGGTTGTCTCTTGTATCATGGGTCATGAAATCTGAAGAGCTCACATTGTGAAAAGAGGCTCCTACAATCAGTGCTTTTGATTCAGGGACTTGTCACTGTTACAGACCTCTTGATTGTTTCTCAGTCACTAGTTCATGGATAGCAGGGTGGTGGAGTCTAGGCAAGGACTGGCCAGATGGAGAGAGAAAATTTCTCTGTTCTGTTCGTCATTTGGCTTCCTCTGTCCTCAACCTGTCTGACATGTTTCTCCTTTAGGAGCCATGAGGTATAGTGGATAGAGTGTTGGGCTTAGAGTTATGAAGACCTGAGTTCAAATCATGCCCACCTTCACAGGTCTTCATGAGTGGGGCCTTAACCTGACATGGGGACCTGTTCAGTGGTATGCTGGAGCCAGCTCTAATTAGTCCCAGAAAACTGATTATTAAATTTTCAGTGAGAGCATTTTCAGAATACCTCAGAAATTAGCAAGTGATCCAGATTAGAGCTTGACTTATTAATTGTCTAGATTTAAGAAAACAATGGAGAAAATATTAATAATGCAGATCAAACTTAAAAGTGCATTGTTTGTACATTTTGGGGGAGATCCAGATACTAAAAATTTACCGGTATATCCCTGACCATGTTATATTTCTGGAGTCTTTTTTACTTTAGTCAAAATAACCAGGTCCTTGCCATGTTTGCTACATTTTGCTCTTTTAATTTGGGGTTTTCATACTGTCCCACATGGCTGGAATAGCTCAGTTATTTTCAGCATGGTATCTTGAGAGAAACATTTGTTTTGGAGTCAGATTCTTTGCTGTTTCCTATATACGTGGCCTTGGAAAATCTAACCTTGTTGGTAAGGTTAAAAGTGAATTGATCACTAGCCTCAGGTACCTTACAGTCTAACAGAGGACGTAAAGTTCTCATATATAGGTATGCACAAAGCAAATAAAAGGTCATTTTCTTGAGGTTGCGAGGAGAGGGAAGGAACTAGCAATTGGGGAATTCAGGAAAACCTTCATGGAGAAGATGACATTTGAGCTGAGTCTTAAAGCAAACTAGTAAGAGAAAGAAGTGAGGAGGGAGTGAATTCCAGGCATGGAGGACAGACATTGCAATGGCAGATATGAGAGATGGGTAACCTGTATAAAGAACAGTGAGAAGACCAGGTTAGCTGGACTGTAGCACATGGGAAGGTAGTACACACTGTGTGTCAGAGACTGTGCTAAATGCTGGAGGCATTCTGTCTTTTTTCCAGTTGTGTCTGACTTTTCACGACCTCATTTAAGATTTTCTTGGCAAAGATTTTAGAATGGTTTGCCATTTCCTTCTCCAGCTCATTTTATACATGAGGAAACCGAGGCAAACTGGATGAAGTGACTTGCCCAGGGTCACACAGCTTATAAGTGTCTGGGGTTCAGATTTAAACTTAGATCTTCCTGACTCCAAGCCTGGAACTCTGTCCATTGTACCACACCTAACCTCCCTCATCTAGTACTTTCTTAATGTTCAAAAATTAAATAAGTCTGGCTCACAGAAAGTTCTTCCTTCTGGAAGTAATTACAAATGAATAAAATACTATTCCCTCTCAGGTTCTCTGTTTCCACAGTGAAACTAACAATGTCAGTATATTTCCCTTATAGAGCTATGTTGTGTGCAGAAGAACTCATGTAAACATAGATATCTGATTTCTGGTTGACCTGGTTCTGTGGAATGATGATGGCATGAGCTGGCATGATTGGTATTAATTGGATGGCTTAGGACATAGCTACCTTTGATCATCTAGCCTACTTTTTCCTCTTTTTTCTTGACATAACTAGGATCACAGATGAGCTGCTTGCAATGAGCAGTTTCTCCTTCAGATTTTATACCAATCTGTGTACTTGGTGTTCTATTTTCAATTCAATATTGGTTGAGCGCTTTTGTGGGCAAAGTATTATTCTAGGTAATATGAATAATATATACATATGTAATATGTGTACAAACATACATATATAGTGCATATATACATATATTGTAGAAGATGTCTCGAGTCTTAGTGTAACTTTAAGTTACTAAAAGCCTTATTAAGCACCTTCTATGTGCCAAGAATTGTGCTAAGGGCTGCAGTAAGAATTTTTGGAACATACCAACCAACCAATCAAACACACATATTTGTGTGGTGCACACACACACATACATATATACCACATATATATGTACGCACATATATACATACATTATACAGGGGGTCTCAAGTCATAGTGTAGCTTTAAGCTACTAAAAGCTTAGACAGAGGGATATAATCATTTATTATGGACCAGGCACTGTGCTAAGGGCTGCACTAAGACTTTTGGGACACACCATACATACATAATACATGCACATACATGTGTATATGTATCTTTTGCTATATACCACACATGTACACATGTACAACACATACACATAACATAGATCCTGCCTACATGGAGATTTTAGTCTTTTGGAGAGTTTAGACAAATACTCTTCATAGCCCCGGTGCTGATCCCCAGAGGCAGTGTGGTACAGTGGGCAGAATGCTGGTCTTGTAGTCAAGGAGACCTGGCTTTGAATGCTGCCCCTGTCCTTGACAACCCTGGGAATACTTTAAGTACATTTAACCTCTGACTTGTCCCTTAATGACGTTCATTTGGAAGGTGTGTTCTTCACATGCCACACGGGGGCAGTATGGTGCAGTGGATGAAGAGTTGAACTTGTAGTGAAGGAGACCTGGCTTCCACTCCCCACCCACTCTGGGGCTTGCTAGCTGTATGACCTGGCCATGCCCCTTAACTCACTTTACAGTGTGGTTGTTGTCTGGACCCATGGTTTCATTAGCTAGGGGCATTCTGAGCGGGAACATTCCCTTCAGCTAAGGCAGAAGTGATCCGTACTCTGCCTATATGGTCTTGAAAAGTTGCTGGAGGGCAGAAAGAGGTTTGGTGACTGACCCAAAGTCACACAGATAGAGATGGATTAGTCAGTGCCTGATCCCACATCTCTAATCCAGGGACTGACAGTTTATCCATCATGCCATGTTTGCTGTCAAGGGTGTTAGGAAGGAAAAAAATCAACGTGAGATAATGTATGTCAAGCACTCAGCATAATCTGTTATTACTGTTATAAGGTAACTTTATTCATGTACTATGATGCAAAGGGTCCTTCCTCAGACCTGGCCAGCCATCTTCTGAATGCCACTGCTTTTAGAAAATGGTTGGTTAATCACAAGGGAACAACAAGAAGGGGGCATAGTTCCCTTCAGCCTAACTCCACTATTATGAAAAGAAATCAGCCAATGAGAGATGCTGTCTTCCAGGAGAGACAGCATGGCCAAGTGGAAAGTATCTCAGGACTTGGAGTGAGGAGAGAACTGGGTTCGAATTCTGCCCCTCATATGTACTGGCTGTGTGACCTTAGGCTTAACTTCTCTGAGACCCCATTTCCTCTTCTGTTCAACAGGGAGAACCTCACTTCATGAGGTGGTGAGTATTCTCCATAAGTCAAAAGAAAGCAAGGACACCTCTTTCCCCACCCCTGCAGCAGACTAGACTGGTTGAAACTTCTCTGGTGAACAGACGGGAGAATTTGGCCAGCAATCCCACCGAATGTGCAGGCAGTCATCTGCATTACTGGAAGTAACATCCAATTTGATAACATCACGGATACATTGAAGGATTTCACTTGATCCTCACAGGATGTTGTGGTGGAGAAGAGCAAGCATTTATTAAGCACCTATTATATGCTTTACAAATATTATTTGATCTTCACAACAATCTTGCGAGGTAGGTGCTGTTGTTAGCTCCATTTTACAGTTGAGGAAACTGAGGCAGAGTGAAGTGAAGTGACTTTTCCAGTGTCTCACAGATACTAAGTATCTAAGTGCAGATTAAAACTCAGATCTTTCTGACTCCAAGCCCAGTGCTCTCTGTACTGAGCCATCTAGAAGCCCACTTTGTCAAGAGGAGTAAACAGGTATCTTTCATCACCCCTTCATGTGTATTTAAAACTCTAGAGAAATGCCAGCAATTACTATCTTGTATCTTTCTATGTCTACCTTCACAATTTCTATCCATCTAACCACTTCTCTTCACTCATATATTTAATACCTTAGTTCAGGCCCTCATCACCACCTCTCACCTGGGTTATTACAACAGCTTCCTAACTGACCTCTCTACCTCAAGTCTCCCTACTCCAGTCCTTTCTGCACTGTCACTGAAATAATTGCCCTTAAGCACAGATCTCACCATGTCACTCTATTACTCAACTAACTTCAGTGGCTCCCTATTATCTTTAGAAGAAAATAAAATTTTTATTTAACTTCCAAAACTATACAACCTGATTTCAACATCTTTCTGTCCTCATGGGCATTATTCTCCTTTGGACATTCTGTCATTCAGCCAAACTGATTTTCTGTTCCTTACTCCCTAGTAGGCATCTCCTGCCTCGATTCCAGCCCCCGTGCTTGGAATGCGCGCTACTCCCTATTGATGCCATATAATGTCTCTCTTTCAGCTAAACACCATAGCCAAAACCTTCTGCATGAGACTTTTCCTGATTCCTCATTCTCCCTGCCAGTTGCCAGTATCCTCCCTCCTAAGCAGCCACATTTCTAATCACTTCATGTGCAGGCATATAAACTTTATATTTATGTTATGCATATGTACATATACATAATATGTATGTATGTACACACACATATATGTACACACATATACTTCTTGTCTCTTCTATTCAACTTTGTAAGTAGAGATTGTTTTATTCTTTGTGCTTGTATCCCTAGTGGTTAGCAACATGCCTGGTATATAATGGGTGATTAATATATACTTTTTGCATTTTTGATATTCTAAGAGGTTATACTTTCTTATATATTGACCTTAGTTATTTAGATGGTGAACTCTCAGACCAACCCTGGGTTTGCCTTCTATGCTAATAGGTCTAGATTGATTTTGTTAGTAGGAGATATGAACCAATGACTGTCAATCCTTAGTTTTAGGCAGAAGGAACTGGGCAGAGATAAGGTTTAAAAGGAAGATTCAGGGAGAACACAGTAGCAGCCTTCACATATTTGAAGGGATGTTCTGGGGAGGAGGGTCTAGACTCATTCCATTTGGCACCAGAAGGCAGAATCAGGAGCTATTATATACAGCTAAGTTATTATTTTATTTTAAATTTAACATGGTAGTTCCAACACTGTTTTGCTTGCTTCCATCGCCTTCTCAATTTCCTTCTGCTCTTTTGTTTGTTGTTAAAAATTATTCATTAGATCTAACCATTTTGGAGAGCAATTTGGAACTATGCCAAAAGGGCAATCAAACCGTGCATACCCTTTGATCCAGCAATACCACTACTAAGTCTGTATCCCAAAGAGATCAAAGGAAAGGGAGAAGAACCCACATGTACAGAAATATTTATAGCAACTCTTTTTGTGCGGCAAAGTATTGGAAACTGAGAGCATGTCCATCAGTTGGGGAATGACTGAAAAAGCTGTGGTATATAAATGTATATAAATTGTGTTGTTCCATAGGAAATGATGGATAGGCAGATTTTAGAAAAAACTTGGAAAGATTTACATGAACTGAGGCTGAATGAACATTGTACACAGTAACAACAATGTTGTGCAATGACTAACTTTGATAAACTTAGCTCTTCTCAGCAATCCAAGACAATCCCAAAGGACTCATGATGAAACATGCCATCTGCCTTCAGGGAAAGAACTGATGTTGTATGAATACAGACTGAATCTTGCTACTTTTCACTTTCTTTCATTCTTTTTTTATTGTTTAAGTCTTCTTGTACAAAATGACTAATATGAAAAGTTGCACATGATTGGAGACATATAAACTATATCGAATTGCATACTGTCTCAGTATGGGGGGACAGGGGAGAAGGGAGAGATAGAATTTGGAACTCAAAACTTAAAAAATCCCATATATTAAAAATTGTTTTTAATTGAAATGAAATATTAAAATAATTATGCTAGAAAAATTATTCATTGACAATCTTTTATTTCTTTCCTTCTTATTTTAAGATATCACTATTACTACCACCATTTCCTTCCCAATTCCCCCTGCCTTAGAAAAAAGCCCTCCCTCATAACAAATAAGTATAAGCAGGCAAACCAATCCAAACACTGGCTGAATCTGAAAATCTGTCTCACTCTTCACCTTTAATGCACCATCGTCTCTCTGCCAAGAGGTGGGAAACATGCTTCGTCATTAGTATTCGGCAGTTGCGATTGACTATCGTGCAGGTCATAGGTCTTAAGTCTTTCACAGTTGTCTCTTTATAATGTTGTGGTCACTATAGAAATTGTCTTTCCAGTTTTGCTCACTTCACTTGGAACCAGTTTGTACAAATCCTCCCAGGTTTCACTGGATCCTTTGTTTTGATCATTTCCTATGCTCCAGGTATCCTGATCTGTATCTGGCCACTGGACCCAGACAGCTCCGGAGGAGAAAGTGAGGCTGTGGACTTTGCACAGCCCTCCCTCCCTTAAATCCTGTTCGCTTGGTAGTCATGGCATCACCTTCCTGATGTCATGGTCCTCTTTGAGAATGAAGGACAAACCATAACAACAACACAGTGCAATAATATTCCATTACATTCACATAATTGGATTTGTTCAACCATTTTCCAATTGATGGGCACTTTTTGATCATAGTTCCAAATTGCCCTCCAGAATGTTTAAACCACTTCACAGCTCCATTAATAGTCAGTTAGATGTGGTGCTGCATGCCCCTTAATCCCTGCTGTTGGGAAAGCTGGTAGATCATGTGAGGAATGGGAGTTCTGATGTATAGGTCAAAAAGTGTCCCGTTATTGGAATTTTATATGGTTGTGGGGAAGTTGGATTTCTTTTGAGTACAACCTATTCATATTCTTTGACTACTGGGAAATAATTTCACCTTTTATCTGTGGCACCCAGCATGTACCAGGTATAATAGAATATAAACTGTAATTGAATATAAGCCACTTGAGGGTATGGACAGTTTTTCAGTTTGTTTTTGAATCCCAAGGGATTAGCACAACACATGGAACACAGTAGGTCTTTCATGAGAGCTTGTTGAATTGATAGATAAATCCAGAGGTGCTAGAACCAGCTCCTTTCATTCAGTCATTTCAGTCGTGTCTGACTCTCTGTGACCCCATTTGGGATTTTCTTGGCAGAGATACTAGAATGGTTTACCATTTCCTTCTCCAGCTTATTTTACAAATGAGGAAACTGAGGCAAACAGGATGAGGTGACTTGCCCAGGGTCACACAGCTAGTGTCCGAGGTCAAATTTGAACCTAGGGCTTTCTGATTCTAGACCCAACACTCTATGCACTATGGCGTCACCTAGCTGCTCCAAGCCAGCTTCTCCCTTCCAGTTACTGTTAAAGTTTTAGTATGAGTACACCTCAGAAATTAGCAACTTCTACAACTCAAGGCATGATTTATCATTTTGTTGATGGTCTATATCACAAATAGAACCTACAATCTCAAGGCCATATGTGGCCTTCTAGGTCCTCAAATGTGGCCTTTTGACTGAATGCAAAGTTCACAAAACAAATCCCCTAATAAAAGTATTTGTTCAGTAAAACTTGGACTCAGTCAAAAGGCCATACCCAAGGACCTAGAGGGCCACATGTGGTAGAAGGTTCCCCACCTCTGGTCTAGACTTAAGAAAGTGATGAGGAAAACTTTAAAAATGCAGATTAAATAGACTCTACAGAGCCTGATATTAAACATTTATGAGCTCATCCCCAGATAAATCCAGTCATTTCCATTTTCCAAAAAAATTTAGTGTAATAGAAAAACCCTAGTTTGGGAGTCAGAAGATTTGAATTCAGATTCTAATTCTGCTGCATCCTATGTATGGGACCCTGGGCAAGACTCTCTCTGGGCCTTTAGTTTTTCATCTGTCAAGTGAGTGGCTTAGACCAGTTGATCTCTGAGGTCCCTTATGGGTCTAAATCCTATGAATGTCAATGGTAGCTACCTGTCAATTTTATGTGGTGACTTGACTCATGGGACAAGTCAGTAGAGCTGAGGCAAAGCAGAAGACTGGATTTCTCTTTCATTGGAAGGAGGTTACTTCCTACAAAGCCAGCTGTAAGCTGATGATTCCCATTGCCCTTCCCTCTTGCATCACCAATTGCCTGTTAGACATTACCAACCGGATATTCTGGAAACCTTTCCAATTCAACATGTCTCTAACAGAACTATTTTTTTGCAACCCTCCCCTCTTCCCTATTTTCCCATCTTTGCCAAAGGCACCATCATTCTTCAGTCTCCTAGGTTCATAATCTTGATGTTGCCCTAGACTTCACCATCTCCCTCTCCCATGTATTCATTCATTTGCCAAATATCACTACATCTACTGGTTTTGAAAAGGACCAGTGGTCTCATGGGATGTTATCTTGACTTATGTGTGAATTGGATGTAAGTGAGGCAAAACTGCTTGGAGTCATCAGCTTCACTCTCTCTCCCAGAGTGGTAGAAGTCCAGTGCCAAGACAAAAGTCAGGATGACTGGCAGCAGCCCAGTATGGAGTGGATAACCTTGACATCTTTGATGCTTTACTAAGATCTAAGTGCTCTGCTCCACAGCATCTGTTTTAGGAGCCATCATGGCCATTGGAACAAATTGTTCTCATCTTCTCATTCCACCAGGGAAAGTCTTCACCTACTTAAGGTAGACATCCCCTAACTCACCAACTCACCAAGCTACCAACAACGATATAAAATTCCAATCACGGGGCACTTTTTGACCTATACATCAGAACTCCTATTACTCACATGATTGGAGGCCTGTAGGTTACCCTCAATCTGATTTAGCCCATATGCCAAGATGGTTTTATCAAGGTGTGGCCACTGTGCATGCTATAGCTTCTTGGAGTCACAGGTGAGAGTTTGGTGAATCAGGTCAAAACCAAAGGTGGATGAGCAGGCCTGAAAAGGAGCATCAGGACTGTTATTCCTCTAGAACACTCCACACTCCCCAGTGCCTCCTCCTATAGTACCTGTAGCACAGGCACCTTCTCTCTTCTCATGTGGCTTCTGCCTCAATTTGGTCCCTCATCACTTCTAACTTTGATTATTTCAATGGCCTCCTAATTGGTCTCTCTATTCCTCATGCCTTTCCACATTTTAGCCTACCCTCTATACTTTTGCCAATTGATTTTACTTTAATGTAGATCTGACCCTATCAGTCCCTTACTCCATACACTCCAATTTCTCCCTGTTACTTCAAAGATAAGATATAAAATCCTTTGTTTAGATTTTAAAGCCCTTTACAACCTCATTCGAACCTAACATTTTAGCCTCATTGGGCATTACTCCGCTCCCCCTACCCCCTGCTCTCTGTCAGTTATCTAGTTTTCTACATGTTCTATTTATTCTTCTATGTATTCTAAACTGGCTTTCTATCTGTCCCTCATACACAGCACTCATCTCCTGTCTCCATGCTTTTGCGCTGGCTGTATCTCATGCTTGCAGTGCCCTCCTTCCTTGACTCATAGTAGCTCTCTCCCTTCAAGATGCAGCCTAAACAACACTTTCTGCATGAAGCCTTTCCTGATCCCCTCAAATTCTAGTGTATTCCCTCCCAAGCTACCTTGTATTTTAACTTCCTTGCATTTGTTTACATTTCATTGGGGCCAGCTAGGTGGTGCAGTAGATAGAGTATGGTGTCTGGAGTCAAAAAAGCCTGAGTTCATTTTTGCCTTCAGACACTTATTAGCTGTGTGACCCTGGGTAAGTCACTTAACCCTGTTTGCCTCAGTTTTTTCATCTGTAAAATAACATGGCTTGCACTTGACTTTGTTTTGAGCGAGAGAGGGCTGTGCAGGTCACCAGCCTCACTTCTCCTCCAGAGTCATCTGAATCCAGTGACCAGATATTCATCAGGATGACTGGAGATGACCCAGGATGAGGCAATTGGGGTTAAGTACTTCCCAAAGGTCACACAACTAATGAGTGTCACGTGTCTGAGGTGAGATTTGAACTCAGGTCCTCCTGACTCCTG
This sequence comes from Notamacropus eugenii, assembly GCF_028372415.1. NCBI lineage: Eukaryota > Metazoa > Chordata > Mammalia > Diprotodontia > Macropodidae > Notamacropus > Notamacropus eugenii. The sequence goes on from NC_092876.1 coordinate 53,228,396, forward strand.
CACTGGTGCTCTATCCACTGCACCACCTAGCTGCCCTCTGTAAAACGAGCAGAAGAAGGAAACGTCAAACCACTCCAGTACCTTTGCCAAGAAAAGCCCAAGTGGGGTCACATAGAGTTGAACTTGAATGAAAAATATTATTTCATTGACTTACAGGACCACAGATGTAGAACTGAAAGGAATCTTCTAAGCCACCAAGTCCAGCCCCCTCATTTTACATAGGAAGAAACTGAGACGCAGAGAGTTTAAGTGACTGGCCCAAGGTCACATCTAGTTAATGTCTGAGACAGGATTTGAACTTAGGTCTTCTCAATTTTCACTCTCTCAACCATTCTACCTCACTGTCTTCACATGTATTCTGTAGATACTTACGTATGCCCTTTTTGTCTCTCCTGTTAGAATGTGAACTCCTGGATAATAGGGATTGTTTCACTCATATTTTTTCCCCTAGCACTTAGGACAAAGACTAGCAAATAGTAGGTGCCAAATAAATGCTTGTTGATAGATTTTCATGATGCCTCTTTGTGGCATAGAGGTGATCCTGGCTTCCTGAAGAAGAACAAGTACTTTAGTGGGTCCTGAGTGCCTCAGGTACATGCCTAGGGATGAGCTATGCATCAGTCCTACGAGGACCCGCCCAGCCCAGTTTGGAGAAAGTCTCTACCAGGAGAATGTCCACCAGCTGATATGTTTGGCAACCATTGACACTGAGGAAAACAGTCTCCTAAGGCATGGAGAGATGAGTCTTCATGCAGCAAAATCCACAATAACAGTTTATTAGATGATTCCTAGGTGTAGATCTGTACTTGGCAATAGGAAACAGGCAGAGTTTAGGATGACTTCCAAAACAACAAGACCTGTCTATAAGTGGAATGTGTCACTGTATTATCCAGTGATGGCAGTCTTCAAGCGGAGGTTGGATGACCATTTGGGAGGATGATCGGGTGGAGATTCTTGGTCAAGTATGGCCTAATAGCGTTAACTTCTGTGCTCCTTTTGAACTCTTACATTTTGTGAAGTGACAAAAAAAGTATGATAAAAAAGGAAGAACTTAGAGTCAAATAGTCACATGACCAGGGGTATACTAAGAAATGTTTAACAACCAGTTTTCCAATAATCACATCACAATTTTAAATTTGATCCGTATCATATTAGCATTTTCTCCATCACTTTCTTAAGTTCCAGGGGTGGGGAACCTTCGGCTTTGAGGCCACGTGTGGCCCTCTAGGTCCTCAAGTGCAGCCCTTTGACTGAATCCAAATTTATTTGTTCTGGGCTGTACTTGAGGACCTAGAGGGCCACACGTGACCTCAAGGCCTCAGGTTTCCCACCTCTGGTTTAGACAATCAGTAAAATGATAGCTCAAGCTATGATTTGTAATATTTGTGAATTTTTGAGGTATAAATGTTCATACTAAAAATTTAACAACTGACTCTCGGGAGTCCCTATAAGTTGGCCCTAGCATACTGCTGGATATGACACAAAAACCAATCAGCTCAGTGCACAAGATCACATAGTAGCTGCCTTAGAGTGATTTGGACTAAAGTGAGGAGAGGCAAAGTGAACAGTTATTACCGATATTAGGGAGGCACTGACGGAAATTGGATGGTTGGAGTCTCCCATGCTTTGGGGAATGTTCTCCTAGAATAGAAATCTACTGGCAATTGTTTTCAATGCTGGAGTTGGAGAAAGGACTTCTATCATATAGACTGTTAGATAAATAATTTATTTCTGGAGCTGTTCACTTCGAGGAGTATGATTTGATCTGTAGCATGGACCATATAATGTGGTGGATAGAAGAGCAGCCTTAGAGTCACGATAGTCTTCCATGGCCCTTCTCTGCTCCAGAATCTTCCAAGGCTCCATATGTTTTTTAGGATAAAATGTAAATCCCTCAGACTGGTACATGGAGCCCTTCCAAATCTGATTCCAGGTCACCATTCCAGACTTAATTCCTATTATTCTCCTTCATGCTTCTATATTCCAGGAAAACTTGGCATTTTCTACCTTGGCTGTCCATGTGCCATCTTTGTACCTTTGCACAGGCTAGTTCCAGGGCTTGGAATGCTCTCCCTTCTCCCTTTGGCTTTCTATAATCTCCAATTCCCTACTAAAGTGGACACTCAGCAATAACAATGACAACAGCCATTTACATAATGCCTACTATGTGCCAGGGCACTACTAAGTGATTTACAGCTGTGATCTCATTTGATCCTCATCCCAGTCCTGAGAGGTAGGTGCAATTATTATCCTTATTTTTCAGATAAGGAAACTGAGGCAAACAGAGGTTAAGTGACTTGCCTAGGGTCACACAGCTAGTATTTTGAATGTAGGTCTTCCTGACTTTATCCATTGCACCACCTAGTTGCAACTTTGAACTCAGACAAAGACCTAAAACCATCCTCAGACACTTATTAACAAGGTGATTCTGGGAAATTCATTTAATCTCAGTTTGCTTCAGTTTCCTCAGCTGTAAAATGGGGGGTGACAATAATACCTGTCTCCCAGAGCTGTGGTGAGGATCAAATGAGATAATTATTTGTAAATCACTTAGCTCAGTGCCCTCACACAGTAGGTGTTTAATAAATGCATATTCTCTTGCATTCTTCTTTTCTCTGTTCCCTTTGTTAGTTATTCCTCCCTCAATTGCATTTATTTGGTATTTATGTTATTATTTTGGTTTTATATTTATTTATGCATTCTATTTATTTATGTTTCAGTGTTGCTCTCCCTTTCCTTGACCTTTATAATGTCTACTAGGCTCCTTGCCTTATATGCAAGGCTAATCTTTCCCAAAAGGTTAAGGAAATGGTTGAGACTTAATTGGTTCAGGGCATTAGGTGGGAGCAGTTTACCTGGTGTCCTGATCCCCTGAATGCCAAGGTCCAGCCCCACAGAGTTCCCTCTGATAGACAGACCACCATGACAAAGCTAGAGGGAATGGTGCCGCACCTAGAGGGATCAATGCAGCATCCTTGCTGAATGCCCTCCCCCAACCAAGGTCTAGGTTTCATCCTTACCTCTGACACTTCTGGAAAGCAAGGTTCATTACCTCTCAGCCCCTTGGGCAGCCCTGTGAGATTCCAAATCACAGAGAAGGAGCTGACCATCATTAGTGGAGTGACTATGCTCATCTGGGAGTTCCCCAGATGAAACCACAGGCCCATTTTCGTTCCTATCCTTGTTGGATCTGTTCTAGCATCAAGCATGACACAGCAGCCTGGTTTGGCTCCGGCCTGGCCTAGAATATCCTTTTATGGGGTTTCTTGCCCTTCTCCTAGCAAAACATAAACTTCTTCAGTCAGGGACTATATTTTCATTTTGTTTGTACCCCTAGCACCTAGTAGTCAGTCAGTCAACAAGCATTTATTAAGCACCTACTATGCGCCAGGCTCTGCAGATTCAAATAATGGCAAAAGACCAAAAAAGAAAAAAAAACATCCCAGGAGCTTATAGACTGATGGGGGAGACAACATGCAGACAACTCTGTACTGATCAGATCTGAGATACCTGACAAGGGAAAGCCCTAGAACTGAGTGGCACTAGTAAAGGCTCTTTGCAATAGGTCAGACTTTAGCTGAGACTTGTGTGTTCTTCCTTCATTGCCGAAGAAGACCATGCCATCAGAGAAATAATGACATGACTTGCACTTGACTTTGTTTTGAGTAAGGGAGGGCTGTGCAGGTCACCAGCCTCACTTCTCCTCCAGAGCCATCTGAATCCAGTGACCAGACATTCATCAGGATGACTGGAGATGACCCAGGATGAGGCAGTTGGGGTTAAGTGACTTGCCCAAGGTCACACAGCTAGTGAGTGTCGAGTGTCTGAGGTGAGATTTGTACTCAGGTCCTCCTGACTCCTGCACTGATGCTCTATCCACTGCACCACCTAGCTTCCCCAGCTGAGATTTGAAGGAAACCAGGGAAGCCAAGAGGTGACAATGAGGAGGGACACAGGTCCAGGCACCGGAGATAGCCAGAGAGAATGCCTGGAGTCAGGAGAGCAATGATGAGGAAGCCATTGTCACTGGATCCCAGATTAGGGGTAGGGGGAGGTTGGGAGAAGGTTAGAAAGCTAGGAAGGGGACCAGGTGAGGCAGCAGGAAGATGAGAGAGTTGGTTGAATGGGGATGGGGCTGGTATGACATGGTCCAACTTGCAATTTAGGAAGACGTGTTTGACAGCTGAGTGGATGAGGAGGGACCTGAGTCATGGCGACCAACCAGCAGGATATTGTAGTAATCAGGCATGAGGTAATACAGGTTAGTGCCCTACAAGCACATCTTACTGTTGTTCAGTCAGTCATGACTAACATTTCATGATCCTATTTGAGGTTTTCTTGCAAAGATATTGGAATGATTTGCCATTTCCTTCTCTAGTTCATTTTACAGAAAAGGAAACTGAGGCCAACAAGGTGAAGTGACTTGTCCAGGGTCACACAGCTAGTAAGTATCTGAAGTTGGATTTGAATCCAGGTCTTCCTGGCTCCTAGCCCAGTACTATATCCATTGTGCTACTTCTAGCTATGTGCTTAATAATTAGTTGTTGGTTATGACTGGGTTCCACACTTACCTCCACACTGATGAAATCATATGTCCTTGACATCTTGATGTATATTCAGACTAGCAGACTAAAAATCTATATTGTGGTAGGATTCTTCTATAAAAGCAAGCTTCCTCTGTAGAGGGGAACCAGGCCTTCCATTAAGTATCCTTCCCCAGAAGAATGATTTATAAAGACTGGCAATCACCCAGTCCCTTAGAGTAGGCATGTGAGAAACTGGTTAGTTTTTTTTTCATTGTAAATTCTAGCACAATGACTGGATGAAATGGATGAAATGCCCCATGCTAAATAGCAACTACAAAGGAGAAATGAGGAATCAGAGCAGGGGAAATGTATCTGGCACAGAGAAATATTAACCACAAAAGAATAATACGAAATGGAGTCAATTACAAGGAATAATTCCCAAAGCATGAAAAAAGTGAGTGATTCAAATTGGAACGACATCATTTTTACACGGGGCGCAAAGGAAGGAAGACTGAGCCGAGTGGAGAAAGTCACCGTAATTATTCTTATTTCCATGGTGACTTCCATCCAGAAGTCTTAAACCTGGGTTAGGCAGTTGGGTATTGGCCCCAAGTGGGCAAGGCTCTGACCCTGTATGTTCGGTTGCTTATAGCCCCACAGAGAATTCATAGTCCAAGCGGTAGAACTAAAATGGAGGAGAACAGAAAAGTTACTCTAACATACCTCCTCTACAAAGGTCTAGAAAATGCACCAGACCAAGTGCTCATTAGACAGTCCAAGAAAAAAACCCTATTTTTCCAGGCCAAGTCAGCATATGGAAACAGAAAAATGGTCTGTGGGTCTGGCCAGGTCTTTGTGGAGTATTCCAGCACCCAGTGTTTGAAAAAGGGCCACATCTGGGCAGGAAGAGGGCCCATACCCATACCAGGGTACCTCAACTTCATGTAGAATGCAGGAACAAGTGCCACTGGTGTCTTGATCACTCACTACCTGTTTTCAGGTCACAGATACAAAGTAGACTGAGGAGAGGACATGGGGTGGCATTCTGGGGTAGGGAATCATGGCATGCTCTAGGCTGTCTGCTGAGCAGCGAACAAGTTCAAAAGTGAACATCAGCTATGTGGGGGGCTCTTGACCCCAGAAGAGGTGCAGGATCTCAGCACTAGCCTCCAGCCTGCAGTGGCAGAAATCTCCGGTTAATAATGAGTGCCAAGTTTTATTGTTCTGAACCTATGGAGCTTCCCAGCTGGCTGATAGTGGCTGATCTGGCAGCAGTCTTTTGAAACTTTCAACCAGGGGCAGACCCACAGGAGTACTGCTCAGCTCAGACCAGCAACCCTGTATTGTACTTCTCTGGGAGCACTGAGAGCTTGTAGATTCCCATCTCCTGGGCTGTGGTGTCTAAGATTCCTTTTCAACTCTGCAATGCTTTGATTCTCTGAACTCTAGATAATGATTGACAAAGTATTCCCAAAGATAGATCCTTCCAGGTCTGCTTTAATGAAGTGAGGATACTAAGAAAATGAAGGGATTGGGCTTGATGACCTCTAGGTCCTTCCAAAGTCCTAAGAACTGTGACCCTAAAATCCAAACATCTATGATCACTGAAATATGCAAGTTGATCTATTATATCATGCACTTATACATTCCCTCCAAAGTTACAGATGGTGTTCCATTCATGCCTGCCCATCCTGGGGGATTCTTATCCGTTATCCTCCCATGAATCACTCTGGGAGTCCACTTGCTGGTTTGGAGAGCTTCCTCATTTTCTCCTGAAATATTTTATCCTTGACACATGATCAGCCCATTTTTTTCCTTTTCATCCAAATCTTCCCCTCTTCTTAAGATCCCTATTACTATTGAGGGCACCAAGATCTTCCCAGTCTCTCAATCTAGGTGTTATCCCTGACTCCTTACTCTCCCTCACTCCCCATATCCAATCCTTTGCCAAGTTCTGTTGTTTTAACCTTCATAACATTGCTTGTATATGTTCCTATTCTCCTCTCATATAGCCACTCCACTGGTGCAGACCTTCCTGGCCTCTCTAACCTGGACTCATGCTATAGCCTGTTGTTGATCTGTCTGCTTCCAGTCTCCTCACTCTTACCCCCGTCTAGTCCATCCAGTCCAACCTCCACTCATCTATCAAAGAGTTATTCCCCTTGTTCGGTAACTCTGATGGCTCTCTGTTGTCTCCAGGACCTTTCAAAGCCTGGCCCTTTCTTACTTATCCAGTCTTCTTCCACTCTCTCATTGAGCACTCTGATGTCGTTACTGTTTCTCCCTCATGATATTCCATCTCCTGACTCCATGATTTAGCACCGGTTGTCCCCCATGCTCGGAACGATGTCACTCTTATTCTCTGTTCCCTGGCATCCCTGTCCTCTTTAAAGCCCCAGTGCCTTCTCTAAGAGTCTCTCCCAATCCCCCTTAATGCCAGGGCCAGCTGTCCATCGATTAGCTCCAATTTATCCTGTATGCAGCTTGTTTACAAGTAGTTGTTTTCATTTAATCGTTCTTGTTAGAATGTGGGCTCATTAAAGGGCTGTTTTTGCTTCTCTTTGTGTCCAGTATTGAGCACAGTGCCAGACACACAGAAGGTGCTTAATAAATGTTTGTTGACTTAATTTGACATCTCTCTACCATGCATTTCTCTGACGACATCCTTTCTTTGTTTCCCTCGAAGTTTTTTAGGGAAGGGAAGGTTTCAGAGAAGCCTGGTAAGATTTGTGCAGACTCTGCCAGAGAGGGAAATGAGTAAAATCAGGACATTGTAATAACATTGTAGTGACCAGCCACTTCAAAACACTGAAGACCTCTGAGCAAAGCAGAGATTACCCATGATTCTAGAGGACCAATGATGAATCCACCATCTTTGGCGATTGTTGTTATTTAGTGATGTCTGACTCTTCAGGACCCCACTTGGTATTTTTGACAGAGATACTGGAGTGGTTTGCTGTTTCCTTCTCCAGCTTATTTTACAGATGAGGAAACTGAGGCAAACAGAGGCTAAGTAACTTGCCCAGAATCACACAGCTAGTAAGCGTCTGAAGCTAGATTTAAACTCAAGTCTTCCTCCCTCAAGACCCAGAGCTATATCCAGCTGTCTGTTGTCTGTATAAGTAATGGATGCAAGATACACAAGTTTGGGATAAGACTATGGTGGGAATTTGTTTTGTTTATGTATATTTGTTATGAGGATTTTCTTTTTCTTTTCTTTTTCCAGTTTACTAGGGGTAGGATGGTTACGTGTTGCAAACTGCTCACACCTACCATGTACCTTGTCATTGTTCATGGTACAATATCCATTTTTGATCCTTCAGAGATTGATGTGTTTTATGTCTTGCCACCATATGGAAGACCAATTCCCATTTCTATGCTCTTTTTTTTTACATCAGTTGAAATTTATCCTTAGCATTAAGGTATACCTCATTTGCATAGATTGGTTTTTAACATCCATGTAGTATGACACCAATCATAACACCATGTATGTCGTTTTTGTTTGTCCTTTGTACCCAAAGAGGACCAATGTCATCGAGGGTGATGTCTTAACTTAATTGTGAATTGGATTTTAGTGAGGCAGAGCTGTGCATATGCTAAACATACATCAAATACAGTGGAAGAGTTAGTCACAAGAAGAAGGTGGCAGTTAGGACCTCCTTTGTCCTGTAACCCTCCATATCCAGCACTCCATGTCCACTTGATAAAAGGTAAATACAAGAAAAATACTTGTATACTCTTTTCAAGTTTAGAATACATTTTCCCCACAACAACCCTGCGAAGCACTGTACCCACTTTGCAGATGAGGAAACTGATGCTCAGTGAGGTTACCTAACTTGCTCTTGTCATACAGCTAGGAAGTCTCAGAGCCAGGATTCTTACTCAGACACCCTGAATCCAGTTTCCTGATTCTTTCCACTACACAAGTCTGCTTCTTAATAATACGTTTCCAAAATTCAACCGCAATAAACATTTACTAAGCCCCTGCTATGTGCCAAGCATGATACTAAATGCTACAAATAAGAGAAAGAAGACCCAGTCCTCAAGGACCTTACAATCTAATGGGGAGAATACAATACACAAAGAGAAGCTGGAAGGTGGTGAAGGGGAGAAGGCCATCAGAAGGTTCCTAGTGCTCGGCCATGATGTTCTGTGAAGTTGAAACCAAGCAGGGCAGCTTGATGTACCTGCAAAGTTCTGAACTCTCTATAAATGAATTTGCTTCACCAATTGCTTTACCTTCTATCGCTCAAATGAGGCAGGTGAGACAACAGAGTTGAGAAGGTATTGAGTATCAGAAACTTATTCATCTGGGCATGGTGAGGAGATTACAGGTGATCAGTTTAAGGATTACAAAATGCTTTCTTCATACCAACTCTATGGTCCTATAAAGTGACCAGGAGAACTTTTCTTCTGGCCATAAAGTGGTCTACCAAATATGAAGAACTTATTGGTAAGAATGATGCTGGGGGACCTTGGGAGAAGGAAAATGTCATCTATTAGCCAAGGGGACAAATACAGGAAGTAATCAATAGATACCCTGGGCACAAGATTTCATGAAGCAAAAATGAAAAATAAGATCTCAACACCTGAGATTCAAAAGGGGAACTCAGGATACCTGGGAAGCTGTTGATAATGTGATTCTGACCTATTTTGTGTTTTCATACCCCCAGTACCTAGAACATAGTAGGGCTTTAATAAACACTTGTTGATTGGCACACTATTCGTGTGTGTCTGTGTGCATATTTTAGCTATCAATTTACTCATTCTTTCTGTAGTTCCCCTGCTGTTTTTCACAATATTCTAGTGGCAAGGGATGGCAGAGATCACTAAGTCCAGTCAGTACTTGGAAAAAGCCTCTATGAATCTGGGATGGCTGGGATACAAATTGAAGTAGCTAAAGAGTAGATTTTTGGTAAGGTCAGTAAGATATTAACATGTCTTCAGTGACCACAACCATGAGTAGGGTCAATGATTCCTTGGAACCACTGTTTCAAACCAAATTAGGAAAACCTAATCTGCTTTCTCAATATCCACTAAACTGCTATGTTTTCCCCACAGAAGCAATGGTAAAATGGATCCTTTTTTGCAGGGAATGTAAGGCAGAGTATGATGCCTCTTACCTGCCCTGACAAAACCCTTTCATTAGACCACAAATTCTAACCACAGTATCTTCAAAAAGCCAGGAATGAGGGATTAGAAAAACACTTTTCTTTCCTTCTTTGAGACCAGCCAGTAGCCTTGCATCACAGCTGTATCTTGACAGGCAAAGCCCACCTCGACATCCTATACATCGATTCTAAAACAAGTTAAGAAGAGTCTGGATTAGCTATCCAACCCAAACCTCCTCGAGTAATTGGTGGATCAGACATTTTCTTTCATGTTCTATTTGAAAACATCTCCCTTGGGGGGTGGCATTTTAAGAAAAATGCATTTCTGATTTGGGCCAGGATTTTAGAATAATAGTAGCTGGTGTGTGCTTAGAGATAGGAAAAGAAAAACAAAACGATTCTAACCAGGCTTTTAGCTCACAAAGGAACGCAGTCCTTTCAGGAGCCACTGTTTCATCATGCATTAACCTCCCGTGCCCAGACACCCTCTTTGCTCTTCCTCTTCTTGTCGATTTTCTAATACTTGAAAGGCCTGCTTCTTCCAGCCTTGGGTTTAAGGGTCTGTCTGCCCAGATCTGGCCAGGAGATATGTGCTGGGTATTTTCTTCTAAAACATCCAGGGCCTTTGCCATCTTGTACCTAAATGAGGTCCAGTCTATTATCAAGGAAGTACAGAAAAAGGTGACTTAATTGATCGTCTTGGGGATTATTTCGGGTGGGGTGGGGCTAGGTGAGCTCTGTAGTACAGGCAGCAGTACTCAGGCAGTGTAAATTGGGTCTGAACCCAAGGGGTTTTCAGGTTAATCAGCATCCATCCACATTATCAAGAGGTGCTGTGGTGTAGTAGAAAGATGGTTTAGAGTCAAGAACACATTGGTTCAAAGCCTGCTTCTGACATTGCCTAGCTGAGTGATCACAGGCAAATTAATCTGATACAGTGGAAAGAATGCTGGACTAAGAGTCTGAAGACTTGAGTTCGAATCTTCCATTTGCTTCCTAGGTGATTTTGAGTAAGCAATTTTAAAGAACATGAACATGGACAGACTTCAAGACATAGTGGAGGATAGAGGGGCCTGGAGTACTGGGGTCCATAGGGTCACATAGAGTCCAATGCAACTGAAAGACTGAACAGTAGTTAACCTCCTAGGGTCTGTCTCTTAATTTGCAAAATATGCCTAATAATACCTCTAGAATCCAACTCACAGGGTTGTTGAAAGATCAACTGAGGTAATTCCAGCAGGGGCAAGTAGGTGGCCTCGTGGATAGAGTGCCAGGTCTGGACACAGGAAGATCTGAATTCAAATGCGGTCTTACTTATGTACTAACTGTATGACCCTAGGCAAGTCATTTCAACCTGTTTTCCTCAGTTTCCTCATCTGTAAAATGATTTAGAGGAGGAAATGGCAAACCACTCCAGTATCTCTGCCAAGAGAAATCCCAAATGAAGTCACAGAGAGTCAGACACAACTGAAATGACTAAACAACAACAGCACAACCATTTAAAGCGCTTTATAGATGCCAGTTGCTATAACTCTTGAGTTATAACCTTGCCCCTAAGTCAGGACTCTCGAAAGGACTTTTGAAGAATCTCACCATTAATTATTAGGAGTTGGAAGTGACATTAGAGATCATCTCATCCAATCCCCTCATTTTCATAGATGAGGAAACTGAGGCCCAGAGAAAGAGTTAGCTCTACAAGGACATAAGGCTGAGTCTCAAACTTGAATTTTCTGACCCTAAATCCAGCACCATGTTGCCTGGTTAAGAGAGACGGGGAAAGAAGTCCAGGGCATAAAAAACATGTTGGAGGAGGTGACCACAGCCTCTTCCTCTTTTTACCCCTCAGAAGTTGGCTGAGGTATGAGTCACCACTGGCTCAGCAGGCAACAACTATCATTGATTGACCACCAGTGATAGGGAGCATAGAAACTCTTTAGATTCATGGAATCATTGAAACCTAGCGTGGACTGGGGTTTCAGGAATTTTTGTATGAGGGGCAAAGGGCATGAAATGTGCACTCATGTGGCAAGGGTGGGACATCAACCTATTCAGGGTGGTCAGAGATCCCAGGACACTGATGGCAGGCTTCTAGATCAGCCTAGACTGGGAAGGAGCTCACTCTAGGGGATCATCTACTAGCTTCTTACTTAAACTAAGTACTCTTGTACACAATTGACTAGGCTCTATTATTTCTACATTGGCTGAAAAATGGTAGTTCTAAATTTGATGCCTTCTAAATTTGGTGCACTGAGACAAAACCCCATTTGCCTTGCTCTGGTTACAAGTATTTGCATTATTTTAACTTTTTAAAAAAAACCCAGCAATGGTGCTAGATTTAGAGTCAGAAAACCTGTGTTTGTATACTAGTCTTGCGTCCATGGATAGCTAGTTCCCTCTTCCACTCTGTGCCTGTTTCCTTATCAATAAAATGAGAGAATTGGATGAGATGATCTCTGAAGTGCCAGTTCCTAATTTAAAGTTGTGAGATTCTTTCAAAGTCTTGAGAAAAGTCCTGAACTTAGAGCAAACTTGTAATTCAGAATTATAAAAAGTGGCATCTGTAAGGTGCTCTAAATAAATGGCTATTCAGTGAAACCAATCACTAAGAAAAAAGAATGCCCCCTATGGGGGAAAGTATGGTGATCAGTAACAATCTTGGTATAGTGAGTAAAGACAGTTATCCCTTCCACATTGGGGGTGGGGGTGGAGTGGAGAGCCACGCCTTCTCAATCTGGAAAATCTGAGTAAAATTTTTGGCCCTCCCTTTGCACAAGAGAAGTATGAATTTCTTCTCTTTCTTTATGGGGTGTTAACAGTATTAAAGGATAAGATATATTGATATTATATAATATTACATATATATTTTATATATTTCTGAGTTTCTAAACTTTTTCTGTCATCTGCTGGACTTTGCATGCCATCTGTGGCTTCTGCAAAACTTCCCCAAAATTCCCATTTAATTTTTTATATGGACTCGAGATATATAGAAACCACGATGGGGAAAGGTGCAATGTGGAAGGGATACTTGGTGTTGGGAAGACCTAAATTCAGATCTTACCTCAGAGCTTGCCTAGTTGTGTGATCTTTGGGAAGTCAACTAATCTCCCTAAGTCTTCATCTATAAAATGGGTACAGTAACAGCACCTACTTCATAGGATAATTGTGAGCATCAGAGGAGATAGGATATGTAAAGTTCTCTGTAAACCTTAAAGAGGTATATAAACATTAGCTATAATTTTTTAATGATTTCTAAAGATAGGGAATCTATTTTTTCATGCCCTTTGGGACAGTTCTGGTTCTAACAATTTTTTTTATAGGAATCTTAAATCTAGCCCTCTAATTTTAATTAGAGCTCCAGAGAGCAGATCTTTGGCAAGAATCCACTGAGGGGTAGAGGGGTGGATGGGTGATACTGAATTTCTGACACCTGGGAGTATGGATGATGCCAGGAATTGAAGATCCTTAAGAGGCTTCCCTTGAGGGAAGAATTTTTCTTGGGAAAGAGGTCACAGTCCAAGTTGGGATTAGAGAGAGAAAATTGCCATTGAGCCAGGTCAAGCTCAAGTTCATCAAGATAAAAGGGTGAGGAAAGAGTAGAATTTGCAGCAGTGGTTGCCAGAGATTGGGAAGTAAATTGTGGGATCTTTTGGTAGGGGGTGTGAGGAGAATCCTCCCTATACAAGGTGGTTCTAAGTGACTTGGCCAGCCTTTGCAGCCCCATGCCCTCACAACTGTAATCCCTTGAGTCCTGCAGTCATGAAACTCTTCCCCCAGGGCCTTTCTTCTCAGCTCCCTTGAAAGAATGAGTAGGATGTTTTCAGCAACAGGCAATTGCCACATTGAAGTGAGAATACATCCAGTGGTCTGCTGTTCAACATTTCCCTTATCCCCTTCAACTGCTTTTGTCCTCAAGTAAAGGGGGATTTTCTAGTTATGGTTCTGTTTTAAGGGGGGAAGCCTCCAGAAAGGAACCTGTAAAAGACCTTAGAACACAGGATGTCAGAACTGGGAGGGCCTTTAGAATACAGAATGTTGGAACTGTGGTGAGAGCGCCTTGGAATATAGAATGTTAGAACTAGGAGTGGTTTTAGACATTTGTTTAGACTATCTCTTTTATTTTTTTATAGAAGGGATAACCAAGGCTCAAAATAGGGCAGTGACATGTCCAAGCTCTTGCAGGTAGCAGCAGTGCTGGTATTTGAACCTAAGAGTTACATGACTTCAAATACAGTTCTCTTTCCATTACATAATCCATTTCTCTTCATTGGTAAGTTGATGGCTTTTCCCTCAACTTCCTTGCTCCAGTGAACACTCCTTTTGCCTGTTGTTCTAGAGAAAGCCCTCCTCACTCCATCTGCATTGATCCATTGAAGGACAAGGATGCAAAATGGGCTGGAGCACAGAGTGGAGAAAGAAAAGTAACATCCAGGTACTTAGCTACTAATACATTTTGAGACACAGTACCAACCTGCCTTCCCCAGTGTTGCCCGGGCTCTAGCTGTACTCGGCTCAATGCAAGGAAATGTGTTGTGATATGCACACACACACACACACACACACATATATAATATATAGTGTGTTTTAATTATATTTTAATTATTTTTATATTTAATTTATTAAATTTTAATTATATACATATACATAATACCTATATATGTATGTATGTATGTATAAAATTTTCCTTGCATTGACCTGTTATTTGGCTCAGTTGACCAGATCAATCAGAATTTTTGGTGTCACACAAACACAGTCCTCCTTTCACTTCCTTTGTTCTGCATTCAGTCAATGACTGGCATGTCAGATCCATTAAGTATAACATGCCTAAAGGCAGACTTCTAAGAGCAAGACATTGAGAAGGACAGACAGGCTTCCGATGACTCATTTTTAAAAGCAGCCATCCTCAGAGGACCGTTATGTAGGTGGGGGAAGTGCTGAGAAATTTTCACTGTTCCCTCATGTGTTGTGCCATGGTTTTCTCCTGTCTAAATTTTCCTCCTTAGTCTCCTTTGATGAATCAGTATTCATGTTCTGTACCCTCATCTTGGGTGTCCCTCAAGTCTCTGGCCTGTCCCCCCTCTGCTCCCCTCTCCTCCCCTTCCTTTCCTTCCTTTTCCTTCCCCTCCGCTTCTCTCCCTCCCCTCCTCTTCTCTTCTGTCTGCTCCCCCCACCCCCCCAACCCCAGTTAGATGACACAGTCGATAGAGGGTAGAACGTGAAGTCTAGAAGACCTAAGTTAAAATCCTGGTTCAGATGCTAACCATATGACCCTAGTCAAGTACCATTCTCAGTTTCCTCTTCTGTAAAGTGGAGATTATATCACACCTAGCTCCCAGGGATGTTGTGAAGATTAAACAAGTTATGTGAAGTGCTTTGAAAGCTCAAAGTGCTTTGTAGATGCTAGCTATTGTTGTTTTTATTTTTTCCTATTAAGTTCCCATTATCTCATTCTCATGATCTCATCCATCTTCTCTTTGTCAGTGTTTCCTAGTTCTCGACATCTAGCCCAAGTCTGTTCAGTGTTTAAGTGCCTGTGCCACATTGCCAAATTGCCTGTTGGATGTCTTTAACTGGATTTTTATAGACATCTGATACTCATCATGTCTAGAATAAAACTTGTCTTCCTTGTTAGGTTCTCCCTCCTCCAGACTTTCCATTTCCACTGAGGGCATGTTTATTTTTCTCACCCAGGGTCATAGCCTCAATGTTTTTCTTAATACCTCTCTCCCCCTTACTCCACAATCTAAGAAATGGTCAGATCTTAGCATTTTTTCTTCACAACATCTCTCCCACCTTGTCTCCACTAACATAGGCACCACCCCTTATCACCTCTTCCTGGACACTATTATAGTAGCCTAGAAATTGGACTCCCTATTTCTAGTGTCTCCTCTTGTCAATCCATCTTCTCTACAGCTGCCAAAATTATCTTCCTAAAGCACAAGTCTCGCCATATTGCTATGCCTTAGAACGAGAATGTCTAAGCTGGAAGGGACCATAGAATCTAGAATGTCAGGTCTGGGATGGGCCTTACTTAGAATGTAGAATAGCAGAGTTGGGAGGGACTTTACAATAGAAAATTTCAGAACTGGAAGCTCCTTAGAGCATAGAATGTCAGAGCTGTGAGGGCCCTTAGAATACAGGATGTCAGAGTTAGAAAAGCCCTTAGAACACAGCATGTCAGAACTGGGAGGGGACTTAGAACAGAGAATCCAATATTGGGAGAGCCCTTAGTTATCATCTGAAACAAACTTCTCATTTTCTGGAGAAGGGAACTAAGATCCAGAGAGTGAAACTTGCCAAGATGTAGGTGTCAAGACATGTGATTTAAATTCCAATGCTCTGACATCACCCCCCACTGATCCTTTTCCCACACCCTAAACCTTCTGAAGTCCCAAATGAAGTGACTACTTCAAGGTCACAGAGATTAATAAATACTTAGGTGGTAGAGTGGATAGAATATTGGATCTGGAATCTAGAAGAACTAAGTTTGAATCTTGCCTCATACACTTCCTAGCTGTTTCACCCTGTGCAAGTATTTGTGTGATATCCAATATCTCTGTGTCTCAGTTTCCACATACATAAAATGGGGATTATAATGGTGCTGCCTCCTAGAGTTGTATCAAATGAGACCACATGTAAACCACTTTGCAAACCTTAATATGTTGTAGAAATGCTAGCGATGATCATGGTGGTGATGATGGGGATGGTGAAGGTAATGACAAAGAGGCAGAACTAAGTCTTGAACCCAACCTTCCTGACTCATGGTACCATGCACATCCCACCAGTTATGTTGAGATCCTGAAACAATGTTGGGTTTGAAGGAGAGATGGAAAGGAGGGGAACTATGTTATTTTCAATCAAGTTGTCAAGAAGAGATAAGAAGAGAAAGCTAGGGACATAAATGTGGGTTATACAGAGATAGCAGTGATTGTACCCCACACTTTTCCGAGTGTCATTCCAGCTGATAGTTGGACTATTGCCTCACTCTACTATGTTTTCCCTCTGCCATGTTTTTGGGAAAAGAGCTAATTACAGTCAAGATCTCATAGATGCTGAGTCAAAGACTGGACAAGTTATTTTCCCTAACTGATTCAGAGAATTGTGTCTAGGACTTCTAGGTGGACTTTAGGCAAAATGAAGACAACAGTTCATATGCAGAGGAGCATTATTCCCACCACGTTTCAAGTCCAAAGCACCCTTTCCTCCTCATTCCCTTCTCAGGGCTTCCCTGCTGGTCTGGCTACAACTTCTAGCTTAGAATTCTGGGCTCCATGATATTCATTCCTTAAGCTCTTGATCTGGGGACTCCACTCTTTGTACCTAGAAGTTAAAAAAGACAAACAAAGCAGACCAAAATTCTATGCCTCAAGCTCCTGGGCTGGGGACTCCACTCTTTGTGCCTAGAACTTAAAAAAACAAGTAAAAGAGACCAAAATTCTATGCCTCAAGCTCCTGGGCTGGGGACTCCACTCTTTGTACCTAGAACTTATAAAAGACAAACAAAAGAGACCAAAATTTCAGGCTTGTTTCTTGACAGCCATATGAGCTGGGGATGGGGAGGGGACAGTGACCTTCACACCATTCCTTGCTTACTGCATGGTATCATCTGCTGAGTGTGAATGAGTCCTTTACCCCCAGATGCCACATAAAACACTTCTTTACACTTCCTAGAGAAATTATGCATGGGTCATTCCCAGGTTCACACCCTTTATAATCTGCAAATAGGTCAGCCAAGGTGGTCATATGAGGTCTCACACCCTTTACTAGCTGCAAAATGATCTGAAAGAGACCATTTCGGGTGGTCATTTGAGGTTTCACACTTTTATAAGGTGAAAAACGATGCTCTGAAAATTTCATTCTATTTCTCCCTGACACTTGTCCTCTCCATTCTATAATTTCAACAAGTGAGACTTGGGGGACTTAATTGAAAAGAGGTCCCATGGACAATCCTGGCAGTAAATATGTGCCAGTGGGCAAGCTCTACTGTTTGTCCATCCAACTTCACATTGCCATTTGGAATAGAAGGAGAATAATGAAAATTAAGACTAGCAGGGTCCTGGCTATAATATTATGTATAGACAAAGGTACCCCCAACTTTGTTAATGATAAAAAACTGACCAAATGAGTCAAATATCAATTGGTGGGCCCCCCTAGTTGGAAGACAGGGAGCATTCCATTCTATCATGCTCATTTCTAAAACAGCCACCATTTTGAAATAGAATCATCATAAATTTGGCTCCTTGCCCTGGGGATTCAAAGCTCTAACTACATCTGTAAATGCAAGACCTCTGTTTCCTAAAAGACATAATTAAAAATATCAAACTATCTCTCGTTCATGCATCTCCCCAGATGATAATGATCTGTTCATTTGGGGCATGTCTAACTTACAGAGATGCTTTGTCTGGTTTTTATCATCTCTTTGGAGATAATTCTAGTGCAGGGAAACACTGAACATCTTAGATTTCATGCCAAACATGCAGCGTTTGAATGACAGTCTATATTTTTCCTCTTTCTCATTTTAATTTCTCTGATTCATTTAGTCATTTATCCCTTCAGTATGCTTACATTACGTGCCCTGTTGTGCAGAGGGACTGTCTGAGTTCCCTAGGATGCAAAACCAGAATTGAGATAGTCTCTGTTCTGAAGGAGCATGGATTCTATTGGGATACACCATACAAACAAATGAATAAACTATATACGAGGAGCTTTTTGAGAAGGGGGTGGAATGGAGAATGTAAATTGGGAGAGGAACGGATCATGAAAGACTTCATGGAGGAGATACCTGAGTCAAGCCTTAAAGGAAACAAGGGATTTACAAGAGTCATAGGTAATGAGGGAGAATATTCTAGTCATTGGGTTGGGGAGGAGGGTAGTTCTCTGTGAAAAGGTAAAGAAATGAGACTGTCTTAGATAGAAAACAGGAAGTGGATCAGCTGGGTTAGACTCTAGATTATGTGACAGAAATTTCTGTAGTAAACTGAATCCCCATTGTGAATGGCTTTAAATGACAAACAGGGGAGTTGGCACTTCATTTTAGCAGAACTAGGGTGCTGTTGAAGCTTCAATGTTGCAGCCCCTGCCTCCTTAGCAACTCTAGTTACTGAAGATCCAAAAAGAAAGTTCTCCCAACCAAAGTCCTTGGCATTGTCGAATAGTTCAGCATCAGAAATGGCTATGTTGTTGTCAACAAAAATCTCATTAAAGAAGATGCATTACCATCTGTTCTGCTACCACATCTGGGTTCTCCCATATGACTCACAGCTGAAAGCTCCTCTACATTCTCTCTCCCCCATTAGAGAGTGAGTTCTTTGAGAACGAGGACTGTCTTCCTTTTCGCTTTGTTTGTCCAGAGTTTAGCCTCATGCTTAACATGTAGTAAGCAATTAATTTTTTTCATTCATTCTTGAACAAGGGACACATGGTTAGATCTGTGCCTTAGGAAAATCGGTTTGGCCATGTGCGGAACATAAACTGGAGAGAGGAGAGACTGGCAACTCTGGGGTTAATAAGGAGGCTGTTTGAATAATCAAGGCAAAAGATGATGAAGGCTCCACAAAAGTGGTGACCATGTGAGTAGAGAGGAGACTGATGGGAGAGATGTCACAGAGATAAAATGCAAATCAGGGCTGATGAAAAGCAGTGCTTAGGGAGAAGGGGGGATGGCCTTTCTCAGGGTAGGATATTTGCCTTTGTTTTCCCTTTATCAGTAGCAAGCCACAGACAATTTTAAATGAAGCTGGTTTGTCCTGGAGTTCATTTGTGCTTCTATGCTCATCTTTGTAAAGCATTCAGAAGAGAGGGAGGGGGGGAAAGGACAGCTTCAGCCTCCCTT